>NC_056499.1:18273887-18287249 GCF_014905685.2 Nematolebias whitei | reverse complement strand
ATGGCCATCGTGGGAACCTCCACATCATCCTCATCACACACACACAGTTACACATGGCGGCCTTTGCTTTGGTCATCTGTAGAAATCAAAGGTTAAATGGACTTTGGATCGGTCCACTTCCAATCAAACAATAGTTGTTCTCTCTTTTTTCATGCACTGATGGAGTTCTGCGTCACTCATCAGAATGCCATCAGTTTATTTGAGTAGAATTAAAAAGATGTTGACACTTCATTAGGTTTAAGAATATTATTTTCTGATGTTATGCCTCTTAAGTAAGAGTTGTAAACTGCTCATAATTTATGTTTTGTTTCCAGAGAGTCAAGCTTTCATTTATAATTAGTGGTCTTCATAAGATTTTTGAGGATTTGTTGTTTTTATTTTTTAGACTTTGGTTGCTTTTCCCCCCACCATTTTTGTCAAGACCTTGTACCAGCTGACAGCACAGTGTGTGTTCTAAAAAATAAAGAAAGTGGACAAGCAGAAGACAAAATAAAAAGTGCAATCATGAGCAGCAGATGAACAGTATCATGTGTTTAAGACAGGCAAAAATAACAGCTCCTGATCTGATCCAGGTCCTGGTATAGTGACCCACATGTGCACCTCACCCCTTGCCCTCTGACTGTTGCAGGTTCACACCAGTTCCTCGTGACTTTGAACAGAACAAAGTGGAAAAAGGATGGATGGATGGATATACACAGGTCCTGAGAGATGCATAATCCCTCAGTTGATCATATAAAGTTTCAGCTTGTGTCTTTGTAAAAATGTGTCATCTGTGATAAGTTTTGTAGAAGTGGGATCAAATTGTTTCTTTGTGATTGCAAATTTTAAATTGGTTCTTTGTTATATTTTGACACAACAATGGTTCAGCCTTTGGGTTTAAAAGACTTTTTTTAAATGACTGAATGACTCATCGGTCAGAGTTATGAGTCTTAAATAAACTGACAGACAAAAAACAACATTTATTTGAAAATGGTCAGGTACTGAAATGAAACTAAAGAGAAAAGCAACCAAAGTTAAATTTTGGGGGGAAATCAAGAAAGCATAAAGAAACATCAATCCAGATTACTTTACAAGATTAAAGGAAAGTCTATTTTAAAAACAAAAATATAACAAGGGATGATACAAGACATTTGCATCGTTCTTTAGACAGACAGACAGGTGCTGTTTATAATGATAAAGGGGGAGTCGTGTGGCTTGATGGATAAGTCTCTCGCTGCAGCAGCCTGCGATCAGGTTAGAAACTAGAGCTACGAAGAACTGATGCAGCCTCCTTTAAATGTAGTGACTGTAAAACACATGTTCAGCCTCTCTGCGTGACTCTAACGCACACATATGGTGTATCAGATAATTTAACAAATATCACTGCCATCAGTGACTTTTTTAAAAGTCGGATACTATCTGTTATAAAATTAAGACTAGATGTTCCTGATGATATTTAGCTTGAAATATATTTGGTGTTTCATGCAGTTTCCTAAAGCATGAGTCTAACCTCCAGCTTCAGCAGTCTCTCAAATGACTAAACTTAATCACCAAAAAAGTTAATTAGAAATAAACTGTAGAATGATGAAATGTATAGTTTTTCAATCGATAAATTTAGGATGAATTAATCATAGATTTATTATACTGTATCTTTTCATCCATCCATCCATCCATTATCTTTACCCGCTTCTTCCACTTTTGGGTCACGGGGGTCGCCGGTGCCCATGCCCAGCAATCACTGTGTGAGGGGCGGGGTCCACCCTGGACAGGTCGCAAGTCCATCACAGGGACACATAGAGACAAACGAGACAAACGAGACAAACAACCATTCACACCTAGGGACAATTTAGAGTTACCAGTCAGCCTAACATGCATGTTTTTGGTCTGTGGGAGGAAACCGGAGAAAACCCACGCATGCACGGAGAGAACATGCAAAGAAAGGCACCGGGACCGGGATTTGAACTGGGGACCTGCTCGCTGAGAGGCAGCAGCTCTACCAGTTGCCACCGTGCTGCCCTGTATCTTTTCAGTTGAGAGAATTTAATGCTTTTTTTTTTGTGGGGAGTATTTTCTACTTTCAACAACTGACTAAACCATTTATGGTTATTAAAACTGATTTCATATGAAACTGTTATAAATAACAAATTAGGATGTAAATTATCCGCTCAGCATGCAAGTACACAAGTGTATCAACAAAACCCTACAGCTGATGATTTGATTAGTTAAATCTGGTGAAATCTGGTGTTTGTTATGGACATACAACAAGCAAGCAAACATGTAACCCCCCCCCCCCCACACACACACACACACACACACACACACACTTTCCTGAATTATAAACAAATCACACGCTGCCTGCCCCTGGAGATCTCTGCCCCGAGGCCCTCCAGGAGTCCATGGTCTTTAGTTAGAGAAGTTTGGCCTCCAGCAGCTGGATTAGCCAGGCCAGCTGCCGACAAAAACCCTGGGGCTTGGACACTGACACCAGGCCTGACCCCAGCATGGCCAACAGGAAACCTGAGGGACTCTGGACAGAGCATGGTGTGTGTGTGCGCGCATGCATGTGTGTGTGTGTGTGCGTGCGTATGCATGCATGTGTGTGTGTCTGCTGTTCATTCAGTTGGACAACTGTTGAGTTCTTACAGATTTGGGCAGCGGTGTTCTTTGTATGTGTGTGCGTGCTTGTATGGCCAATTCTTTCCGGGGGTTAACTGCTGATCCAGTACAAATGGGAGGTGTTGGTTGGGGTGGGGTTAGGTGGGGCTGAGGGCAGTCATGTGCTCCTGGAACATCTGCCTCTGATACTCCCCGGTCAAGCTTTGGTCAGAGGAGGAGAGGAGGGGGATCAGAGGGGAGGAGATCGAAGAGGAGAAGGAAGAGTCTGTAAAGGATGTTGAAAAGACCTGGTGTGAAAATACAACAGACCCAAACTCTGAAGAAATGAGAATAGGATGCAGGATTTAGGAGTTTAAGCCTCTCTGGTCACTTGCTAAGTGTGTGTGTGTGTGTGTGTGGGGGGGGGGGGGGGGGGGGGGGTGTATTACAAAATACATATGTATGGACAGATGTATGCATAGTGTGTGCTTTTCTTGAGTGATTGAAAAAGATCCTTCAGTTTACTATAAGCTACAACAAAGACCTAAAGTGTAGGACACTGACGTACAAAACAAAACATTTTGACTAAAATGACTGAATGAAAATCACACTCCCCCCCCCCCCCCCATTCACAAATATTTGATCAAAATCTGATTTTTATTCATGGGTTTAAAACAAAATACACAAGTTGTGTTTTAGTTACACCAAAACATGCAGGACAAGCTTTTAGTTTTATTTAAATACAGTCCATGACTCCAGTGAAGAGACTATAGGAATTGTACTAAAAAACATTTACAGCACGGCTTCTCCTTGTTTGTAAGGACTATCAGCTGTTTAAGAACATTGTCTGCCCACTCCACAGAACATCTGGCTGAGAAACAACACCTGGACTGACCCAGCATATGTTCCTTTCTTTATTACGGCCCTGCAGTGTAGACAATAGAATGAACAGGATGGGTTTGCTTTGTGTTGAGAAGGTAGACCTAATTGCTTGTGACTCCAAGAGCCCCCATTCTCTTATAGAGCATTCAGCCCCAATCCAGTGAAGTGTTATGAGGAAAACCATAATGGTTCATTCTCATTCATGGCACAGTGTACCAGTACAATGACATTTTGTATCAGCAAAACTATTATTTGAAGTTTGTTGTAACTTTGCACTTTAAAGTATGGGCTACACAAAACAAAAGTTATCGAACATTTATTTATATCAAAAAAATGTTCTCTAATTTTAGTTTTTAGCTCTCAAATATAACTTTCATCCTTATCAGATTGCCAACATTTCTAATTTAGGATCATAGTAAAACTGTATTTCAAGGAATACATTTGAAGTGTGACTTGCACAGAGTAAACATTTGTTTCTGATTGTGGATACCTGCTGAAAATACAATTAAACAAAAACATGAAAAAAGCAGTTTTAATTAAAAAGATGTTTGATGTTTCTAAGAAACTGTGGATCAGAAGAAATGCCTTCTTGATATGTAACAAATTAAATTTAATAAATCATTGATTTACCAGTAAGAATGATAAACTATCTCACTTTTAACTGTACACCGTTTGTTTGCCATTTCACCCGAGCCCACGTGCTTTGTTTTGAAACGTAATGACGTCACGCGCAAACTACAGGAAGTAGTTTGAATTTTCGTAAAACACAGCAGACATTAAATGCTGTAAAGCATATCAAGCTTTTCAAGTAAGTTTTTTTCGTATATTAGATAAAACAAGAGGTAAATACGTTTGTAGACCAGCCTTAGTTTGTTTATAAGGACAGTTATGTGCAACTAAGAGCGGTGTTGTAGCTGTTTAGTAAGCTAGCACTTCGTTAGCATTCTCCATCATAACAAAATTATTCTCTTACTACAGTAACGATGACCTAATTGTGCCAAACCACTACAATTTTACATCATAGTTCTGTCAGCAGGATATGTTTACGTGGATGAAGATGAAGACCTTCCAAATAATAAGTTGTTCACCTAAGCTGGTTACACTTTACTTGGAGAACTACACGTTTAAAACTACTAAATTAAAACAATAATTGTTTTAAACAATATTACTGAAGAAATAATACAAACTATACTCACACTTACATATAAAATAATAGCAATAACAACAGGAGATAAACAAGATTACAGGGTAGAGAATAAATGTTTTAACTGTTAAGTGCTGCACAAATTAGTGTACATCAATCTTTACATATTTTTTTCAACCATTGTTTCACATGAGACTTAAAAACTAGGAATAATTTTGTTGCTGTTGGCAATTTATTCCAAATCTGAGAACGTCTAAACAAATAAGCAGATTGTCCAAATGATCTTTTATGCCTCACCCTTCCTCAGTTTCCATTAATTGCTCCTGTTGTTGTTGTAGCTCCTGGCCAGTTGCCTTTTTCAATACATTTTGCTGCCTCTGGAACAATGCCATTAAAACATTGAAAGATCAATTGTATCAATGACAAATTTATCAAATTAATAATACCTAACAGATAATGACTTTTCTGTTTCTGACATATCTATATCTTTATCTTGTCCACTGTCATTGGCTTTTTGTTGAAATGTTTTGATGTTTCATTGTGTTTTATGCTTGGCAGGAATGGGAGTAAAAGGTCTTCAGAGCTTTATGGAGCGTTGCTGTCCAGAGGCCTGTGTAACAGTGAATTTGAGAGAGATGGCTAGACAACATGTTGCCAAAAACCATCAAGGTTGTCCATACACAGGTTACACAAACACATATGCTTTTTATGTGGCACTGGCAGTGTGTTTACTGTATACTAAAATAGTGAAACCATTAAGAAAAGGTAGTACCGTTTTGACCATGTTTTCATGTTTAAAACTCTTACTTATGCTAAAGCTTTAACCTTTAGAAAATAATATATACTGTAATATTGTACGCTGTTATTATGAGGACATAAAACACATGTAATTAAAATGGGATCTTAATTAAAAAGAAAGGCAGATACAGATGAACGAATGTGGCCAAAATGCTCCTGCTCACTAAACTGTTTTAATGGACAATTTCTGTAGAGATCTTAAATACAAAGCATCAGATGATTGTGATTTTATTGTAAACTACCGTTTTTGCCCCATATCTATCAATTATTATTTAACTATCATTGTTCATGTTTTAATAATCTTGATGTCACATGTGCATTCCAAATTTGTTTCATCAGGATATTATGATTTGAATGATTAAATGTTATGTTTGTAAAATGTAGTTAAGCTCTTTTGTTCACTATGTAGTAACAAACTGTGCACTATATGCCTGTATTTCCTATTTATAAGCGCTGAAACCTTAACATCTGATTAAGATTATTACGCTTTTTAAAACCATATCATTAGAAGCCTGTATGTTTCTTCCCGGTTATGCTAGGCGTAGGTGTGTTTGCATTAAGTGTAAACTGAGTGGGGTAGAAAGCTGGCCTCTACTTTGTTACATAAACATTTTTGCTTCTGTGTAGGTCCCACTCTTGTTGTGGATGGCATGTCTTGCCTTTCCCACTGGTACTCGTGTAAGGACTGGGTGTGTGGGGGCCAATGGAGGGAATATGTGGATATCCTAAAGAGATGGGTGGAGGCATTCACCTCTGCAGACATCAGATTGGTCTTTTTCTTTGATGGAGTGGTAGAAGAGCAGAAAAGACAAGAGTGGGTAAGCACAGACACAGATTAGGATGTACATTTGATACAGATTAGGAAAACATTGAGAGATACAGTACTGGTATTTGTGTTTCCCACCAGGTTGCCCTGTTCAGTAGCACATGTAGACGTTAGATGCTTTAAAATAAAACAAACCATCTAATTTATATAAAGTGATGTGTTTTCTCATTTAAATTAACACAATCTTAGACGTTTATGCAAACAACATCCTCTTTGCTTTACAGGTAAAGAGGCGACACAGAGTGAACAGGGATGTATCAAAAATATTCAGTCATATCAAAGAATATGGTGAGCAGCCTGACAGGCTGTCTTGCCTGCCATCCAGTTTGGCAACATTCACACCTTATGCCCTCAGGTGACCACTTTCAAATCTGTTTACAATTCAATTGCCACTATGCAGGGATGCTTATTCTTTAATTGAGTACTTTTTAATTTATTTAAAATACAAATACTTATTAGAACAAGTTTGATTAGATTTGGTGTTGTCTGCAGGTCATTGGGACAGGAAGTGTTTTGCTCAGTGCGAGAGGCAGATTATGAGATTGCCAGCTATGCTTATCAGCATGACAGCATGGGCATTCTGGGACAGGACTCAGACTTCATCATATATGACAGGTTTGTAAAAGAGATTACGTTGTTACACTTGGATTTTCAAAGTGCCTTTTTCTGACTGCAAAATGACAGGTGTAACTTAAACACTGTCTTGAATTTTATGTTGATCAATGTTGAAGATGATAATAAGTGACAGAGATGTTGACAAACTGATCTGAACGTGCAGTTTTATCTCATCTCTTAAGTGTCCCTTACTTGTCTGTGGCAAAGCTACGGATCAACAGCCTAACCACTATCATGTACGACCGGCAGAGGCTCTGCAGAAACATTGGTCTGGCTGTTACTCAGCTACCTCTGCTGGCCTGTCTCCTCGGTAACGATGTGGTGTCAGAAGAGCACATGCAGCATATCAGGAACAATGCCATGACAATATACAGGTATCTGTAATTTTCCTTACTGGAATTATTTTTGCTTTAAGGAATTTTAAACCTAATTACCCATAACCATAATACTTTTAACTCGGCTTTGATCTGTTACACAGAAAAGTAGAAATATATGCCATCTTTATACCATTAACATATTTAGGTGTGATGCTATTATAGTTGGATAATTTGTCTATAGAGGGAACAAACAATAATCTTGTTGAGATATTTCAACGTGATCAAACATAACTTTATTGTTTACAGGAGGACCAGTTCAGCACCATCTTCTGGTGCACCTCGAGATCATGTGGTGCAGGCTGTAGCCCAGTTTGTGAACTCTTTGTGTAGTCCAGAGGATGAACAAAATGAACTTGTCCCACAGTCTCTGAATGCTCCAACTCCTCTTAAAGAGCTACTCATAAAGGGGATCTGCTCTTATTTACTACCCGGACAGAAAGGGTTTGAGATAGTTGACATTTCTGCTCTTCCTTCTGCATTTGAGAAACTTGTTAGTCCTGAAATATTAAAGGCACGTATGACATATAATGTGCATTTCAGCTTAAAGTCTTCTTTGACTTTTTAACATAAAAAAATCCTACATTAGTTGTTTTTTTTTACTGTGATTTTCCACAGGTATGTAGAGAGAAGCATGTAGCCGCGGATGGTTTTATGGTTTACAGCGTTGTGTGCGCTGGAGTCACAGAATGCAGCAACTCTCTGGAGGATGAGGAGGACACTGAACTGCTTCCTCAAGCTCTCGTCTACAAGTATTGTAGACAACGCATCTATGGCTTGTTGCTCTTGCTTGGACAAGAAAGTAAGAAAGCAAAAACATGGAATGAATCAAACACAAATACATGTGTGAAGATTTACAAATCTGGAAACATAAACATGTCCATTTGGAAATATAAAAATGTGCAAAATGTAGTGCTTATCTTTTTGCACATACAGATTAAACTCCTCTGGAAAAAAATAGGCTCATGAAGTATGCAGCATCCTTTTTGCTTGTTATGTGTTCAGCTGAAGAGTTAACTACCGGGTATCCAACAATTTTCAGTCAGGTCTTCTGGACATTTTCATTTTTTTTTTCTGAAACGTTTCACTTTCCATCCAGAAGGCTTCATCAGTCAAGGAAACACACAACATAAAACTGATTCTTCCCCCACACATCTTACTCCAAAGTGGAACAAACCAGTTATGTTGGTGCTAAGATGGTGTCTTTGGCATGCCCCACCACCACCATCACCACCACCTGGAGCCGGCCCTCTTCCTCATCGACAGTCATGTCAAGTTTGATATGACTGTCGATGAGGAAGAGGGCCGGACCAGAGGAGGGGGCGTGCCAAAGCACCATCTTAGCACCAACATAACTGGTTTGTTCCACTTTGGAGTAAGCTGTTTGGGGGAAGAATCAGTTTTGTGTTGTGTGTTTTCTTGACTGATGAAGCCTTCCGGATGGAAGGTGAAACGTTTCAGAAAAATAAAAATAAACTGTCCCGAAGACCTGACTGAAAATTGTTTATACCTGGATTATTGAGCATGGACTTTTTTTAAACTACCAGGTAGTTTCATGATAGGCAATGTTGGAGAATTAAACCTGGATTTATTTATTTTTGTCGTTTTCAGGTCCCTCCGTTGATTATCCAGTAATCAAGGAATGGTTTGTCTATCCTGGAAATCTTTTAAAAGAGGCTGATATAGTCCATCCTGTCCCTGTCCATCTCCCATGTATTGTATCTGCTTATATACTTTTATAAATATAGCAATAATACTGTTGCATTAGTGGCCTCCAAAGCATCTAAGTGTCTTTAAAAAAAAAAAAAGAAGCTTTTTGTTATACTTAAGACTTTGAGACAACTTTTACAAAGTGTTTTTTAAGTATTATTTTCTTCTGTCTTTATTTGTAGATGGTGAACCCAGTCTGGACTTCTTGTGGCTCAGCACTGGTCCAGAGGTTTCAGCTCTTCGCCTTACAGCTTTCCTTTCAATTTTTGACTGCCTTGAGTTTTCTGACTTGTATGGTGCGATTGAAGACTCTCTCCTGGCTGCTCTTTGTTTGATCACATACATAGTCCTACAGGTAGTATCAGCTTGGTTATCTAATAATTTTATTGAATTTTTTTTTTTAACATGCAACAGGATTAAACAAACAGAAAAAAATATAATGTTTGATCATTTCATTTTTACACTACGTTCTTGTCATATCAGTCACAGTAGTGTTCAGTCACAAATTAAAAATGTAATACTTTTTACTTTATTACAAGTATTATCTAAACACCTAAAAGTAATGATGTCCCCTCTTTGATTAATATGTCTCCTGTGGGTTTCAGTGATCAGGCTGCATCTTTGCTGTAGAAGTGCTGCTGTTGATGAATGGGTGGTAAACCTGCACCTGTTGATTTATGTAAACAGAAAATGAAAGACCAAATTTATTTGGTGACAATTATACATACAAGCCAGCTTTTGATTTGGGATTTACATCAATAGCATACACACAACAATTATTCTTCTCTTTTGTCATCATGTGATGTGAAATGAAACACTGCTTGTTGGCGCTTTGTTTTGTGTTGGCTGACAGCAGCCATTATCAGCCACAGGCAGCCCATTTTAATCACAGAGACTGATCTTTGTAACTTCAGCTTTTGCGTCAACAGCAGGTCTTAAAAGCGTCCAAAGGCTTTGAATATTTCAAAAGACGTTTTTTAATTTACACCAGTGCTTTTATGTTCTTATTGTGGATGTAATGCCTTTTGTGTTTGAAAAAGTAGAGATATGCGTGTTTTGGATTTTGCACCAGTCATCTGACTGAGCTTGAACAAAACAGATTACAGGATGAAGCCACCTGGATGAACTTGCGTGCGTCACATCAGGAAAGGAAAATACCATTTAGTTTAACTGATCAATCCTGCAGCAAACAGGCAACTTGTTTTACTCCTTTTTTACAAACCCACACAAGTTCCAGTCGTCATATTTTTGACATGCTTTGGTCAAAATACAACACCATTGTATTAGTATGACTATACACATAAAGTACTCAAACATTTGAGAAGAACATTTAATATTCAGTTTAATACTCAGCAAATTGTTAAAGAAATGAAGTATTCTAATTTTCAGCATCTGTTAAATTGATAATTAATATTTAATAAAATTCTTGTTCTGGGTCTCAGCTTTAGCTGGTCTTGGCAGAGGTCAGACTTTATCTTCATAAAACATTTATGACATTAATTTCTGTAGGTTTATGTACTCTTGCATATATAATAGCCAGTTTAAAAATCTAAATTAGAATAAACTTTTTTTGCAAAAAAATGAGAATAATAAGTTCCATCCATCCATCCATTATCTTTACCCGCTTATTCCATTTTGGGTCACGGGGGTCGCTGGTGCCCATGTCCAGCAATCACTGTGCGAGGGGCGGGGTACACCCTGGACAGGTCGCAAGTCCATCACAGGGCCACATAGAGACAAACAACCATTCACTCTCTCACTCACACCTAGGGACAATTTAGAGTTAACAATCAGCCTAACATGCATGTTTTTGGTCTGTGGGAGGAAACCGGAGCACCCGGAGAAAACCCACGCATGCACGGAGAGAACATGCAAACTCCACCCAGAAGGCCCCTGGACCGGGGTTTGAACCAAGGACCTGCTCGCTGAGAGGCAGCAGCTCTACCAGTTGCGCCACCGTGCTGCCCGAATAATAAGTTACCTTGTCAAAAATAAAACCTTTGAGTAAAAGCATTAGCAACTGATTTCTGTCTAAACTTTACAGTGAAATATTTAACTTTTTATGATCATTTGAAATATCAGCAAAGCAGAAAGCAAGTGCAAAAAGAGTTCTACATTTGCACTTGTGAGATACAACAAACAGAGCGTCGTTTTAAAGTTATTAAACAAAAAACATAAGAAGGATTTGTTTGGTTTGTTCAACTCATCTGGATGAGTGATGTACTTTTCTCATGCAAAGGACTAACAAAACGAGACATCCTGCAACCAGAAAGATGCGTTTTGTTTTTTCTTGGTCGATTTCAAACCCCCAAATTGATCCCATGCACAGAAAAAATGAACATTTCCACAATTTTTTAAAAACGTGACATTTTTAATAACATGTTCCTTCTAAAAGGCTTTGCACTTGTTTTGACCAATGCCTTGGGCTTAAGTTCTTTTTCAGAATCCAAAATAATGTCTAAATTCAACTGTTTGTGTTGGTTCTATCTTAAAGGTTCAGATAAAAACAATCTGTATTTACTAACTTAGAAAGAGATGAATGACTGACAGGCGGGAGTCCAACCAGACGCTGGTTTTAGTCACACAGACGGTGACTGGCAGCCACTGATTTAAATGGATGAAGGAGCAACAGACAGACATGAGAGCAGCTTGTCAAACAGACTATTAGACGAGTAGATAATCAGAGATGAGCAGACAGCCTGACACACAATAGTTGTCTGATCAGTGCTACATTCACATTCCCCTCTCACTCCTCTATTTAAATAACTTCAGGGCTTGTTTGTTTTGCACACGACTGAAAAGCTTTGTTTCTGCTGTCAGCATTGTTTCTGTTTTGTTGAATTGTGCAGCTAGCAGACCAAACATACTGACCCACACTAGGACTGAGATGGCAAACCATGTATCGTCCTCTGTGTGTGATTTGTGTGTATGTTCCAGGTACAAACCTTGTCTCACGAAGACGTAGACGCTTACCTGAGTCAGGCGGTGTGTATGAGGCTGAAATCACCCCTAGAGCTTCAGCAGATTGAGGTTAGTCACAAACACTAAAACATAAACATGGTTTTTATTTTTTAGATTATATTTTATTTTGATCTTGACTTTTTGCTTTGGTCACAAACCTTGCTGTGTTCCCTGCCACAAAAAGACAATGTATGTTGGTGTTTACAGTAAACAAAGTCCTCTTTGTGGTAAACTCCGCGCTTTCCAAGACTTTCCAAGAATTCATAAAACAAATTGCAGCGACTGTTTTGAATTTACATTTGTAAGTAAAGCTTTACAATCAAATTAAAAGAAGTGATTTGTGCAGTTTACAATTTAAGGTAATGCATAAAAAAATACAATTTTATTGATTATTACTGATACTATTTAAAACCTTTAAAACGTGAAAGACTATGAAACTGACGGAAGCAATAATTATGCTCTAGAATGATGACATGTTGGTAATTTATAAAAGTCATTATTACCACAGGCGCTCATTAAAACGTGACAGTAGTAGTGGCATCAGAGAATCAGCTGTACTTTTTTACGCCCTGGGAAAGAAAAAAAAAACACAAAAAACTTGTGTTTGCTCTCGTTTTTGTAGCCCTATTTATTTTTACTACTTAATTACCATACTTATGTGAAGTAATTTGTATTTTTGCTGCTTGCCTGTTTTCTACACAATAATTAGATCTGGGCGTTGATTTGGAGTAGAGTCAGAGTTGCAGGAGGAGCTTTAACTGTGACACTGACATATAGATTAAACACACACACACACACACACACACACACACACACACTACATGTGAATATACAGTCCATGCAGAACAGGAAGTTGGGTAAAATAATGTTCAGTTTTTAATTGTGTCACTCTCCTCTTATAACACCACAGAGGAAACCAAAAAAAGTGTTTCTCTTAACACATAACACATCTTGAAATGATATTTACAAAAATGAAATGTTCATATTACACAAGAATGTGCAATGAACTGAAACACACATTTCTGTTGTGTGTTTTGGGGAAATGTAAGTAGGTTTTGATTGTAAGTAGTTGCAGCATTCCTCCCTGTGGGACTGGGATTTTGGTGTGTGTTCTGCATGTGTGTGTGTGTGTGTGACAGGGAGGGTATGTTGGCGACAGTCGGCTGTCTGTCCTGGCTGACGCTCACCACATGGAGCTATTTACACCACACACACTCCACCCCACTGGATGGACACACACAGACACATTTCACTCTTTGTCTCTGGACTTTGTGTGTTCTCATGTTCTCTGACTCTTCACATCTGACCACTTTCTCCTCTTGTTTCTCTTAATGTTGCTCTCCAGCTCTGGTTTCACTCTGTTTTTGTGTTAGTGTGTGTTTGTGAGTGCCTTTAGGCCTTTATGTCTCAGTTCAGTGATCTATTGTTTCCAGAAGATGAAGCGCCGTTTGACTGGAAGCAGGTGGCAAGCAGGACTC
>NC_056499.1:18258962-18273877 GCF_014905685.2 Nematolebias whitei | reverse complement strand
GAACATCTGCCTGCTGTTACCGAACAATGACCCCAACTTCTTCATTTTTTTTTCTCATTTTCGTCTCCTCCAATTTCTCAATTTCTTGTTAAAAGGCAATAGTTTAGTTCTTTAGAGTGCAGTTCTATGGCGAGTTTATGAACACTAATATCTTACCTGGTATAGATAGCTCTTTGAATAATTCCGTTATTCAGTTCTCCATTGCTTTTAAATTTGCATCGTCTATTTCAAATGTTTGGAGGAAAACACTTTTTTTTTCTCTCTCTGTTATATTTGCTTACCTAACCTAGGAGAGATTTACCTTTTTGGAATTTATACAGTTTCAGTTTGAGACATAGCCTATAAAACATTTTTTACTGTTCAAACTGGATGAAAATAAAAGTAGTACAATGCAACTTTTTTTGTGTGAAGATACTACTTGACAAATCCTGCCTTGCTGTACTTGAGCTTCGACCTTAAACATTTCCCACTAGCAAGAATAATGTGTTTTTCTCTTCTGGGAGAGTTATTATCCGTTTAAATGAAACAACAAAAACCTGACATTTGGTGTTTTTCCTGTTGTACCAAATCTGTATCGAACCTGCACTAAACTGTGATCCACACACCAAGATTGTGACAGGTGTACCCCTAGTAAATAACTATGTCATTTTAAGAAACTGAATAAAGATTTATAAAGTAGCATAATGGCTAATCAGTCCGATCAGAATGAAACTCTTTCTCCAAACTGAGGTTATTCAAAAAGCGATCTACAATATTACTTGGTCATAACTTTTCCATTAAACCCGACTCTCACTTTGATAATATTGCTGTTTTATGAATATTGACTCTCTGGTCACAGAGCTTTAGTATTCTTTATGAAGAAATTTATAAAACTAGAAGGTTTTTTGTTTCATTAGCTGAGTCAGCTTTGACAATCATGTTAACATTTTTCTTTTTCTTCCATTTTTATGTAACATGATCTTCCTACAAATTTAAAATGTCTTTTTAGATTAGACTTCTGTACTAAAAAAGCATTTGTGTTATCATAGGCAACCTAGTGTTTGTGTTGCTCATCCAGTCCTCCCTGCAGCAGTCATTAAGTCACTAAGAACTTCACTCCTACATAATGTTATCCCAGTTTTTTTTAAGAAACAAATAGACACAACATGTACCACAAAGATTCTTTTGTTGGTTATTTGAACAGAGAAAGCAGGGTAAAGTAACAGTGAAGTGGGTGCTTTGAGTTTAATTTGGTGATTTATGTGTTAGGGTTGAGCAGATAAGGTTGTGCAATTTGGGATTGGGAAACTGATTATTTCTGCAACTATGAGGGAGATGTTCGGGAATTTGTTGCGGGAGGTCCTGAGCATACATAACAGATGAGACTTTAATGATGGACTCTTGTTAGAAATGCTGCAGCTCCAGAAGGTAACTTTGGTGTAATAATAAATAATGTGTGTGCTGGTGCCTCAACTGCAAATACAGATTTTTTTTTTTTTTTAATGGATTCACATGGAACTTGTAGAACCACTTTTTAAAAACTAAATTTTGAAAGTGCACAGATGTGTTTAATGTAGCATTGCCTTGACGTTAAATACTTCTTGAAAAAAAATACTTTTGATAGATAATTTTTTGCTCAAGCTAGAGTTTTAATTAGATTGCCACTGTATAGTCAACATCATCCGTTTGTCCGTTCATCCCATCTACCCTGAAGGAGTCTGATGTACTTGCTGTCAATGCAGCCTAAACTCTTGCACCTCTTGGTCCGTAACAACGGACCCCCAATTCCATACTCATGGGATTTGGGGTCAAAACCTACATATGGTGTGTGTGTGTAAATGATGCAGATTCATCATGAGTTTCATTTCAAAATCAGCTTTAAATGAGCATTTTCTTCTGCTGGCAGTATGAGCCTTTGGTGTGCGTTACTTCTTAAGACTTAGCAATCATCTTAGTAGATAAGATGCAAGGCTGACAATGAAGAACATTTAAGTAAAATCCTCACTAAGAGCAATATTAATTCATATCTAAACATTCTCTGAAACATTGAATTTAAACTTACCTGTTTCTCTTTTACTTTCCAGTCTATTTATCAAAGTCAGAGTTTCTTTATTTGTCATGTGGTGCATGTGGTGGAACTAAAATGTGTACACAAGGACACAATTACATCCAACAAAAGTATAAAATGTACAAGAAAAACAGTAATAAGATCTAAGTTGTGAACTAAGAAAAATGTTAACTGAAAATACACTAAGCACTAGTAGTACAAAAACAATACGCCGAACAGCAGCACAAACAGGAGTCTGTGTGAGCAGATGAGCACGAATGAACACAGCAACATGAAACAGATCAGCAGCAACATGAAACAGATCAGCAGCAACATGATATGATTTTTTCACAGTGACTATTCTGGTTAGAGATTCATGAGTCTAACAGCCTCAGTCTAGTGGTTCTACACTTAATGCTCCTCGACCTCCTTCCTGAGGGAAGTGGGGCAAAAATTGTGTGTGCTGGGTGAGTGGGGTCCTTCATGATGCAGGTGGCTCTCTTCCTGCATCTGGAGGTGTAGATGTCTGTGATGGTGGGGAGACTGACTCCAACATCTTCTGTGCAGCCTTCACCACTCTCTGCAAAGCTTTTTTTTCTGCAGCTGTGCAGCCTCCATGCCATCTATTTATCTATTTTGTAGTGACAGCAAAATATTATAGAATAATAATAATAACAATACACCATAATAACCATATTAAATAATAATATAGGTGTTCTTACTTGGTTGTGCTACTATCTAAACATCAAACCAGATTACTCTTTCTGTTCTCAGCTGCCTCTGTTTTCAAGTCGGGCGGTGCAGCTGGGATCTCTCTATGTCCGAGGACTGAGCCACCTGGTGGGTGCTAACAATGCCAGCGGCTGTCCGCTGCCCAGTGCTGCTCTCATGCCTTGGCACAACTTCGACGGACAGCTCTTCCACTCAAAGTACCTGCTGGCACACAGTGGTGTGGAGAAAACAGAGCTGCTGGACAGCGATGTGAGTGGAGAAAAGAGCTAAACATGTTACCTGTGAGGACAGAAAAAAAGTGACTTCCATTGTGTATACTTTTGTGTTCTCGGTCTGACTTTCTCCCATTTATGAACAACAAACTTTTAAACCTCTGGAATTCTGCAGGTTTGTGTTTAATTATGTATACTGTGGATGAGTCTAGTCTAAATGTGTCTGTGTTTATTTCCAGCTGTCTTGCCTTTCTCAGTTTCTCCAGCTGAAGGAGAAACTTCTGGAAATGTGCAGGAAGAGAGGCCGAATTCTGCAATCTAAACCCAGAGCACCGCAGAAAAGTGTTAAACCTGCCCCTGGAGTTCGAAACAAATCTGCCTACTCAGGTGAGACGCCTACCTGACCAATCACTGCCTGCTGATATACATACTGTACCTGCTTCACCACCATTTGCTTTTATATCACTCAATAATCAAAGTTAGCCAATAAAGTCTTTAGAGTAATAAAAAAGCTTTTATTAAAAACATTTTGTTTTAACGTATTTATACATACAAAACAATTATGTTAAAAATGTAATAGTAATACTATTGATTAAGACGATATTTACTTTATAGTTTTGCGTTTCAGAAACCAATTAGCAACATTTTGTGAAAACGCTGCTTCCCTGTCTGCTCTGCAGTGATGTGCAGTTTGTCACACGTGCTGCAGAAAACACTGAATAAACTATTGGAAAAAAATTGCTGATACTATAAATTACACACACACATATGCATACACACACACAAAAATAATAAAAAATAATATATATACATTTTTTGTGTGTTATAATCTAAGAAAGTATTACCGGTGTTTGAATTTACTTGTTCTTATTAGCTGATGATATTGCCCATGGTGCCGGTATATATATTTGTCTAGTTGTTTTTAAAGATAATTAAATAATATAAAATTATTTTAAAAATCTAAACAAACAATAAGGATTATAATGTGTGTTAAGAGTACTAAAAATGTGTGGTTAAATCTTATACACCCTCAAATTCATTAATAATCATTAAAAAAATGATTGAAGAGATTTTTAGATCTGCTATAACACATTTCAGTTTTGTTGACATTTGACATTTTTAAATATTTTCTGTACTTTTTCTGTGATATTTTACTAAAGTTAAATTCATGTGTTTTTTCAATCGAAAAATACTTTATCCTAAAACCTTCCTTGAGAACCAGAGAGAGAAAGACAAAATAAAAAGGTTTTGACTTGAATTAAGAAATTGTTTGTTTTTCTGTTTTTTGGATGTTATGGGAGTGTGGTACTGGTAGTTTAGATGCATGACAAAAAAAACCACCATGTCCTTTTGCAATGATCCTTTGTTGTCAAGTCCCACTTTTCCATTCCTGGGTTTCCTGTTTGTATCTTCTCAGTCAACTTTCCAATAAAAAAAGTAAAATAAATAAATAAATAAAAAAGCCCATATGGAGCATAAGAAATGTCATAATGCATCTAATCTTGTTATTACTTCAGTTGTTTCTTTTATGTCATGAGCTTTAAGCTCTTCCTTATACAAAGATCTGAAGAGGCCTTCAGTGGTGGAAACACTCCTTGGAATGAGTCATGTTGTAATCTGACAGATGATCTATGGTTGTAGTTCTTTGGGCTCCTCGCAGAACCACATTACCCAGAGGGCCATGCTTTAATGAGGCCCATGTGTATTTGTTGCTGTAATGCATTCCACTGTTTGTGTGTTCGTGCGCGCTCACATGCACACGTTGGTGGAGACTTGCTTTGTCAGTGCAGCAGTAATAGTAGGTTTCTGTTTATAGGCTGGGAGAGCTCTATTTTAGGACACACAACAAGACGAAACTGATTACAGACTCCTCTGTTCCTCCCCCCTTTCTGCTCCCCTTCCTCTCTTGTTACTTTTATTTTTATCTTTTTTATTTCCTTTATTCTCTTTCCTTTCTAATGTTGTTATTAGAGTTGTACTAAACACCCCAATAACATTCGTCTATGAAAGTGAATGTTTTTATTTTGCACACCTTGAGGTTGTGCGATCCGTTTTTGTTCGTCTTCCCTGTATGTGCTTACTTCTACTCGTTTTACTCAGCTTGGAAACAACAGTTTGTAAAAAGTGAATCTGAAGCTGTAAAACCTTTGAACCTTTTGTGGTCGTTTCTTTGCGTGCCATGTTGGCACAGAGTCTCAGATTTTCACCAAACTGTCTGCTTTCTGCCCATGTCAACCCTTCTGGGTCTCCCGAGGATGCCTCTGGTTTTACACATGAATGATATACACTCCTTATACCTCAGTGTTTCATTTCTGTTGGATGCAGACACAGATCATTACTACAGAACTGTGGGGAAATCGTTTGTGTGTGTGCGTGAGTAGTGGTGGCGCTATGTGGTATCGCTGAGAGCCCGGTTGGGTTTTTGTTTGGAATCAGGCCTGATGTTTAGTCTCCTCAGCGAATATCTCCTCGGCCTCTCTGCCCTTGCAATTACACTCCAACAGTGAATCCAGAATAGCTTCTCTCCCACATCTCTTCCTTTTATTTCTGTGCAAAATGTAAAGGAAAACCTCCTTTAGGCTTAAACTGATCCACACTTGTTGAGGAATTCATTTTTTGAGAATAGAGCAGTGTTTTCCCTCTGTTCTGTCTTCTATTGTTAATGTTCATATCTGTTAATGTTCATATCTCCACATCCAGCTGTCACAAAAATATCTAGTTTTTTTTATATATTGCTTTAAAAAAAGACTGAGACTATTACAAAACTGTCTGCTTGTGGTTTGACTGACGTTTCATTCACTAAAACTTGGCATCTTTATGGGTAATTTAACCACTTAAGCTGTATATAGTGCTCTGATTTTGTTTAGCATGTCCCATTTGGTGCAGTCTAAAGTTGGACTTAGATGTTTTATTTATTGTACTTTCAAATTGGCTTAAAGTCTCACACATCTGCTTTGTTTGCTGTTGTGAAAAACATTTTCCAAATGTTGCTGCATGCTGCGATAAACTTAAAAGGAAGTCACTTGGAGATGGTTTCCCTGCCAGTTAATCATTCTGATAACTCATGCAACAGTAAATGCTTTTAATTAACATTACAAAATAATCTCCTTGTGTGAGTTTGTTACTCTGTAACATTAAAACATTTCTGTCTGTGTTTTCTGTAATGCATCTTTTCGTCTGCTGTGTTGTGGGGGAGTTTAGAAATGTTTGATTTGAACTTTGTGGTCTCCTAAGAAAAAGAAGAACTGATACTTGTCGCAATGAGTGGAGCCTTTCAGATTTAGCAAGACTGCTAAAATATAAAAGTTAGCCAAGCTATTAATTGAATTAGGCTTCATTCACAGAGCAACTTCTAATGCGACTTAAAAGTTGATTGTGAAACTGCAACTCTTTTTCTTTTCTTTTAAGGGTGGAAATTAAACACTGCCTGCTCAGGAAGCAACACTTGGATCCTAAAACTTAATACGATAAAGGCAAATCAGTGTAAATGTAACGTTGCATTGGAGTTGGAAATATAAAGTTTGAGATTTCACCAGAATTGTGCAGATTGGGTCAATACAATTTGATTAATTTTGGTTGTAAAGAAAAAGAAACTTGCTTTACTGCGTTTCCATGAGAGTCCAGTTTGCCTTAAGTTCATGAGTCAGTCGTTCTTTAGCTCACTGAGAATGTAAAGGGGTGACAATTTAGAAAGAGCTTCAAGTCAATGAGTCAGAGTTAATTCTAAAAAAAAATTTGCAGAGATGAAAATTTTCTTAGAAATGTTTAACTGATGATAATGAAATATGCCTAAAATATCCTAAAAACATTCAGCAGGATTTTAGTCTGTTTTTTTATGCCATTTAATTGATATAGTTTTCTAACTTTTAAGTTTCTTCAGTATTTTTTAGTTTATCCACCAGAACAGAAAAGTGGTATTTCAGATTATTTTTTTAAATTAATTTACAGGAAGCATTTTTTTTTCTCAACGGATCCCTTACTTTAAAGTGTTAAATGTTTAGTTTCTAATTTTTTTTTTTGCTTCATGTATTTTCTTTCAACCAACCTTAACTTTGTTTTCTCTTGCTCAGGTTTTTCTCAAAATGTTGGTGGGGACTGGAGAGGAAGAGGAGCGAAAGCAGGACATGGATGGAGGGAAAGAGGGGAGGAAAGAAGACCATGGGGTAGAGGAGGACACAGAGGAGGAGGTCACAGAGGAGGAGGACAACCTTTTCATCGTTTTCATCCTTCCTCTTATGAAGAACGACCCGTGGACATGAGCCAACCTCCGAAACATTTCAGCGGCCGATCATATCCCGAAAGAGGAAGATACCAACGAGCTCCAACGTAAAATCAGGATGGCACAGAACCAGTTTCCTTTTTTCCTTGTTTGATTTGGTCATCTTTTCTTCTTCTCTCTTCTCAGGTGGCCACATCCTCCTGCTCCTTGAATATAAGTAAACCTTTAAGAGAGGAACTAAGGATGAAAGTGGAGGACTTGGAGAAAAGAGGATGGAAAAGGCATGTTGAAAAGCCAGATGGAATCACATCTCTCTGGACAAACTGACTGGTGAACAACCTGTTGGCATTGTTTATGTAAAGAATGGTGGAGGAAGAAAAACAAGGTCTAACAGAGGCACAGTGTCCTGGAGTTTCAGAGTTAAATCTGAAAAAATAAAATAAATCCTGCAAAGATAGCACTGAAATGAGCACACAGACGTCCCTTTATCTCACGTCAATTTTCATGACACTCTGGGAAAAAAATAAAATAAAGAAGTCAAACAAACTCGCAATGCACCACTTCAGATTTGAACTGAGAAGTAGATTAATGGATAATCCTGCAACCTTTTATCTTTGACAGTAACCAAGAAGAAAAATCCCTAAACCAGTCTGTATCCAGTAGCATAATCCTTTTAAATGAGTTGTTTTAACCAGAAGAGGAATGCTGGTATCTAAACAGTATCTCCCTAAACAGGTCTCTCTTGAAAATGAGTTCTCGTGGCTCAATGAGACTAACCTGGATAAATAAAGGCTAAATGAAAAAAAAAAAAAAATCTCATGACCAGATTATTTTACATAATCAGACAAATTTTGTGTTAGAAACAAAGTAAGGCCACCACAGCTGATGGTTTTTCAAACATGTGGTGGTAAATGTTTCAAATGGATGATAAAGAAAATGTTTTTAACTACCGGTACTACTGCGTATGTTTTTGTTCTTATTTTGTTTTTATTATTTTAAAAAAAGATCTGTGACTAAGACTTTAGTCAACATTTCACCCCCAAATCACATCTGAAATATATCTGCACTGTTGGCTTCTTTCACAAACAGTGAGAATACCATGTGTCCCGTTCTGTGTGTGGGTTTATGGCTTAATTAGAAATGTAGAGCGTGAACAGCTCAGCAACAGGAATGTCTTAAAAACCAACACCGAAGAAAAGGATGCAGAGAAAGTTCTCCTTCAGTACTTTGTGTGAGCACGTTTGTGTGTTTGAACATGTGGCTGTCAGCATATTAGAAAAGAAATGTGAGGGTGATTTACTCAACAAGTGGAAACAAATGGAGGCATATCTGATTGTTGATGCTGTACAGTGATGGTGGCATTAACAGAGCTACACCACTGAAGGCTTTGAAACTGTACAAATGAAGAGGAAGTGTTTTTATTTTGAGTTAGAAAATAATGTGATGTGATTCACAAAAGGTCTAAATATAAAACGCCCTGTAACAAGCAGGGTTTCTGATGACTTTTTATATATTGTTACATCTTTAGGGAGGCTGTTCTAGGTCTGCAGCATATAAACTACGCTTATTTCCTAAACCCAACAACAGTTAATCAGAGACAGTCGGCAGAACACTGAGTTTTGTTTGGCAACATTAGGTGAAAGTGTTGGAGTCTGGAATGAGACATGGTGATGCAAATACAATCAATTTAATTAAAATCAGCTTTCAGCTTGTGGGGAACCATTCGAGATCAGCTGCCTTGTTATGAACCAGCTGTGATTTTTGTATTGACATTTTTACAGACTTAAGGACTTAGATTGATAACAAATAATTGTCCCAATATTTAGAAGTCTGATTTTTTTTAAATGTTGGAATGGTTTATAGTTTGATATTAAGGGTTTTAGTAAAGAAACAGATAATTCAAATTCAAAAATACTTTATTAATCCCAAAGGGAAATTAATTGTTGATGTAGCTCATCCTGGTTTCATTAGAGTTGTTTTAGATTCTGATGACTTTGGGCAGGAAGGATCTCTTGTAGCAGTCTGTCTGCTAATTCGAAGAAACTAGCTGCAGATGTCGAACCGTCCACCCAGACCCAGCAGACCTTAGAATCAGAATCAGAATAAGCTTTATTATCATTGCCCCGAGATACAACAAGAACATGTACATGCAGTCGTCCGGAAGATGGACGGAGTGCACAAAGCTGCTACTGCTCTGAGCGCGGCCTCTCTTATCCTTATCAGAATAATAATCTTAGATAGGAAAAGGGGGAGAAACATGAGGGTAGTGGTTTTCCCTAAAAATATCTTTCACATCTTGTCTATCAGGACACGATTTGAAACATAAAAAAACTCTACCAGCAAGCACAATTAAAACATGATTACATTTGCATTTGACGTTGAGGTGTTGAGGCGTTGCGATAGATGAAGCTTTTGTCCTTGGTTACCCATGACCCAGGAGAAATTTGATAGTCGGCCCATTCCGAGGCCGTCGGGAGTCAGATTCAGATAAGATTGATTGTTGTTTTTCTTCAGCTTTGAGTCCATCTGGGCATTCTGGTTCCAAAATAGCCTAAGTGTGGGATTCCATTCCACTGATCTATGCTATGAGTCTCCCTCAAGGTCAAACCCACCACGCTGACGAGTCCCAGAAGCCGCAGGTGGCCTGCGATTCTCATAAATCGCCTCCACCTTACGGTTTAGCTTGTAAACCAGATGATTTAAAGTTCCTACAGCACAGACCAAACCTTCACACTGACTCTGAAGCTTTGCCATGGCCGAAACTGCTGCTGATGTCTCCTTCAAAAGTTGATAAAACAGAGCCCCGCCAATGCCAAAAAGCAGAGACCCTGCTATCATAATTCCAAATATGTAAACGTCTTCAACATCCTCCTGAGACAGGACTGAGAGGCACATCAGCTGCCACACCCCACGATCCATGATGTACCTCACAGCGTGCTTCTCAGCTGGACATGCCGGTTCTCCAGGACCTTGTTGCTTTGATGAAAAAAATCTTATCAATAGAGTTGAACGTCCAAGATACCAAATCCATAATCTTATTAATTGACGTTCGGGAGATGTGAAGCAGGCACTTCAGACACGCAGAGCAGGAGGAAGGAAAAATGGGAGGAAAGACAGAAGCAGCCACCTCGATCAGAGCCAGGGAGGAGGAAAAATAAATAATAAAATAAAAACAAGCGGCAGCACTGACTGAATTCCTCTCCCAGCTATGGCCATTTCTCCCAGCAGCCTGCCGCATCCCTTGTTGCCGCAGACTTAACTGCAGGTGTTGAGGGACAATCTTGGTCCTCCCGCTGTCACAAGCTGCGTTTCCCACTACCGCCAAAGTCAGACACTCGAGCACCGCCTCCAGGTGCATCCACAGCACCTCCTTTTCAACTCATTTGAGATTTGCTGCTGTAGCTGAAGTCTTATATGAGCTTTTTAGATGTTAATCAGCAGCTCCCAGTTGTAGAAAACCACCTTGTTGTTGTGGTTACGTATCCTAACAAATGTCCATAAGTAAAAAATGGTTACTTAAAAATCCCAGCGGCACATCATCTGATACCAGAGGAAGTAACCATCCAAAAAAAGCAATTTACATCCAGAAAAAAACAGGAATTAAAGTTTTCAGAAGCAAAATCTCAGAATGAATGTAAGAGAGCAACTCCAACAACATGCAGCCACCTTGAGCGGCACAATTCTAGAATGATGTTCTGAAAATTCTCAAATGTTCATAGCAAGAAAAGTAAAAAAAATAAATATATTAAATAAACTTTTCAAGCTCTGAACAAATCTGGAGAACTCAAGAGCACATAAGTGTGAGTCTTGGATCAAAAATATCAATACTTCTGCACATTATGTATATTTACTGATCAGCCACAACATTTTACATCCTGCCTAATATTCAGTGGGTTACTCTTTATTCATTCCAACACTTCGGACCAATCTGGACTTGGAGACGTAACATTTCTATCGACGTAGAGTTTCTGGCACCTGAACTTTAAGCCCTGAGGCTTTTAGGCTCATGTGTCTGAAATGGGCTTGTTTCCTATAGATGACATCGAACCCTATGGGACTGGTTCATGGAGACTGTGCAGTCCGAGTAAAGACCTCACACTCAGAACTCTGCCGAGTCCTGCTCCTGTAAACATACAGTAAAACCTAAAATTAGCCATATGTAGCAAACAATGTGCTGCTAAATGAGAGCGTTTAAACATCTTATTACTGTCATGTTCTATTACCAGATGTGCGACCGAGATTGAAACATGATTTTGATACAGCTGTGCATTTTTAAATCACAAAGTCCGTGTTTTTATTGCGTATTTGAGTTACAGTAAACAAATGACTTATTCACACGTTGAACCTTTTCTTTAACGACAGCTGACCACACCATCCACTCCCTGTCTTTCTTCTCAGGCTGGTGGCAGCAGAAGAAACAACAGAGCGTGCGGGTGTTTCGTGGTTAGTAACTGTGGTGAGTGCAGTGTGTGTGTGTTTGAGGAGGCACAGAGGGTGGGGCGCACAGCACACACAACTTGAGTCTAGTTGCCCCTTTTAGATAATAACAATAACAGGAGGAGGGATGTTTTTTTTTTTCTTGTGGTGAGGAGAAGGGATGGAGGGTTCAAAAGAGGAAGAGTGGCAGAGAGGAAAGTAAAACTCAAAGTTAAAAGGAAACAGGAGAATGAATGACGAGACCAACAATAAAGGGGAAAAAATGGATTGTGGTGGAGAAGAAAGGCAGACAGAGGAGTTGGGAGGATGAGCAATCTGAGCTGTCCTCTCCATCAGAGGAAACCCTGCTGGCATCCTGACAGATCAGCTTCCTGTGTGTGCGGTGCACATCTGGGCGTGGTTCCTCCAGCAGCAGCAGCGAGACAAACACATAGTCAGACTGTCTTTAGTGGCCTCCTCCCAGAGACGGGTTCAGGCCCACTTCCACTTCGATCGTGAGCATTTAGCAGCCTCTGGTTTTCTGTCTTATCAAAACCAGCTGAGACTTTCCTCCCTCTTATGTACTTCAAAGAAGCCAACTACTGGTGTTACTCAGTTTAATCGAGAGGAGATTTGATTGAAACATGGTTTGTATCCAGTTCTGGCCGCAGAGACCTGGATCTAAATGGATCCACGAAGACCACAAAACCACTTTGTTTTGTATGTCAACGAGCTGCAGAGTTTCACTTCAGATTTCATTTTGACCTGCAGCGATACATTCATACTTTTAATATAAATGCACTTCATTGACTTAGAACTATGCAAAAGAGTCATCCCTCGTTTATTTTTCTATCTAGACTTTTACGTGATCTTTTAAAGTGTTGATATATATTTCTTCAGACTTTCTGCAGATGCTGTGATTTTAACAGCTTCTGGGTGTGTTCTGGTGCTCCCAGGATGTATGAGTGTTTGTTCCTCTTAGATTTCATGTTTTTATCCAGTTGATGTTTTAACTTGCTCATTTTAGTTCATGCTTTTTTTTTTTTGCTGCTTGTTTTATGCACAAACCGGAATCCCGAGGACAGAAATGGCTCTGTTTTTTTGTTGTTGTCGATTTGACATAGGCACGCAGCAGAAACACACTGAGCCAAATTGAACGAATATAACCCTTGTGTATTTACAAAGGTCTATAAATACAAACTGCTTTCTTTAGCTGGGGCCCAAACACCGAGAGATCAACTCCCAGTGTGTGAAACGGTCACCAGTCCAAGCACCCTGCAGGCTGCTGCCTAAAGGCGGGAAGTCGTACAGATATAGAATGGCTAATTCATAAAGAAACGAGCTAATGACGATTAAATAGTGAACACCAGATGAGAAATGTTGGACTCTTTGTTTTATTAGCTTGGTTGGAAAAAATGCTTACCAGTAAGTGTTCTGTTGTTGAAGTCTTTCCACCAGTAAACTAAATCTGAAGCTGACCACTTAATTGTGTTAATTATCTGATACGTTCTGGGCATTTTCACACATAACTAATGACACAACCAACAATCTCAACAAATAATTCATGTGCAAGCATTTTTACTAAATTAGTTTTCTGTAAGTGCTAAAACAAGACATTTACCGCTGCCTCCAAACTGGCTTAATCTCATTAACAATGTGAAATAAAGTACTGATGATAATTATTTTTTTGTGTGCGTTCTTTAACTTCCTGAGACCCTGCATCCACATATGGGGATGTTGCATTTTTGGCTTTGCTGTACCTTATACTTCACTCTGTTCAGTAGTGTTTTATATTTTGTTAAGCCATGTTAGTGTTGTGCTGTAAAATAAGCACATTGTCTCCATCTGAGGACTTTTTTTTTTTTTTTTTTACAAAAGTATGCCATAAGCATGTAACAAAATACAACTTCCTGTTTGAAGAGGAAGCTTTATTTATACACAACTCAGATCTATCTAATCACAAATCTCTAGGAGATATGAAAAAATGCATCACAAACCAGAGCTCGGGTTTAATAAAATATTTTGATTTGTTAATTGTTGGTTTACTTTGTAGTCATTTTAATACCATGACTAGCTAATTTTTATTGACTTTTCAGCTGGGCATTACAGGGTTGTCCTCTTGGGAGTGGAGGTGCAGAGGTTAGAGAAGGTGGGCTTGTTATCGGAAGATCGCTACTTCAGCTCCCGGTACCGACAACATCAAAATGTGAGTGGGAAAGGTGAAGCACCCACACCTGCCTCCACCCTTATTTGCTCCACTCTGGGCCCTTGAGCAAGGCCCTTAACCCCCACCATCTGCTACCGCAGGTGCCCCAGACATTATCTCTCTGCTCCACACAGAGGGCTGTGGAAGCTCGGTGGTCTGTGGTTGTGTCAGGAAGGACATCCGGTGTACAAATTCAAAAAAAGTTGGGACACTAAACAAATTGTGAATAAAAACTGAATGCAATGATGTGGAGGTGCCAACATCTAATATTTTATTCAGAATAGAACACAAATCACAGATCAAAAGTTGAAACTGAGAGAATGTATCATTTTAAAGGAAAAATCTGTTGTTTCCAAATTTCATGGCGTCAACAAATCCCAAAAAAGTTGGGACAAGTCCATTTTTACCACTGTGTGACATCCCCCCTTCTTCTGACAACACTCAACAGACGTCTGGGGACAGAGGAGACCAGTTTCTCAAGTTTAGAAATAGGAATGCTCTCCCAGTCATGTCTAATACAGGCCTCTAACTGTTCAATCGTCTTGGGCCTTCTTTGTCGCACCTTCCTCTTTATGATGCACCAAATGTTCTCTATAGGTGAAAGATCTGGACTGCAGGCTGGCCATTTCAGTACCCGGATCCTTCTCCTACGTAGCCATGATGTTGTGGTTGCTGCAGAATGTGGTCTGGCATTATCGTGTTGAAAAATGCAGGGTCTTCCCTGAAAGAGATGACGTCTAGATGGGAGCATATGTTGTTCTAGAACCTGAACATAGTTTTCTGCATTAATGGTGCCTTTCCAGACATGCAAGCTGCCCATGCCACAAGCACTCATGCAACCCCATACCATCAGTGATGCAGGCTTCTGAACGGAGCGTTGATAACAACTTGGTCTATCCTTGTCCTCTCTGGTCCGGATGACATGGCGTCCCAGTGTTCCATAAAGAACTTCAAATCGTGACTCATCTGACCACAGAACAGTCTTCCATTTTGCCACACTCCATTTTAAATGACCCCTGGCCCAGTGCAAACGTCTGAGCTTGTGGAGCTTGCTTAGAAATGGCTTCCTCTTTGCACTGTAGAGTTTCAGCTGGCAACGGCGAA
>NC_056499.1:18241713-18258562 GCF_014905685.2 Nematolebias whitei | reverse complement strand
TATGGCGTCAACAAATCCCAAAAAAGTTGGGACAAGTCCATTTTTACCACTGTGTGACATCCCCCCTTCTTCTGACAACACTCAACAGACGTCTGGGGACAGAGGAGACCAGTTTCTCAAGTTTAGAAATAGGAATGCTCTCCCAGTCATGTCTAATACAGGCCTCTAACTGTTCAATCGTCTTGGGCCTTCTTTGTCGCACCTTCCTCTTTATGATGCACCAAATGTTCTCTATAGGTGAAAGATCTGGACTGCAGGCTGGCCATTTCAGTACCCGGATCCTTCTCCTACGTAGCCATGATGTTGTGGTTGCTGCAGAATGTGGTCTGGCATTATCGTGTTGAAAAATGCAGGGTCTTCCCTGAAAGAGATGACGTCTAGATGGGAGCATATGTTGTTCTAGAACCTGAACATAGTTCTCTGCATTAATGGTGCCTTTCCAGACATGCAAGCTGCCCATGCCACAAGCGCTCATGCAACCCCATACCATCAGTGATGCAGGCTTCTGAACGGAGCGTTGATAACAACTTGGGCTATCCTTGTCCTCTCTGGTCCGGATGACATGGCGTCCCAGTGTTCCATAAAGAACTTCAAATCGTGACTCATCTGACCACAGAACAGTCTTCCATTTTGCCACACTCCATTTTAAATGACCCCTGGCCCAGTGCAAACGTCTGAGCTTGTGGAGCTTGCTTAGAAATGGCTTCCTCTTTGCACTGTAGAGTTTCAGCTGGCAACGGCGAACGGCACGGTGGATTGTGTTCACTGACAGTGCTTTCTGGAAGTATTCCTGAGCCCATTCTGTTATTTCCTTGACAGTGGCATTCCTGTTTGAGGTGCAGTGATGTTTAAGGGCCCAGAGATCATGAGCATCCAGTAGAGTTTTATGGCCTTGACCCTTACACACAGCGATTGTTCCAGATTCTCTGAATCTTTTGATGATGTTATGCACGGTTGATGATGATAACTTAAAAGTCTTTGCTATTTTATGCTGGGTAACACCATTCTGGTATTGCTGCACTATCTTTCTGCACAACAATTGTGGAATTGGTGATCCTCTTACCATCTTGGCTTCTGAGAGACACTGACACTCTGAGAAGCTCTTTTTATACCCAATCATGTTGTCAATTGACCTAATTAGTGTTAATTGGTCTTCCAGCTGTTTGTTATATGCTCAATTTCCCTTTTCCAGCCACTTATTGCTACTTGTCCCAACTTTTTTGGGATTTGTTGACACTGTGAAATTTTGAATCAACATATTTTTCCTTTAAAATGTTACATTTACTCAGATTAAACTTTTGATCTGTCATCTATGTTATATTACGAATAAAATATTGACATTTGCCATCTCCACATCATTGCATTCAGTTTTTATTCACAATTTGTTTAGTATCCCAACTTTTTTGGAATCCGGTTTGTAAAAATAATTGCCAAATCTTTGTGCGACTAACTTCGCTGAAGAAAAGAGCAGTCGGGGAAAAAAAATCATAATATAATAAATAATAATAATAATATAATCGTTTATTCATAATAAACTCATGCATTCTTTGTATTTTCTAAAGATTTACTTTGAACCGTTTCATTGTTGGTGCACTAAAAACACACTTGGACTGGGATGAAAAAATGCACTTTGTAAAGCACCTGATTTATGGTAATGTTTACAGAATTGTGCCAAATTAAAGCACAGCTACAACTTAAAAAAAAAAAAAAAAAAATTCAAACCATGAAACGTTTGTAATTACCAAGATTTTAACATGTACCTTTTTTTTTCCCCATTTCTCCTCAAAAATGAGCAACTTTCACAAGAGTCAAAGCACAACACATTTCACAATAACAGACTTCTCAGGGTTTGGGTTTGGGCTCAGTTACCAACAAGAAATGTTGCTTCCGCTTCCCTTTGAAATACTGTGATTTCTGTTTTGTTGCAGCTGGTTCGTGTTGTTTTAATGAGTTGTTGTGCAGCACAGTGGTGCAGTGTGTAGTGAACCCATGTGGTTTTAGGTTCTGCATGTTCTGCCCATTTTCCTTGAGGTGCTCCTGTTTGTTCTCATTTACTGAAATGTATATAACGTACATAAAGAGATTATTTTGTTGTGTTTTCTGAAATGTATCTAGATTTGTGTTTTCTGCTTGTTTTGTGTTGCCTTGAATTTTTTTTGATGAGTTTACTTTGTTTTGCACAGGTTTAAACCGATCATTAATATTTCCGAACTATGATTAAGAACACTTTATTTCCTCTTAAACAGCAAAAGTTGAAAGTGTGGCCTCGCTCGTCAACACCATGTCAGCATCAGCAACTTACAGCCAGTGGGTTCAGTTCCAGTTGTGGGCAGAAACTTTATCCACTCTTATTCAAGCTTCCCTCTCCTTTTGCATCATCCCATTTTTTTCTTATCTTTTTTTTTACCTCCATCCATCCCTCTTACTGCTTTGCCCACCTCCACCTCTCCGTAGCCCCCATGCCTATCCTCCTCCCTCATCTGTCCATGAATGAATGCTCTCTGACTAGTGGAACATATGCTGCTGGTTGTTCAATACCCTCCCTCTGAGCGGTGTGCGTGCGTGCGTGCGTGCGTGCATGTGTGTGTGTGCGTGTGTGTGTTTGTGTGTGTGTTCATTGAAACATATGCCTCCTGTTGCACATCGGCCATCTGTTCCTTGAATGGACTGATGGAGTGCTGCTGTAACCATGACGATAGGCCATTCAGTCAAATAGCCTATCAAACTACCCCTGGATGCTTTTTTCTCTTTCCGTTTGTGTGTGTGTGTTTGTATGTGTTTATGTTTAGGAATTGGCTGGCAGAGTAGAGGAATTCCCACATGTTGATGAAAAGAGGTTGACCTTCCTAGACGACCTGCTCCTACTTGATCCAGTTTTCCTTTGGTCTTCACACTCACAGAGGTTTGTTTGTACTGTAGCTGAGGATACTGTGTCCATTACCCCAACTAGACAACCCATGAAAAAAAGGGTACAATTAAATGAATAAATGAACGAAGTGTAACAAAAACAAGAAGGGAAACGGATCAAGTTACACGTTTAATCTTGAACTTTGACAAATCAAGATATTTTATGTTGAATTTTTTTTTGTGCATTCTATAAGAATTTACACAGATTTTTTTTTCTGGTTATTTGCCAACACAAATGACAGCAGCAGCTAGCTGTAGCCTGAATCACTTCCTGTGGGATTATTATAATATCCCTGTTAGAAAACCATTTGGTGCAAAACTAGAAAAAAAAATCATTCATATAGTTTTGAAACTTAATTGTTTTAAAACGGCAGCAATCCACTTAAATCTTAATCGGAAAGCTGTAAAACCTTTAATCTGGTAAAAACAAAAAGTTTTTCCCTCCAAACTGAGGCTGTTAAAAAAAAGCTGCATGATCAATATCACACGAAGTGTGCCTATTCTTTCCGCAAAACATACTTTTAAGCCTTACAAGCTACTAAACAATTTTTTTCCAAATTATTTTCTTCACTTACATTAACAAAATCTTGAAAGGAGCTGGGAAAGTTGACGGCACACTCACACAGACACACGTCACTCCAACAGCAGCAGGGCAACAGTGAAAATGAATATTGAGTTTCAACTGTCTCTAACCACTCGTCTATTCATCTGCACCCTCATCAGACCATTCAGCAGCCCCACCCTCACACACACACATGCTGCCCCACCCAGCACAGTGGTCTGCTGGCCATATGTCAGCCCCCATCTCATTCGAGACACATCTCCTGGGACCCCCCACCCCACTCCCTCCTCTCTTCTTTTGTATTTATGTGTGTCCTGATGCGTTTGCCATCTCATCTCACTATCTCCAAAATCAGCTCAGTCAAAACGAACGAGAGCATGTTAGTTCAGCTGACTCCATAACACGAACCTAATTTAAATATTTTAAAATTCCTGGTTTACAGAAAGAAAGAAAGAACAAAAAAGAAGTGAAAACTGTGCATGTGTTTCAATTTAAAGTTGTTGAAAAGTAGCGGGCCCCTGTTTTTCCTGCAGGGCTTCACTGAAGTTACTTTTTTTTTTGGAAACATGTCTGTAACATCAAAATTTGCACTTCAGTCACTTGTCATCATGGCGTCTGTTTGTGTCTTTGTGTGTAAATGCTTTGATGTAAACAGCCACTATAACAAAAAGCAGAGCTATGACAACACTCACTTATTTTACTTGCCCTTGTTTTTCTGGCCCTCGATAACTTCTTCTCTCCTACAGTAATCCAGGAATTTACATAACAATTACCAGCTTTTTTTCATGCTTTTTATTTCCCAGGACACCAAAAGGACCTTTAGGTCAATTATCTTTTGCCAATGCAGAGCATCTGTATTAAAACACGTATTCATTTATTTACTTTTTCAACAATGAGCTCTTTAGGCTGTCAGGCTATGTGGAAAGTTTCAGATCAGTGCAATAAAATGACCAGTGGCTGCTTTTAACTGCAAAAAACAGTGTCCTCATAATAATACACAAACCACATTGTGTGATTGTTTGTTTTATTTTATTTTATTTTATAGAAGATACATGTCTTCAGTAGATTGAATTGTCCTGCTTTTGTAGATGCACACTGTGGTGATCCTCAATTTTCCTGCAGGGCAACACTGACTGATTTGTCAAGTCAAGTCAAATTTATTTATATAGCACATTTAAAACAGTAACTGTTATCAAAGTGCTTAACAAAAAAGATAACAGCATCAAATAAAAATAACAATATATAATTACAGAATCAGGAATAAAAGCATAAAAACACTAAACACAATTAGAAACAATGAGAATACCAAATCAGATCACTCTGCGAGTTCCTGTTAGTAGCCGAGCTGCAACATTTTGGACAAGCTGGAGACGTGAGTGAGACCTGACTGACCCCAGCATAAAGTGAGTTACAGTAGTCCAGCCGGGCTGTAATAAATGCATGGACTAATTTTTCAAGGTCGGATCTGGTCAGCACGGACTTGAGCTTAGCTATCTGCCTAAGTTGAAAGAAGCTTTATTGTAGAACAGAGTTAATCTGTTTATTAAACTTAAAATCTGCATCTAAAACTATCCCGAGATTTGTAACAGACAAATGGATATGGCTGAAGGGAGTCCAGGTTTGCAGGATCAGTGCTAGTGGCAGAGCTAGGGTTAAACACAATGACCTCAGTCTTCTGATCATTAAAACTCAAGAAGTTCACAGCCATCCAAGTCTTGATGTCATCAAGATATTTTAGTAAAGTACGAATGGAGCAGGAACTGTTATTAGGTTTCAACGGCAGATAAATCTGAGAATCATCAACATAACAATGAAAGGAAATACCATGTTTCTTAAGAATAGACCCTAAGGGGAGCAGATACAATGAAAAAAGAAGGAGTCCAAAACTGGAGCCTTGTGGGACCCCAAAGGAAAGAGGCACTGAAGTAGATAGTGTTAGCAACATTAACACCAAAACTCCTGTCGCTCAGGTACGAACAGAACCATTCTAACACTGCACCAGTATTTGTGGATACTGATGCACTCACTGATGATGAGGGATTTGTTGTACAATGCCAAAACACCTTTTTGGGTGAGCATCACAAATTTCATGTCTTGGATATTTTCTCAGGTCTTTCACATAACATAAAGGAATTTACAACATGTCATGCTCCAAATAATATTTAGTTTTGTTAGGCTGTGAGAAAATTAAAATAGCTGCAGTTTTCTAAAATCTTCTTTACACAGCTGGCATCTTGTCCTCTGCTAATAATAAATAAGACCGCTGTAATTTCTTCAGCTCTGATCATCATGACCTTCTTCTGATCCACCTACAGTCCATCCCTCACCTATGGCCAGGAGGTATAGATCATGTCTGAACATGAAAGATCCCAGACACAAGCAGCCAAACTTCTTTCATACAGTGGCCAGGCTCAGTTGTAGAGGTACAGTGAGGAGCTCTGTCATCTGGGGGGAATTTGGAGTAGAGCCGCTGCTCCTTTGCATCAAAAGGAGTCTGTTGAGGTGGTTTGCACTTCTGATTAGGATACCTCCCTTTGGAGGTTTTCCTGGCATGTCCCTCTGGGAAAAGACCAAATGACATCTGGTCTGGAAACACCTTGAGACCTCTCAGGAAGAGATGGAGCGTATTGCTGGGGAGAGGGAACCTGTTGTCTCTGTGAACCAACCACAGGTGAGCAGCTGAAAATGGACTGAGGACTGAACTTGTTGTAATGAAAGGACATAAATGTAAACTTTTAAAATTTCTTGCTGTTACTTTTGTTTTGTTCGTTCACTTCCTGTTTCATTGTGTGGCATCAGTCCCTTGTCTGTTCATCTCCCTGCTCTTTTATCACACCTGTTTTTGTTTTATAATTACCGCACCTGTTCTTCATGCTCAGGATCTCCCTCTGCGTTTATATCGTCTCGCTTCCTTTGTGGGCTTGTTAGATTCCTGTGTTGCCATTGCTTCAGCTATGTTTTATGATCCTTATGCCTTGCTTTCGTTTACAGTTGTCCAAGTTTTATTTATGGTTTTTTTATTTTTGGGGTCATAGTTCATTCAACTTTTGCAGCTCCTTTTGTTTAAGCACCAACCAAACAAGGAAAAAAAAAGTGGACTAATCTGGTATTATAATTTCACTCATATGACATATGAGTGCACATATGCATTCTTGACTTTACTGTTCCTTAAACCTCTCATTGTTTAAATGATTGACTAAAACTGAATAGTTTTCATTTGAAACTATTTCTATCTTAACATGTAATTCTTGACCTGCCATTGTGTATCTGTTCTTCCTTCCTGTTCCTCTCAAACCCAGCCGGTTGAAGCAGATGGCCACTTGTCCTGAGCCTGGTTCTGCTAAAAGTTTTTTCCTCATGAGGGAGTTTTTCCTTCCCACTGTCGCCTTCATGCTTGCTCAAGATGAGAGTTCTTTTATGGAGTTAAATTCAAAGCTGTCTGCTCCTCAGATCAATAATGTTAACTTATTATTTTTATATATGAATGTTTCTGTTCTTCTGTTGGGACTTGGCACTATATAAATAAACTGAACTGAACTGAATTGTTTGATTAGGTGAATTTCCCAAGTCTCTGTCCAGTTTGACCCATCACGCAGTCATAAAGTAGATATTTGAACTAATGCACTTTTCAGTTTTTGTTTTATAAATGGAATGTCCAATCCTGGACCTCCAGGGCCACCATTCTGCATGTTTTAGTTGTTTCCCTGCTCCAGCATATCTGATTTTAATCAATGGGTGATTCACAGACTTCTGCAGGGCATGAAGATGTAATTAAACCATCATATGCTCTGAGTATGAATATGATTGTGAAGCCTCTGATGGTGAATGATAACCTTTGTAACATTTGCATAGAGCTTTAGCTAACATTAACAAGCCAAAACACGTCTCTGTTTTCCTTTTGAACATTTCTGAGCAAAACTTGTAGCTCAGCACTCTCTTGAATATTTATGAGCGAGGTTAGAAACAGAACAAGGATTCAAGATTTTTTTTTTGTCTGTTTCATCTAATCACTCCTCTTTTCATTCCTCATCAATCTATATTATGGGGTAAAACACTAAAACAGTATGTTGGGATAATTTGTGGCCTAATACTGAAATTGTCCTCATTTGACCTCTCAAGGTTAAGCAAAATTTATAAACACATTAACTCTGCTGGAGCCGGCAGCCTCCAAAGTGTCTCTTTGGGTAAAGATACGTCTTCCCAGGGCTCATTATGAAGCTTCTACTTTTTGTTTCTTGGCTCTATTCTGAGCAGTTGAAAAGTTATCTTGGTTGACAGCTGCAGAAAAACATGCAGGCAGACACGATGAAGATAATGTATCTCTGTTTATGTGGGAGTGTGATATTGAGCAACAGAAGTTGAATCATAAAAAAACATTCAGCAAAAACAGCAGGACGGACCACCGTATCCTTTACTAGTTCTAGTTAACCAAAACATCTCTCTGCAGTCTGGATGCATGTGTACAAACTGTAGCATCCATCTTTTTCCGCTTTATGCCTTCTCTTCAGCTTCTCTCCAATTTGCTTTGTCTTCTGATCAGTGTTTGTGGAATTTACTACATTTAGACTGTTCTCTACAAATACTAAAGGCTTTGCCTCCCAGAGGAAAAGCATTTAAGTAAATTTGTCTTCATTTTATTGTCCGTTACAGTGATGTCCAGTCAGGGGAGGCAGGTGAAGCCTCACCAGTCATCATGACAAGTAAAATACAAACAATGATAAAGAGAAAACACATTTGAACACTTGACTGTTCTATAAAACTGTTTTATAAAACTGCTTTCTGAATTATTTCAAAACTTCAGTGGTCAAAATCGCAGAATTTACACATTGCCTGTTCGAAGAAATGCGGGGTGAGCCAGTGTTGTGCTCTGGTTCACCTCTGGTGGCGCTGTGTCATATACAATATTTAAAGTAGGAGGTTGGCACATTCCCATTGCTGTCTCTCTTTATATCGCCAATATACATGTTTGATTACACATGTGGTACACATGCTGATGTTCTACAGTTTGTCTAATATATTGAATGAATGTGTGTGACATATTTCTGCTTTCTCATCGGTCATAAATGCACGCTGAAAATACACAGGGTGAGGCAGAAAGTACCGTGCTGCACCGATAGGGGGCAGTGCTGCCCCATAGGGACAATGAAACAGATGCAGTCACCGTGCGTTCTTCTGTTGCGCAGAGGGGCGGGAGTGTTGCATATCTATAATGGTACACTGGTTTATATTTGTTTAGACAAAATGGAAAATAATATCTCAAAACTAAAAGATTTTTTCAACTCGATTTTCAGTCGAAACAAGGGCTTAATTTGCGGCGGATCCTTCCGGAACACAGTCCATGAACTCTCTTATTTTGACAGGGTGCGTTCCGGTAACAGTTTGCTTGGATCCGGTAACGCTCAGGCTCGCTAATAATAAAGTTATGGACAAATATGACTGCCTTGAGGGAATAAAACTTATTCTGGGTATGTAAACTGAAAATAATTACATGAGCACTAATTTTAAACACAACAGCGTAGCTCTGCCTCTTCAAGTGAAGCAGTTCCACGTTCCAGACGAATCAGTGTCTCACCTGTCACAAACCTCACCGCATGTCACTGGTCTGTTATTGGTTTGGCAACCAAAAAAAGATCTACAACACAATATACTTAATTTATATATTGATTTTATTAAGCATGCAAGGCTTCCTGAGGCTCATTTTAAAATTATTACTCATATTGTGTATGTTTGGGCTTTTTCACCAAAGGGCAGAGGAAGTGAAAGCTAACATGCAAGCCAACAACAAATAACAGGAAGCTCATGTTAGCTTGTTCACTTGTTTGCTGTGAATATTTTTAAGTTTTTGCACTTGTGCACACACATTTTGTCAATCCCCGTTATATATATATGAAATGCTCTGTGGTTTAGTTCCCTTTAATTAGATCCCTTGTTGCATGCCTGTCCTGCCCGCCCCCCTCCACTGCTGCTGGAAAGTCTGAGGCCTGTTCGATTCCTCAGTGTCATTGATGTGTTGCAGCATGAATCACTCCTGCTTCCTCTTCCTTTCTCTCACCATCATTCAGCTCATTTTGTCTCACTTTCTGTCCCTGAGTAACGCTTTAACCCCCCACAGATGACTTTCAGTTTGAACTTCCTCTGAAGTGCTGATGGGTCACATGCATGAAGTCCAGGTTAATAGGCGGGCAGGTTGTACGGGGTGGGGGTAAGGGGTCACGGTCAAAGGTTGGGACGATAGGGAAGTCCCAAAGTCCCAAAAGCATAGCTACTCATCCTCTTGTTTGACAGTTTTTCAGAAATCACTTTTGATCTGCAGCTCCTCTAAAACATTTTATATTTTTGCTCATTTTCTACTGTAAACTTTATTTGCAGCTACAAGACAAAGCAGGTACAGTACGTATTCATACAGACTTCTCAGAAGTACAGGTGTGAGGATCAGAGCTGAGCTCCACATCAAAATGTGGTCTAAGGCAGTTTATCCACATTTATTTAGCAGTCTGAACGCAAAACTGTCTTGATTCACATTAAAACCACGTGTCACAACTCCACACAATCAGCCAAATTTCCACATTAATTTTATATTATTATTATATTGTTACAACACGACATTACACAACACAATAAACTCAATAAAGCTTTATTTTTTAAGGTTACAACAAACAGAAAACACAACATCTTGCAAAATTTAGCAAAACAGTTTTTCAATTCTTGTCTTTTTTTTTGCATTCTTTTGAGTTCCCAGGACAAATGTTGAGAATAGTATTATTTCTTTATTATTATTATTTTTCCTCATTTTGTTTCTGGATATTTGTTTTTTGTTTCACCTTTTGGCCCATTTAAGTCAATTATACCTGAACCAGGCCAAAAAACCTGACATGCAGTCAGTAGATTTTAGTTAAAAATTCAGACAAAAATACTGACAGCAGTTGTTAAACTGACAGTACCGCTGCACGGTGGCGTCTTCCTTCACATAAATCAGTCTTGGTTGTAAATCTTGAACTGACAAGTCTTTGATCAAAGCAAAGTAAAATAAAAGAAAAACGTGTGTTTGTGTGTGACAGTATATGTCTGTATCTTAAACGGTGAAGGTCAGGTCAGCTTTTGCCAAGCAGGCAGTTTTTGACATTTTAAAGATTTTAACTCCACGGCAGCTGCATTTGGGAGAATGTTTTCATAGGATAGCTGGCTCTAACACACACACACACACACACACACACACCGTTGGCAGCTTCTCAGCAGGTAGACGTCAGCTTGTCCTGCTCTTTGATGAACACCAACACTTCCCTTTAGCACTGGAATGACAAACACACTTTCACCTTCCTTTTTACTTTTGTGTCATGCAATTTTAACTTTTACAGTTTACATTTCCACAAGTCAGTCAATACTTCTCCTAACACACAACATATGTGATAATTGATAAATTAGCTTGTGTTGTCTTTGTATAATCCTCTTAATATAACAGTTTTATTTTTGCGTGCGTCAGAGTAAGTGTGAAAGAAGTTTTAAAGTTAATGAAGGGGTTGAATTTCTTCACACTCAGATGTGAATGATGCAAGGAAAAAGGATTAAAAAGGAAGAATAAAGCCCTGAAGAAGCCCTAATTAGTAAAAATAAGTATCTGTCTCTCTTTAGCATGTGTCTGCTAAAAGGAACAGGATGTGTTGGAATTGAAAGGCCTAATGACTATAGTGACAGCTTGGAGAGCCCCATCATTCCCTGCATGGTCCAGGCATCAGCAGATTGACTCAACATCCAACATAAGTCCTAAATAATTGTTTTTTGAAACCTTCTTATGATTATTCTGAGAAGTTATTGTGAATGTTCTGATGACTTTTGGCCAGTTGCCCTCACCCCGATAGTCACTAAATGCTTCGATTGGCCCACATCAAAGCTACCATCAACATCAGCAAGGACCCACACCAGTATGCATACAGCAAAAATTGATCAACAGAGGATGCCATCTCCTCTGTGGTCCACACTGCTCTCACCCACCTGGAGCAGGACTCCTATGTCCGTATGCTCTTTGTGGACTTCACGTCTGCCTTCAACACCATGATTCCCCAGACCCTGATGGACAAACTACTCCTATAGGACTAAGCTCCTCCTTATGCAACTTGGTCCTAGAATTCTTAACAAACAGACCACAGTCTGTGAGGATCCACAACTTCTCCTCCTCCACCATAACCCTCAGCACTGGCTCCCCTCAGGGCTGTGTGCTAAGCCCCCTTCTGTTCATTCTGCATGACTGCGCACCTACCCATCTAGGTTTTCATATTGTAAAGTTTGCAGATGATACAGCGGTGATTGAATGCATCACAAACAACGATGAGTTGGATGAGTTCAGCTACAGGCAGGAGATGGAACACCTGGAGAGCTGGTGCAGGAAGAAAAACCTTCACATCAATGTGAAGAAAACGAAGGAGATAGTCTTGGATTTCAGACCGAGCAAACACACCTATCACCCCCCACTCCCCCACCTCTGCCCAACTTAGGAAGCTCTGTGCTGGAAGTGGTCTCCAGCTACAAATACTTGGGTGTACACCTGAATGACAACCTCAGCTGAAGCAACAACACCACCAGCCTGATCAAGAAAGCTCATCAGAGACTACTTCCTCAGGCGGCTGAGGCGAGCTGGTCTGGGAAGCTCAGTCTTCACCTCCTTCTACAGGTGTGCAGTGGAGAGCATCCTATGCTCCAGCATCAACGTGTGGCATGGAGGCTGCACAGCTGCAGAAAGAAAAGCTTTGCAGAGAGTGGTGAAGGCTACACAGAAGTCTGTTGGAGTCAGTCTCCCCACCAGACATCTACACCTCCAGATGCAGGAAGAGGGCCACCTGCATCATGAAGGACCCCACTCACCCGGCACACACACTTTTTGTCCCGCTCCCGTCAGACAGGAGGTTAAGGAGCATTAAGTGTAGAACTGGGGAACAGCTTCTACCCTGATGATGTTAGACTCATGAATCTTTAAGCAGAAAATCACTGTAATGCCACTTTGATTGATGACGTGCTGATGATTATCCATGCTGCTGATCTCATGCTACTGATTATTTCATGCTGCTGTATTCATTCATACCCATTTGCTCACCACAGACTCATGTTCGGGCTGCTGTTTTTACGCCATATTGTTTTCCATAGTGTTTAGCGCATATTTTAGATCTTTTAACGTACCGTTTGGCGTTTGTTTAGCGTATATCTTTGTGTATATCTTCGATCCTTATTTACGGTTTCTTTTTACACTTTATTTTTTTGCTATTGTTGGATGTAACTGGGACCCTGTGTACATACTTTTGTTCCACCTCATGTACCACATGTGAAGAAATGACAATAAACCTACTTGAACTTGAACTTGACTAAATAAAGGTCTGAATAAATGAGACTTTGTTTTGTGGTAACAGTTTAGTTTGAACATTAAAGCCTAAACAATGGGGTTTTCTAAATTCTTTTTCTATCCACAAGACCAGAATCTTCTCTGTCTTCAGGACCCCTCCCTATTCAGGCACTGGTTAAGAGTAAAGTTAATAATAAACAAAACAATGGCAGCACTGTTGTATCATGAGTTTTATAGAGCAGTGACGATACAGAGAAAGAGAGGGGCTGTTCAATATGCTTCATGTTTCATTTCACGCATGACCTATGATGCTTAGAACACAGGGTAAAAATAGCTAATTGTTCATAATTAAAAGAAAAGTGATCCATGGAGTTCATAAAAATGAAACGAGTTTCTTTAATGGCAAGCCTTTTACATTTTGTGAACACAAATTTAATAATGTGTAAACAAAATCAGCCAAACTTTATCTGTATAACAATTTTTACACAACATAACTGACATCAACCCATACCCCACAATAACACAAACCAACACAGACCTAAATGTACAGAGATATTATTCTTCTCAGGAGCAAATACATACATACTGTACATATTTTTTTAACACAAAGGAAAAATGTGTCATGTAGAGTCATATAGTGCATCTTATAGAGTAATATAGTCATATAGAGTCATTTAGAGCATCATATAGAGTCATATAGTCATATAGAGCATCAAACCTGCCCCCACCCTGGGCCCATGAGCAAGGCCCTTAACCCCCATCTGCTCCCCAAACAGGTCTCTCTTGAAAATGAGTTCTCATGGCTCAGTGAGACTACCTGTATAAATAAAGGGTAAATGAAAAAAAAAAATCATATAGAGATTCATAAATAGTCATATAGAGCATCATATATAGAGTCATAGAGAGTCATGTAGTCATATAGTCATAAAGTTATATAGTCAAATAATCAATCTGATATTATATGTAATTTAGAAAAAATAATATATTAAAAGTATCACCAAAAATGCAGTGAAAACATGAAAACATTAGTATCTACAAATTATATTACTTCCCAAAAATCAAGTAAAAAATAATTAAAAAATAAAAAGATAAAGTTAGTTTGCTCATAAAAAATGCCTTAAAAGGATTTTAAAATATGGCTCCTAAGATTTTCTTTGTTAATTTAATTTAATTTAAATAAAACTATTGATAACAGAAAACCAATCTGAAACAACTGAAAGATAGTTTTGTTGTTTTACATCCTCAGTAGTTATAACATCATGGTATAATGACATCTGCAAGTAAAATAGATTGTTTTCTTGTGTTACTGCAGGTTTAAGTACTAAATGAAATAACAGCCCAAATAACAGATTAGTCCAAGCAGCCTTAAAGACTTGCAACTATCATGCAGCGGGGCAAAGTACAGTGTCTACTCAAAAACACATTTCTTGGTAAAAACAATAAAAAAGGGGGTTTCTGAATCTTGGTGTTTTGATAACAGTGGTTTGCTGAAACTACTCTCCTTTGTTGCACTCCTCAAATCTCTGGTAGGATTGTGTATCAGGCATTAGGGGCTAGTTACAAGATCATCTCCTATCGTCATTTAGGTGTGAAGCCCAAACTTCTCACGCCCCACCCACCCCTCACCCCATCCTTAACACCAGCCCAGGTGCCAAAGCCCCCACTGAGGTGATCACTGGTCTGGGAAAGTTGCTCTGATACACACACACACAACACACACACGCAAGAGGATGACTTGAGTTGGAAAAAGTCTCTTAACAGATATCCAGATTATCAGGTCTGTACAAAATTGATTAAAATAAAACCATTGTATTTCCTTGACAACCACATAACAACCAAGAGCGCCATGTTGAGTCTAGATTTGTCCCATTAAACTGTCCATTTAAAAATACTGGCCTCATACTGATGTGTATCATCAGACTCAGGCTGTCTCAGCAAGTCAGGACTGACTATCACTTACTGCACTCTGTTTTTAGGCAAAGTATCTCACTCAGCTCTCACTCCTCCTTTCCTCAGAAGATAAACATGTCACTCCACTGCAGAGGGTGTGTAACTCTCAAAAGACTTTGTTCAGAAGATTTGGGATGTTAGGTTACGCTGTAGGAAAATTAACACAACAGACAATCGTACTTACAAATATATATATATATATATATATATATATACCTTCAGCAAGTGGTAGACTTCAGAAAAGAAACTTGATGCAAACCTTTTGGCACACTTTAAGAGAAAGATATGGACATGAGTAGCCTAAAGACATTTGTGGAGGACAGTAGCCAAATGCTGCTAAAAGGTGACCTTGTGACCAGAAGGTCAGCAGTTCAAATTCCTGGACCTCCTGGCATCCCAAACTGCAGAGAAAGAAATGCCAGAAATCATCTACAGCACTGGACTGGTTCCGTCTGCATCAATAATACCAGTTTATGTGGTTCAAAAGGTGTTTGGTTGAAAAATGCTCAAATGCTACATCCAAATGGTGCTGTTTGCTGCTCGTCTGTCAAAAGACAAACATTTAGACTAGAAAAAGAATCACAGCTGAGCTCATGTTGATTTTTGCTCAGGGATGTCTGTTTTTAACGTAGTTCCAGATAAAGGCCTGAAAACAAGTAATTCTGTGAGTAAAAAGATTTAATAAGTTGTGCAATCTTTTCAAAACAAACTGGCAGACTATATGATACACTCGTTGTACAACTTACCTTAAATATGTGTATTATTTAGGATTTCTGTTTTTTTTTTTTAATGTGTAACAACGTTTCTGTGAAAATGTGAAAAACAGCAGCTACAAAATGACAACTTTTACTAACTCCACTGGGTTAAATGCTGCTCTGTGGCGTTGCTTTCAGATGAGTTTTTGCTGTGTGTGTGCTTGTTATTCCTGTTGTGCCCCTTTAGCTCCCTCTAGGTAACAATTTTATTTATTCAGCAAAATATGGCTTAGAATTTGCACCAAAACAAACAAACAAACAAACAAAAAAAAACTGCCAACAGCATCCTCAATTGTCAGAAAAACAACAGCTACAGGGGATGTACTTTACTAAACGTGGCACAACTTCATCTGGACAGAGATTTGATGTTTTACTGAGCTAACTTTTTAAAATACAGCCAGTCTCCTTTAAAGCAGAGCCTAAATGGTTTCTTCTGTTCACTTATTAAAAAGAAATGAGGTACTTTTGATTTCTTCCATCTACGAGTTTGTAGAGTCGGACTTTTAAATAGATAGTCAATACTAACTAAAGACTATAAGACTATAACTAATCATCTTAAATTGTTTCTGTATCAACATCTAAAACCGCTCTCGTTCTTTGTGAGCTAAATCTAAAATGAGTAAGTATCTTTTAAAGTGTATCTAGAGTTCAAGTATCTAACTGTATTAGAATAATAACACGGTGGCACCTCTCGTGATACCTATAGATAAGTCTAGACATCTACACAATAATAATCAGTGTTACAGTGTGTGCAATCACACATGACGTCTCTATGATAATAGCTCATGTCTGTGTAATTGATGTTATACATTCACCTGTAATTTGTACTGTCACATATAAGAACTCAGCTGTCCCCCCCACCCAATAAAAACAGTGTATGATTTGTGCCAAGATTACGCCGTCACCTTCAGATAATTGATGCTCTGATGTAAGTACAGCCTGTAGATCTGATGCTGTTACGACGTACAACGATGTAAGCAAATCCTTATTTAATTTTGGCCTCTGATAACATCATGTTGTCCAAAACCCCAAATACAGGTTCCAGCTAAACATGAAATAAACCAAGTAAAAAAAAACTATTTTATTAACTAGACTTGCTGCAAAATGCAACATATTTTATAGCTTCTCATTTAGGACAATAAAGAGACAATAATACATTCGTATGATTCTTTTCTATGATGGACTTGCGGCCTGTGCAGGGTTGTACCCTGCCTCTCATACCGTGACTGTAGGACATGAGCACCAGACTCACACAACCCAGAAAGAAAGAAGCGGGTAAAGATGATGGATGGATGGATGGATGGATGGATGGATGGATGGATGGATGGATGGATGGATGGATGGATG
>NC_056499.1:18235933-18241703 GCF_014905685.2 Nematolebias whitei | reverse complement strand
ATGGATGGATGGATGGATGGATGGATGGATGGATGGATGGATGGATGAATTGATGGATGGATAGATGCATGGAAGGATGGATGGATGGATGGATGGATGGATGGATGGGTGGATGGATGGATGAATGGATGATGGATGCATGCATGGATGGATGGATGGATGGATAGATGGATGGATGGATGGATGGATGGATGGATGGATGGATGGATGGATGGATGGATGGATTGATCAGAATCAGAATCAGTTTATTATTGCCATGTCAATGAACGAGGTTCACAAACCAGGAATTTGCTTCGACATAAGGTGCGAATAGTAATAAAGTAAAATAAAGTAAAATAAAGTAAAAATAAAGTAAAAATGAAGTAAAAATGAAGTAAAAATGAGAACATTACATATGACATAAGACCTGTGTACACCCACAAATAAAGTAACATTGAAACATAACATAAACATATGTACACCCATATAGAAAACAATAAAAAAGCTTAGAAAACAATACAGATGGAGTATTCAATTATAATACAGATGGGTGGACAGATGGATGGATGATTCTTTTCTTTCTCTTTATGCTGGTGAGCATATTTTAAAGATCATTAAAAACCATACACTTGTACCATCTTGCTCTTGAAGGCCTTCATGTTTTATCTTCACACGCTTGATTTTAGGTTTTCTGTACGAGCAAACATGAAATTAATGTCCCACCAAAATGAAACAGTGAGTCAAGGACTTTAACGATCCAGCACACTCAGCCACATGCTTCATGTCTAGTTACCTCTGCTTTGATTCTAGTTACTGTTCTTTATTCTCAAGGCAGACTAAAAGTGCTTCTGGAATCACCAGAGTCTGATTTCACGAATTTAGTGACGACGGGTGGAAAAATGCAAAAGAAGATCAACGACGCCATCTAGTGTTGGAAAACAAAACATGAAAAACCAAACGCAGCCAGTGTGAAAACGTGCACAATTCAATTTAAAGTGAGAAAGCTCCTTGAATGAGATTTTCAATAAATAAATAAATCCATATAGCCATCCTTTCATCGATCCATCTTATCGTTTATTTGTTATGGGCAACCATGGCAACAGATCCAGGAGTGACATCATTCTAGGTCTGCCCAGGGGACTTTTCCAAGCAGAACAAGCTGGAAAACATCCAGCGGGAGGCATCCAGGGGGCTGCTCGAACCACCTCAGCTAAATCCTTTCCATGTGGAGGAGCAGCAGCTTCTACTGTTCCCCTGGATGACGGAGCTTCTCGTCCTTTCCAAGGCTTTAGAACCAAATATTTAGAATCTCTTATGTTCTATCATGATCTGTACCTCATGTGGGGGTTACAGCATAAACAGGCCAGTAAACTGAGAGCTTTATTTTGACTCAACTCTTTTTTTTTTTTTTTTAACCATGACCGCCCAAAGCATTGTCCACTTGTGAACAAGACTCCCAGATACTTGAACTCATTGAGGCCAAAACTCACTGCCACTCCACTGGTGTGTGTTAATTTTACAAATCCACAAGCAACTCACAAATGATGGGACAAAACAAATAATACAAAAATGTCATATGTGCAAATCAAATATGTTAATCAAAATGTTCACTTGAATAAAACATGTAAACTATTGAATATGGGTTATTTATAAGATTGAGTTTATTGCAGCTCCTCAAACTGAGAAGTCTTTTGGATAAAAGACAAAATGTTTCACAAAAAGAGACCGTCCATGGACCTGACTTAACTTTGTTAGATTTTTCTATTGAGCATGCATCATAAATATGGGTGTTTATACCAGAAAGCCATTGATGTAATGTGTATATATCAGTCACCAGTGTGTTTACTTGTTTATTACAGTATTTAATTCATTTCTTAGATTCACTGACAAGAATGAAGTCAGAAAACTGACTTACTGGAGTTAGTTGTTTTCTGGAGAGTTTTTTGACACAATGACCTGCTGACCCATAAAAGTCTACAGCTTTTTGGGGAATTTTCCTGCTTATTTATTTATTTATATTTTAAGTATGCTAACTCATGGACTAAGCTGCATTCTACCAGAGGACACGGATGGATCCGAGTTAATTTAGACCTGGGACTCGTGAACCCTGATTCAGTGAGAGGATTCAAATGATCAATCCGGGTGATTCATTAACCGAGCCAGCTCTTGGTGTGCGATAACGCAAGATTTAGTAAATCCAAAATCAAGTAGGGACCCACATCTCAGATAGTCTACTACCTTTTAATCATAAAAGTGGACAGCATCAAATCATGAAACAATTTTTCGGACTTTAGTTTTTTTTTAAATAATTGTTTGTTTTGTATTTTTTATATTGAATTAATAATTGATTAAACACTAGAACAGAATCTTGTTCAGAAACAGCAGAGCAGTTTATACCTTCCTTTATTCCACCTAAATAAAGCATACAAAGCTATCACACCACAACAACTGTTAAAAACAGTTACATAAAAAAATCAGTTTCAACAAAGCTTGCTTGTTTTACGTCGATCAGTCACGTGACGGGCCCGTACCACCACAGGCATAATGCGTGCAACGTCAAAGCACGGGGGAGGTAGTGTAAGCGGAGTACAATTTTTGGTCCGGTCGGCTTGCCATACTTCTGAAAAAGACATCGATCCCAGCGCGCTGGGATCGATCCCTGTCCGCCCAGGTTCTTTACGCTCTTGTTTTGCTAGCAAGATGGATGAGTTCGAGGAGCAGTTGGCCGAGACTGTGAAGAATTACAGCCATCTTTACAACTGTGCCAACAAACCATATAAAGACAGTGAAATGGCGAAGAACTCGTGGAAGGAGATAGCGCAGTTAATGTGCACGGACGAGATCGTCTGTAGGAAACGGTGGCGGTCTCTTCGGGACAAATTTGCAAAGGCCAAACGGCGAGTTCAGAGTCGGAAGAAAAGCCCCGGCGGCAAGAAGATCGCCATTCCGGCGCTGTACACCGCTTTACAGTGGCTGGACGTCCATGTAAAGAACCGGGAGACGACCACCAATATGATGAGCGTGTCACACGTTGAGGTAAACAGCCATGTCCACCAGACAACCCGTCAGTTCCCTGAGCTGATAGCTGCCCACTGCTCCACCTGAGTATCTCACGTGTGGTTGGTTAAATGCAGGGAACTAATTTCGCCATTGTATGGAAACAATGATGACAATCTCAAACTTCCCTTCTGCGCTGCCGTAGTTCCTCTTTTGTGTCTGTCCATGGTCAATAAGAACGTCTCGCAGACACGTCAGCGAGAACAGATGTCTTCACTCTCTCCCGGAGTTGATGTTGAACCAGAGAGAAGGCCTGATAAACAAAAAGGTGCTAGCGATACCGCAGACAGGCGATTTGTGACGTCAAAACGGCCGCTGTTATTTTAATTAACAAGTCAACCCACCGTGTTATTTATTGTATACTAGTTATTTTTTACTTTGTTTAGTCAAAACTAAAAAAAACAAAACAAACCTGTTTTACAAGTCATATCGATATTGCTCTAACGACATCCGCTTTTAGTTTTTCAAAATAAAAGCAGTTGGCGAAAGATAGCTGAAAACGGACTAAGATGGTTTATAATAAAAATAAACTTTAATATAAGAAAATACTACGTTAGGTTTTATAGGATGAATGCTTTTTTTTTCTACATTGTAATTACCGTTATAATCTATCGCCTTTTAAAATAAAGGCAGTTGTTACTGATGATGATAATAACTTCATACTTTTCAACCTCCCTGGGAAAGTTTTCTCCAGGGTGTTGGATGGAAGGCTCCGACCAATCGTTAAACCTCAAATTTAGGCGGAGCAGTGCGTCTTTTGTCCATGTTGTGGAACGGGTTCCTTATGTATCAAAGAGGGTGCAACTTCCCTACTGAAAGTTGGCGTGAGAGGACGAAATGTGAAAATTGAGTGTGCACAAAACTATTTAATGTAGTCAAACTGTGCACACGCATGTTTCTGTGCACCTTTCTTTCATGCATATGAAACTGAACGTACATGAGGCACCTCCCCTGACATGTCTGTCTCCATTTAGTTATAGATGCAAATATGTCTTGCATGTGAGATTCTCCTTTCTGCAAGATCGTAAATGATGTCAGGAGAGAGAGTGTGTGTGTGTGTGGGGGGGGGGGGGGGGGGGGGCTGTTGGACAAAGAATATGCTTACTACCAACTCTCATCTATGGTCATTTAGCATGGATGATGATTAAAAGAATAAGATCCCGGCCACAAGAGGCTGAAAAGAGCTTTCACCAAAGGGTTGCCAGGCTCTGCCATAGAGGAGGATGAGGAGCTCCACCATCCAGAAGGAGCTAGAAGTAGAGCCGCTGCTCCCTCACAACAAAAGGAGTCGGTTGAGGTGGTTTGGGCATCTGATTAGGATGCCTCCTGGATGCTTCCCATTGGAGGTTTTCCAGGCACGTCCCACAGGGAAGAGACCCAGAGAGGGTCGGGGAAGATGTAGACCTTTCTGGAGGGATTGTATATCCTCTCTGGCCTGGGGACACCTTAGGATCCCCCAAGAAGAGCTAGGAAGAGGAACGTCTGAGTTTCTCTACTGGACCTGTTGCCGCAGCAACCATATGCAGCACTCCCATAGTAGATGGATATAGAAATAATGATATTAATAATAATACTCTTAACAACAATATCCAAGCCTCTCAGCAGGGGAAATGGGAAGTTAATCTTCAGAAAAACATAAAAATAAATAAATAAATGAAATGGAAACATTATACAAGCTGAGATATTGTGAAAAAGTAACATTTACATACAGAAATGTAAAGATGAATAATTAAGAGATAAATATTGATTTAAATATTGAACAAAATTTATAACCAGTCCAACCATTATAGCTCCAAATAATTATTTGATGTGCTTTAGAATTAAAAATATCTCAAACACAGTTTTGTTATTTCTGTTCCACTCTGTCCACACTAACCTGAAAAGGCTGATAAAACAGTTCCACAATGATGCATAAAACAGTATTCAAAAGCTAAAACGCATTCTGTAAAGTAATGCAAACCTGCCTCCATGTAAAGTGAATTGGGAAAAAAAGTACAAATCTCTTTTGTTCCTAGTGTTTGTAAAAATCTGAGCTTTGGGGAACTTGACTGCCCAGGAAACTGAAGCTTACAGGTGTGTTGTCTGTGTTAATTAGTAACCATGCTGTTTTATGCCACATAGTTTGCTGGAGGAGCACATGACCTGGAGAAAGAGCAAGACCGAGTCAAGCAGGAGCAGCTTGACCTCCTGCCAGTTATCAGTACTGTTTATTCTCCGGCTGACTCCAGTCCAAGCAGCCATCAGATTGTTGAAACCTCTTTTAAACCTAAAAGACAGTCGAGCTCACAAACTGAGAAGAGTTCTGCAGACGCCCGCAGCAGCCTCAGAGATGAAGACGAACTGTTTCTGCTCAGCCTTCTGCCCTCCATAAAGAGGCTTACTAACAAGAAAAAGATGGAGGTCCGGATGAGGTTTCAGCAGGTGCTTTATGCTGCAGAATTTGACAACTAAAAAGACATTGTTGGTGGAAGGACGTTGCAGTTGGTCACATGCACAGACTTTACCGCTTGTAAATCATTATTTTATTGTCATAAATAAATTATAAATATTTTGTATCTACTGTATATCTGTTCTGATGTCTCGGTGTCACAAGCTCAACGGTGTTCTTGATGCAGATCAATAACTTCCATCAAGGTCTTGGATCTTTCCAAGACCGATTTTAATTTTAATTTATTTATTTTTTTGTTTAACGAACAACAAGCATCTGTTTATTCACTGCAGTATTTTCCTCCAT
>NC_056499.1:18198693-18235533 GCF_014905685.2 Nematolebias whitei | reverse complement strand
AAAAGACCACAACCTAATGACCAAAAACATGAACACAACACCGACTTCTTGTACTTGGGCACAGAAATTTCTAATACCTGCACTTATTTACCTTAAGAGGGCTTTTTCTACTGTTTATATTTGACCAATAAATATTTTATTGTTACACGGATGTTTTATTTTTGGCTCTACATATTGCGCTCCATTTACAAACATTTAATTATAATCTTGCTCTTGTAAATAAACGCAAATTTGCACACCATCAAAAAAGAACAATCGTGAGGCGAGGCTTTGAAAGATCATTTGACAATACTGGCGCTAAAGATGCAGGAGGAATTCATTAAAATTCCAACCCTGTAAAAATACAATTTATTTAAATCCCTTAAAATACACTGTGTTCTGAAATATTTCCATTTTAAATGTTTAATCATGCCGTCTTTTTAAGTTGTATTAGTGTCTTGAAAAATAACCTGACTCATCTGAGAACAACTTCCAGCTGCAGATACGATTTCATTCTTTTTGGTGCAAACTCATTCATGTCTAAATGATCCAATCGCTTCACCGTCTCAACATGTTCCTCCTCCAGCCAGCTTCTGATTGGACGATAGCAGAACTGATGTTTCCATTCATCACTTCATACATTTCATCCAGCTGACCGATGGATTTAACTGTTGCTGTGCTCTTTTCCTGTTGTGCATTTTTGTTTTGGTCAACTCACCTCTCTTCTTTTTTGTTATACCCTCCCCAAGCATCCCTCCTCCTCATCCTCTTCCATCTTTGCTCTTTTACTCCCAGGCCCCTCCCTTCTCTGAGCCTTGCTGCTTTCCCACCATTGGATGCTGTGTGGGGTGATGATTGTGGTTTCTGTCAGTGACATCCCCAGAGCATGAACCGGCTCTGCCTCTGAACGGCAGAAACTCATGACGCTGCAGCCTCGGTGTATTTTTGGAATAATACAGATCGACATACATCGGTTTCAGTCCATCATTGCTGATGTGCTTCTTCTGGGAGCAGCTGGACCTGAGGCCCTGAAGCTTTGATGTGAATCAAGCTCATCCTGTCCAGATTTTGAAGAACCGCTGGCTGAAAGTCCATGTGCACAGACTGCAGACAAGCTGAAAGCCTACAAATCACTGCTTCTTCTGGGGTAGGATGCAGTAACCCAATGATCATGCGCATGATTAATTCATTGGAGCTAGTCAGGAATGAGTGTGTTTACTACGTATACAGCAAGAACGATGCCATTACAAGGTTCAATGTGATTCTTCATGTGTGTAAATCATGAATGTGTTAATTATGTTCAATCATTGCTTCAGAGATGCTTGGACTATCTGCATTTTATCTGCAGCTTTGCTGCACATTGAAATGTTTCTATTATGAAACAGCATCACAACAGTAAAATAAGACTCCCATGCAGTGAAGTGATTGGCTGGTTGTTCAGTGGTACCAAGACACACTGATGTGTTGTTTAGGTGTGGTTTAGAGATGAAGGGCTAGCATGATGCAGCATTAAATTGGTCATTTTTAATTTAATTTACAAAGTATTTATTTTATAATAAGCAGTGCCAAATGTAATCAGTGGGATTATGGATACTGGATTTTATACTTTTTTATTGGACTGGAATAGTAAAACTTAAATCTATGTTTCTTCCAAAGTAAAAATATCTTGTTGTTCCTTGACAGTCTCAATCAATTTCTTCTCATTGCACTTTATCAGCTGTAAAACATGTTTGCGCTGCAGAAAAATCAAACGCAAAACAGGTATTTTAAATATAAACGACAAGCTGAACTTTATTATAGATACATTACTGACACAGTAATTAAAGAAAATAAGTAAAAATTGCAAGTGTTTCCCCTCTGCTTTCAGAAGTGAGAAACAGCCTTCCAGGAAGTTAAAACAGGCAGTATACAAACAGCTAAAGAGGCGCAGATGTGTTCAGAGCTAGTCATATGATCTCTGGTCAGGCCTGAGTGATTAGAGAGGGTGAGAATGCAACAAAAATGCACAACAGGAAGAAAAGCTCCGTTTCTTTTAGCGCCAGGGATACAGAAAGATACGGTTAAAGGGCTTTTTCAGACATTATTGTAAAGTGGGAATCCACTGGATGCGCATTGCTTGGTAAGAAAACTGTAAATTTTTGTGGTGAGTGCACGATAGTCACATTTAATCTGGAAGTTGTGTACATGTAAGTGATGGCTATTTCAGCATCTATAATTCATGCTTGTAACGTGTTTATATAAGGAGAGTAACAGGATGTGTGATGATCACTGCCGACTTCAAATGGGTCTTCATAATCTGATTTTTGTCACTTCCTCAAATGTTATCATTGTATCACTGATGTTAGTGAGACAACACTACAAATATTCGCTTGTCAAGGACTTTTCATGTAAATGTATGTTTATTTTGCATATCTAATGTAATTTAAATCTGTTGTGGGCTGATAGTCTTTACTGTTTATTGTGTTTTTCCAGCAGAAGCAGGTCCTGAGTTTGTGGCTCAGCTCAATCAAATTGGAACATTTCATAAAAATCCACCACGGTGCAGGAGCGACAGTCACTTTGGATGTAAAATAAACAAGAAAACCTGACAGCCTGATCCATAGAAACCTCTTCAGATTGGACCACCCAGGGATGATTCCTGGGTGAGGGTCCCTCTCATCATGTACTCCCCTCAGAGTCTCCATCGTTGGGGCATCACTCACAGTGAGAGTTTGGAGCGGTTAGCCTGCAGCCAAGGTATGGATGATGGGTGCTGATATTTGAATGACTGACTCTAATAGTTGAATAATGATAACTGTCAACTTGATGCCTGACAAAAACTCTTCTCAAAGCATTTGGGTGTATAATATACCCCAAACCAATGCATAAGTACGTCACATAAACTTTATATAAAAAGGAAATAACATCACAATGATTTAATGATGCAAGACAATAGTGAAACACATTTTTTATGACTGTACTCTGAATATATAATTTAAACTTTTATAAACTAAAATGAATGGTGGAATATTCAAGCACATGTAAAGTTGAGGATTAGATGCAGCTCGTCTTATATTCTTGTTTCAGTGGAAACATTATTCACAGTCCATTCTGTCAAATTATAGATAAACAGAGACATAAAATTCCCTCAAGCAGGTATCTGAAGCAATAACCTGTTAAAAGTCTTGGTGCCATATTCAGCAAACACTGTAGTTTACAATAAAAAAATGATGTCTAGATGCAGCAAAATGAGGACTGTAATGGGATGAGAGTCAGAGACATTCCTAAAGGGGTATAAAAATGTATTTGGCACACTTTTTTCTTCTTCTTTTGGCTCTTCCGTTCCTCAGGGGTCGCCACAGTTGCACACAGACTTGGCAATTGTTTTTACGCCGGATGCCGTTCCTGAAGCAATCACAGACCACTGAGCTACCACAGCCCTTTGTGTGGAGCAGAGAGCTGCCATAGGGTGCCCAGAGGAGCAGATGGTGGGGGTTAAGGGCCTTGCTCAAGGGTCCAGTGTGGGGCAAATGAGGGTGAAGGCAGGTGTGGGTGTTTCACCTTTTCAATCCACTTTTTGATGTCAGTCCAGGGAGTTGAATCGGCAACCTTCCGATCACAGGCCCACCTTCATGTATTTGGCACACGTGCGCAATGTTAATTTTGATATACCCCGATATGTGCGCAGAACCTGGCGCTTTATATGCAGTTCATACCAGAGACCCCAGCTGTTTATGTTGGTTCAGTGGTCTGCAAGTGTGTTAAAGGCTAACTAGTTGGGACTTTTGGACTACTAGTGCAGCAAAATTACTAACTAGTATGACAGTCTAATATACTAGTATACTGGTATTAGACTGTCCAAACATACATTTTTGCCCCAACTTGTTGGGCATACGTGCCACTAGTAGGAAAAAAAGTACTTGTTTGTTGAGAGTGAACTAAAATGTTGAACTCGTTTAACCAAATGTGCAACTAGTGCAGTGTACAGTACTGTAGTCACAAAGTAGTGGGCGAAAATTATGTTTGATATCAGGGATATTAAATACACAAATGTGCGTTGATCGCCTTGCAGTTCTAGCGTTCACCGGCAGGGGGCAGCAGACCGAGAGAGCGGCGGTCTGGTCAAATCATTACGTAGTGCTTGCCTTTTGTGTCTCGTGAGTCCTTCGACACCGCCCCTCCGGAGGGTGCAACTGCGGGACGGAGCAGACGCCAACTACACTCAGGGTTACTGGCTGTAAACAAACCTGTTCACCATCACGATGTGGGGAAAAAGGCAGTTTTCCTACAATCGGTTTTCCGTACTGTCGCTCCAGGTTGTAACGCTCATCTTCGATTGACACCTGGTAAAGATTTGGCAGCCCCTACTGGGACACTGGAATAGGAGGACAGTTTCTTTTTTTTTTTTTTTTTTTGGAGCGTTAATTCTGTCATCCTTTGTCGCGGTGACTTCTATGCGACGATCAAATGGTAATTCGTGCAGGAAAGCTAGCTCGCTAACCGTTAGCACACGTAAAATTGTGCTGTTTTCGCACCGCTCCCCGGTGCTAGCTCCACCGGGATCAAACGCACCCGAACATGGCAGCGACTGCAGAGCACGACCTGGCTCTGTCCGAAGCAGACAGCAGCAAAGAGAAAGCTCAGGTGTTTGGGATTTTGAGGCTACAGGAGGAGAAAACTGGCACTGGGAATAAATCTACCAGCAGCGGGAGCGGCAGCGCGGTGAGAGGCGGAGGCGACGGCCGGTGGCAGGCTCCGATTTTTGCTTTGGCAAGAAAAGCATCCGAGACTATCTCAGGGAGCATTCACGTACTGCCCAAAGTGTCGGAACACAGGACTTCGCTCCCAGGAGACTGGACCGTCCAAGGTAGGGTATGTGCAGCATCACAGGGTGTGACCTGGCCGGACTGCGACAGGTGTTGGTTTAAATAAAATAAAAATAATGGATTAGAGCTTTACTGATTAGTGAAATATTATCCACTGGTGTGTATAAATAAACTTTTTTGTCTTTCCTCCTCATTGTGCATTAACTGCTTGTAGTTATCACTTCCCCCATCTGTTTTGGCTGTAGCCTCTTACAGCTAAATACAATGTGATGTCCGTCACCTCATCGCATTTGTATTGATTTGAATTACCCCAATCAACTAATATGACCAGGTAGTTTTATATGAAGCACATGTTGGTTTCAGAATCTCATATCTTTTATTGTGCATTTCATATTTCATATGCTCGGAGTGTGAAACTGCCACGACATTGACTTAATAAAGTGGCACTCTGGCATTTTTATATTGTTTTTATTGTTTGCTTTTAACTTCATCCATCCATCCATTATCTTTACCCACTTATTCCATTTTGGGTCACGGGGGTCACCGGTGCCCATGTCCAGCAATCACTGTGCGAGGGGCAGGGTACACCCTGGACGGGTCGCAAGTCCATCACAGGGCCACATAGAGACAAACAACCATTCACTCTCTCACTCACACCTAGGGACAATTTAGAGTTACCAATCAGCCTAACATGCATGTTTTTGGTCTGTGGGAGGAAACCGGAGCACCCGGAGAAAACCCACGCATGCACGGAGAGAACATGCAAACTCCACCCAGAAAGGCCCCTGGACCGGGATTTGAACCAAGGACCTGCTCGCTGAGAGGCAGCAGCTCTACCAGTTGCGCCACCATGCTGCCCTGCTTTTAACTTTTCTACATTAAAACACAGTGCACCTTTTGGCTCTTGTAAAAGGCTTTATAAATAAACGATGATTGATCGAAAAATATGAATGTGATTACTTTTAAGGACAATTTACATTAATGACATTCTTCAACTTTTTAGGATTTCAGAAGCTTTAGGTTTAACCTTCAGTCTGTGTTGTACCTTAAAGATACAGGTAGTTGCATGGTTCTCAATTCTTTAAGCTCTTATGTGCTCCAAAAGTTCACCTTTGAAAAAACCCAAGTATGTATCCGTATGATCTGTCACATTCTCAGGACAGTTTGCAGCAGCATTTGACCCTCTGACTTTGCTCTGTGCTGCCTTGATATTTAGCTACACATTAACTCAAGTTTCATGTGTGAAACATTTAAAAACATACTTCAGCAGTAATATACAATATCTGGTCCTGCAATTCCCCTATCATGCAAAAGACACATTGACAATGTATAGGTCTCCCTTGTATTGGGAACTAACCTGTATAAATAAAGTTTGAATGAATTAAAAAATAAGTTACTAACATAAACAAGTTATTTCTGAGGCAAGTAATTACAATGGATTTAAAATTTTATAACAATTGTTAGATACTCTTGATTTTAGTTACTGCACTGACCAAACACACAACCATACATTTTTTAAAATTTCTAGGTGCATTCAGCCTTTAAACCGTGTGGGCTTTCCCCTTTTTAAGACTGTCTACATGATGGATCAACATTTTCAATACAGACTGCTTAAATAATCTGTCAAACAGGAGGTCAGAATCTATAATTTACAGTAAAAACAGAAGCTTTAATCTCATGCTTTTTATTTCTTTCTCTTGGTTTCTTCACAGCCATCACGGTTTTTAGTGGACAGCTTTAGGGTTTGTCTGTAAACCACTGAGATTTTTTTTAGGTTATTTAAAACAACACTGAAGTCTGTTTTTGGTAAAGCATGAACTTGTCTGAATAATCTGCTTAATGCTGACATACAAACAGCCAGTTAAGTGAGATTTATTGACTTGGTTACATTAGAGGAGTTAATAAATAAAGGGGCACTTTAATTTTTGTTTCTCCAGTTTAAGAAATAGTTTGTACATGACTTGACCAGTTAGTCAATCTGTAGAAATCAGAGCAGTTATTTTTTGTTTTTGGCTTATGCAGTAGTCCCTCGTTTATCGCGGGGGATCCGCACCCGGAAGCCCCGCGATAAGTGAAAAACCGCGAAGTAGGAATAGTAGTATAAGTAGTAGTTAATTTTAGTATTCTAAAAGAGCACAGCATGTCATGATCTCAGCTCTCTGCCTCCCGCTGCTCTCTGCCAGCGCTCTCGGCCACGCCCGCTGTTCCTCAGCAGAGCGGAAATACGACACTCTGAAGGAGGAAGCTTCTGCAGCTGTGGACTGCACACAGGTGCAGCAGGTGCTAAATAATTTAAAATAATTTATTTTAAATAAAAATTCCATGCCGATCACGCTGCTCATCCATCAATCAGCCACTTGTGTGTCATGTCCAATCTTATTGTGAAAAACCGAGATGGAGCGAGTCCCCAAAAAACAAACTGCAAAGTAGTGAAGGACCACTGTACACATAATTTATTATTCAAAGACCTTACAGACTTTATATTATGGAGAAAGAAATGGTGCTTGCTTGTATTTTAGTGATTTACTCCTGCCTGTACTTCTGTTAATTTAATAAAGGTATTCTTATGTAGACGTGTTGGTTGTGCAGCATCTGTGTGTATTTGACGAGTTCATTGTAAACCTTGTTTCTGCAGCCATGCGGGACCCCATGGCTATGGAGCGAGCCAACCTCCTGAACATGGCAAAGCTCAGCATCAAAGGCCTCATTGAGTCGGCTCTGAGCTTCGGACGAACGCTGGACTCGGACTACCCTCCTCTGCAGCAGTTCTTTGTGGTCATGGAGCACTGTCTAAAACATGGTCTTAAAGGTAAGAGAGTGGGTGACAAAACATTTTTATTTTTGAGGAGCTTGGATATTGCGTGGTAGATTGATGTGCTTACACGTTCAAATGTCTTTCTGCAGTGAAGAAGTCCTTCCTGGGTTTTAACAAATCTCTGTGGGGTCCTCTGGAGCTGGTGGAGAAACTGTGTCCAGAAGCAGCAGAGATCTCTGCTTCAGTACGAGACCTTCCTGGACTCAAGTAAGAAATTCATGCTCCTTTGGACTCATTTAACTTGACCCAACCTGCTGTTGGAGGAACATCAGCTGCAAGGATCACTCTGACAAACTGGAGTAACAGTAGACTGTTACCTGAGCCAGCTCAGGGATGTGTTATTCACTTTCACGTCACCTTTCACCACTACGCAGCTTCTGTTTTTATTACACTGTTACTTTTTGCACAGATAATTGTATAAAAGATGTGACAATCAGGTGCAGAAGACATGTATCTGTTTGAATCTCGTCACTTTTGAGCAAGAGAACACGATTATTTAGAAGTTTAGTTTATTATCAGGCACATTGTAGAAAACGGATTTGGATTATTTCTTTTCGACTGGAACGTGTTAAAAGTTAACACTGAACAATGATTTTCCAGACAGCAGCAAACTTTGTGAGACTACTGTCTGATTCACAAAAATGAGGAACAGTTGTGCTATTTTGTGGAAAGCTCACAGTTTCCCCTTTGGTAGTGCTGAGTCAGAACACAGTTTTGTTGCACAAATACTGAAAAAAATGAAACTTTCTTTAAAAGGAGGTTTATTATCTTCTACAAGCTCAAATGTAAAAAACAAAACAAAAAGAAAACTCAAGTCAGGACATGTAAGCTATTGTTAAAAATGTGAAATGAGCTTTTTCCAACATAAAGATTTTAAAGACACTAGAGAGGTTGCTGCGTGTCTGAACACATACTTTGCAACCTCTTTAGAGTCCACCCTCATCACTGGTGTGCATGTTTGTGTTTCTCAGAACTCCACTGGGCAGAGCCAGAGCATGGCTGCGCCTCGCTCTCATGCAGAAACGGCTGGCCGACTACCTGCGACTCCTCATCACCCGAAAAGACCTCCTCAGGTACATCCGGAGAAAACGCATCACAATGTACTTGTCTTATTTTCTCAGCACCACTTTAAGGATAATTGTGCTGGGGATTGATGAGAATTGCTTGGAACGTGCTTCCCAGTGATTTTTATGAGGATTCAGCGCTGATGCTGGAGGAGGAGGGAGCAGTGATTGTGGGCCTGCTGGTGGGCCTGAACGTCATTGATGCCAATCTGTGTGTCAAAGGCGAAGACTTGGACTCTCAGGTAACAGCTTTGTAAAAACAGCATTTTAACGATTTAACACAGTTTTGCATCATTTGTTTAACCCTTGCTCTGCAGTAACTGTGCTAAAAAATACCAGATGGTGTTGCTCTGTAGCGCATGTCCATTAGTTGCTCAATGTAAGGGACCAAGCAATGAATACATAGAGGAGACGAGAGAAATGTCTTCCAAGTGGGCCTTTATTTCTCACCCCACCAAAAAAAAAAGATTTAAAATAATCAAAATATAATAAATGGGCTCATAAAAGAGCTCCACTAAACATAACTACTGAAAAAGTGACTTACAAAATATTAACTAAGCAAAACATAATGTACACCGTAACTCGCCAAATGTCCCTCAAAGACACAGAAGACTGGTCTAGTGACTTGGTCAGACCATTTACACGTAATAGGGGAAACAACTAAACATCAATACTAACTGATACTAACTGATCTAAATAAACTTACCCCCCTCCTCCTCCCCTGCTAACAAGCACATGGTTGGTCCTACAGCGCTGGCATTATGCTCAGCCTTTGGCCACACCCCTTTCCCAGCCAGGAAGCAGCAACTCCCCAAACCAGGTAATCAAAACAAAAGAAGAAACATAATTAATATAACAATACATTTTTTTTAAAACCACACAGTGCTATTATGTGCGTGTCCTAACACAGCTGCTAGGTTCAAGCAAATAAATCACTGAATTTCATTACCGCATGCTCAACTACAAACAAAATAAGGTGAGTGGGACAGATTTTTTTTCAATTCAGTTCAGTTTATTTATATAGCGCCAAGTCACAACAGAAGTCATCTCAGGGCACTGAACAGAAACGTGCTGCTCACAAAATTAAAGGGAACACTTAACACGTCATAGACTTCAATTAATTAAATATTCCCATTGACAAACTTTATTATTAGCACAGTGGAATTGATTGAGAAGAAAATAACACAAAAATTATCAATGTAAATCAAAATTATTACACCATGGAGATCTGGATTTAGATTCATACTCAATACGCAAGTGGAAAATAACATGACAGGCTGATTCAACATCAGTGAATATTCCTCAAGACAAGTCTAAATGAGGCTCAGTAGTGTGTGTGGCCTCCACGTGCCTGTATTTTTTCATTCAACCTTTATTTAGACAGCTAAATCCCATTGAGCCTCGAGGACTCATTTACAAGAGACCTGATTTCAACACAAAGAATGTTGACAACAATGGACAACAGTGACAACAATAGACAGTTATAAAAAGGAATACAGATTTTTAATTTTTTTACAAATAAGATGGGTAAAAAAAAGTAACAAAAACCAGCTAGATTATAAGGTGAATTTAGAAAACTAAAAACAGGAACATGTCTGCATTGGTCCCTGCCAGGAGTCCAACAGATTATATAACCTCGTATAACCTAGTATACCCTCCCAACAACGCCTGGGCCTGCTCCTGATGAGATGGCGGATGTTCTCCTGAGGGATTTCTTCCCAGACCTGGATTAGAGCATCAGTTAGCTCCTGAACAGTCTGTGGTGCGATGTGGACTTGGTGGATTGACTGAAACATGATGTCCCAGGTGTGCTCATTTGGATTCAGGTCTGGGGAACAGGCAGGGCAGTCCATAACATTAATGCAGGAACTACTGACACACTTCAGCCACATGAGGCCTAGCGTTGTCATGCATAAGGCCCACTGCACCAGCATATGGTCTCACAATTGGTCTGAGGATCTCATCCCGGTACCTTATGGCAGCCAGGGCACCTTTGGCTAGCACATGGAGGGCTATGCGGCCATCCAAAGAAATGCCTCCCCACACCATGACTGACCCACCACTAAACTGGTTTTGCTGGAGGATGTTGCAGGCAGCATAACATTCTCCACATTGTCTCCAGACTGTCACGTCTGTTACATGTGCTCAGTGTGAACCTCCTTTCATCCGTGAAGAGCACAGGGCGCCAATGGCAAATCTGCCAATTTTGGTGTTCCCTAGCAAACGCCAGTCGTCCTGCACGGTGTTGAGCTGTAAGCACAGGCCCTATATGTGGATGTCAGGCCCTCATACCACTCTCATGGAGTCTGTTTCTAACAGTTTGAGTGGAAACATGCACATTAGTGGCCTCCTTGAGGTCATTTTGTAGGGCCCTGGCAGTGGACCTCCTGTTCCTCCTTGCACGAAGGATGAGGTAGCGGTCCTGCTGCTGGGTTGTAGCCCTCCTACGGCCCCCTCTATGTCTCCTGGTGTACTGGCCTGTCTCCTGGTACCTATTCCATGCTCTGGCCACTGTGCTGGGAGACACAGCAAATCTTCTTGCCACCGCTTGCATTGATGTTCCCTCTTGGATTAGCTGCGCTACTTAAGCAACTTCAGTGGGCTGTAAAAAACACCTCATGATGCCTCTATGTGTGACAGCACTGACAAAATGTAAAAGATACTAAAAGTTCAACCAGAAAGGACGAGAACAGAAATGACCTGTGGTCACCACCTGCAGAATCACTCTTTTATAAGGGTTGTCTTGCTAATTGCCTCTCATTCCACCTGTTGTGTGTTCCATTTGCACGGCAGCAGGTGAAACTGATTCACAATAAGTGTTACTACCTAACTGGTGACATTGATTCCACAAAGGTGTGACTGATTTGGAGTTACATTGTTTTGTTTAGGTGTTCTCTTTATTTTTTGAGCAGTGTACTGTATATAAAAATAATAGGTTAACAAAAACATTCATAAAAATAATAATTTAACATTATTTATCTGAGGAGCAGACTGCCTCCATCACAGAACTCTCATCTTAAGCAAGCATCAAGGCGACAGTGGAAAGGAAAATCTCCCTTTTTAAAAGGAAGAAACCTCCAACAGAACTAGGCTCAGGACAAGCAGTAATCTGCTTCGACCGGCTGGGTTTGTGAGGACAGAAAGGAGAGACGAACGAACACAGAATGGCAGGTCCAGATGTAGGTGCTGGTGTACCTGAAAGACAAAAACACATGTCAAGGATAGAAAAAAATTATTACAAATACAAAACAGGTTGAGCAGAGTAAGTAAACCTTAGTATAGTGAAAAAATGTGGTCCGTTTGTCCTCCAGCAGTCTAAGCCTATAGCATCATAACTAAGGGATAGTGCAGGAAACCCAAGCCAACCCTAACTATAGGATTTATCAAAAAGGAAAGTCTTAAGTCCAGTCTTAAAACTGGACAATGTGTCAACCTCACAGACAGAAATTGGAAGTTGTTTCCATAAGAGAGGAGCCTGATAACTGAAAGATCTTCCTCCCATTCTGCTCTTGGAAACTCTAGGAACCACAAGTAAGCCTGCAGTCTGAGAGCAAATTGCTCTGTTAGGAAAATATGGAACAACAAGATCTCGAATATAAGATGGAGCTAGGTTGTTGAGAGCTTTGTAGGTTAGAAGTAAGATTTTGAATTCAATTCTGGATTTGTCAGGGAGCCAATGGAGAGAAGCTAAAACTGGAGAGATATGATCTCTCCCACCAACTCCAGTTAAGACACTGACAGCAGCATTTTGGATCAACTGAAGACTTTTTAAAGAAATGTTTGGACACCCAGATAATAAACCATTGCAATAGTCCAGTCTAGACGTGACAAATGCACGAACCAGTTTTTCTGCATCATTTTTAGATAAGATGTTTCTAATTTTAGTGATATTACGCAGGTGGAAGAAGGCAGTTCTAGTAACGTTTTTAATGTGGGGGATAAAAGACATGTCCTGATCAAAAATAACACCAAGATTTTTAACATTAGAGCTGGAGGCCAGATTAATGCCATCTGAGGGAGAAAGACTGAAAAATGTATTCCTAAGGTGCTCAGGTCCAAAAACCAAAACCTCAGTTTTGTTTGAGTTTAAAAGCAGAAAATTAAGGGTCATCCAGGTTTTTGTCTTTAAGACATGTTTGTAGTCTAAGTAACTGATTGGATTCATTGTGTTTCATGGACAAATATAACTGTGTATCATCAACATAACAATGAAAATGTATCCCATGTTGTTTAAAACTGAAAGAAGAAGCAAATACACACATGGAAAAAAAATAAAGAAGCGTTTGGCTTAAAAATGATCTACAGAAGATTTTTTTCAACCTTCAACCAAGATGAATTGTGTCTGAAAGCTGTCTTTAAAAAAAACGAGAAGAAAAAAATCCACAAAGACCTGGCACAAGATCTGAGATGCATCATTCAGTTGCTCATTACTGTATCTGAAGATTTCAGCTAATATCCAAAAAAGATTATTGGATTATTGAGCATGCATCAGGATATTTCAGCTAATAGCGTAACATGTCAAACTGTGTTATTTTTTTAAATTTTCATAGATGTGAACACGTTGACAATTTATACTTCTTTTTTTCCTAAGCTGTTTTCTGTTCAGTGCCCTGAGATGACTTATGTTGTGACTTGGCACTATATAAATAAACTGAGTTGAATTAAATTCATGTGTCAGCACAACGCTGGTTCATCCCTCAAGCTTAGGAGGATTTTCATACATAAAAGATGCATAGATCAGTGGCTTAGTAAAATAAAAAATAATCTGTGAAAGTTGGTTCAATGAAGTGAAAAATCAGTCCATAAAAGCTTCAAAACTTAACTGTTCCATCCATCCATCCATTATCTTTTACCCGCTTCTTCCATTTTGGGTCACGGGGGTCGCCAGTGCCCGTATCCAGCATCACAGTGCGAGGGGTGGGGTACACCCTGGACAGGTCGCAAGTCCATCACAGGGCCACATAGAGACAAACGAGCCAAACAACCATTCACTCTCTCAACTTAACTGTTCATCAAGACTAATTAAAAATATTGCAAGAAAGTTAGACATTTGTTTTTGGAAAAGAAAAATATCAGATTATTAGACTTCTAGACTGTTCTCATTAAATGCTCATCTTAAAATTTCAATACGCTTTATCATTTATAACAAAGCTTTGAACAGGTTGATGGATTGCAATAACTTTAGGCACAATGACTTATTTGTTGGAAATAATTTTGTGGAATTGTTATATTCTCAGTTGTCCAAATCTTTTATTGCTCTTTTTTTTTTTTTTTTTTAGGTTGGAGTGATCGACTTCTCCATGTACTTGAAGAATGACATTGATGATTACAGGAGTGAGGAGAGGTACGCTCTTTTACCGTTTCTCCACTTATTCATACAGCTGATATCTTTCTCCAAATCTGTTTTATTTCTGTTGCCATGACAACAGGAACAGCCAGATAGCATCCATTTTGGATCAGAAGAACTATGTGGAGGAACTGAACCGACAGCTGAAGTAGGACTTCTGTTCTTGAAGATTCTTTTCAAAACATTACTCATTGAAGGAAAAACTGTTTTCATGCATGTAACGTGTCGGTTGTAAATACTATAGCTACTACGATCACAAACTCATACTTTAAAAAAGAAAAGAAAATGCTGAGTCTGCGAATGCGGTAATTGAATGTTAAGTTTTGTTTTTGTGTGCAGTTCCACAGTTCATGGTCTTCAGGGTAGAGTTGACACTCTAGAGAAGTCCAACTCCAAACTCATAGAGGAGGTAAAAACCAGCATCAAAAAAAGCTTTTCCGAAACTAAACTTATCATCACAGAGCATCACTGACACTGTTGATAATTCCTCAAATGTCTGTGTCTGCAGCTCGCCATAGCAAAGAACAACATCATCAAGCTGCAGGAAGAAAACCAGCAACTGAGGGGTGAAAACAACCTGATTCTGCTAAAGGCACAACAGCATTTAGAGGTAAAGTAACTCTTCCAGTAATGCTCAGTCAGGTCATCTGGACAGTTTCTTTTTTTGTGGAAAGATGTCTCACCCTCTATCCAGAGGGCTTCATCAGTCTGAGGAGTTCCAAGTAAACTGTTTCCCCCACTAAGCAGTACACTCCTTTAGTAGACCAACCAGTTTGCTGGTGATAAGATGGTTTCTGGGGGCGCTGTCCTGTCCCCTGTTGACTCCTCCCAGGCAGGTAGCCACGGTCAAAGTGGTTCAAGACATCAAAGTTCATGCTCAATCATCCAGGTACAAAATCCAATAATAGTAAATCGGGTCATCTGAACAGTTTCTTTTTTTTTTTGTGGAAAGATGTTTTGCCCTCTATCCAGAGGACTTCATCAGTCTGAGGAGTCCCAAGTAAACTGTTATAAGATGGGACAGGACAGCCCCCAGAAACCATCTTGTCACCAGCAAACTGGTTGGTCCACTAAAAGAGTGTACTGCTTAGTGGGGAAAACAGTTTACTTGGGACTCCTCAGATTGATGAAGCCCTCTGGATAGAGGGTGAAACGTCTTTCTACAAAAAAGAAGCTGTCCAGATGATCTGACTGACCATTATTGGATTTTAAACCTAGATGATTGAGCATGAACTTTGATATCAGGTCTCTCTTGTAAATGAGTCTTCGAGGCTCAGTGGGATTAACCTGTCTAAATAAAGATTGAATGAATATACTAACACATGATCACAAACACATTGATTTTTAACTAAAGCAACAACAACAACAACAACAAAAAAATTGTTTATGCCACCAAGAATTGGCATGTACAGGGACTCCCCCTCACCTGCTGCAGGGTTTGCATTGCACACAACTTCCACAGTCTTCTTTGCAGGTGATGGGCTCCTGTGAAGGTGGCATCCTGTTGTTTTTTTGTCATGGACAGGATCTCAAGGCCCAGTCATGGAGTGGACAGTGTCTGTTTTGGGTACCTCAGAGTCTCGTCTCAGCTTTTTGCAGATAATCTGGTTCTGTAGGCGTTTTAGGGCCACGACCTTCAGCGTGCACTGAAAAATGGGTGGACTGCTCCTTTTGTATCTGGAATGAGCCTTTGCCTTAATTCCAGCAAGTATCTGGGAGTGATGGAGGATGATGGAGATGGATTAGCACCTTGTCCTCAGTAATGAGGGCGCTGCTTTGATTAGTTGCGGTAAATAAAGATTTGAATCAAACGGCCATGCTCTGTCTACGTTCCAACCCTCAGCTATGGTCATGATGTTTAGATTACGACAGAAATTCAATTAAAAAACATTTGATTAATCCCAAAGGGAAATTAAATGTTGTTGTAACTCATTATCCTCATTTCATTAAGAGATGTTACAACTATTGATGACTGTAGGCAGGAAGGTCCGTCCCACAGCGGGTCAGAAGAAACTGGCCGCAGATGCTGTCCGATCCGTCCACCCAGACTCGGCTGGCCTCTCGGTTCCCCCAGGCTGCAGGACCACCCGAATGCTGGGCTGAACTCCTCCCAGAGCGATGGCCATTCCTTCCAGCAGCCTGCCGAGCTCCTCGTCACTGCAGACAGCCGGCCGGGGGACGATCCCATTCCTTCTGCTGTCACGAGCCATGTTTCCTGCCAGTTCCAGGATCTCAGTGATCAGGCACTTTAGTACAGCCAGCAGGGAGACGGGAATGCATCCACGATGCCTCCTTTTCAATTCATTTTAGATTTGGGGCTGTAGTTGAGATATTATTTGAGCTTTTGAGATGTTAATCAGTTGTAGAAAATCACCTTATTGTTATGGTTACGCATCATAACAAATGTCCAAACAAAAAAAGTTTCAGTAAAAATCCTTCCAGCTGCACAGAATCCAATACCAGAAGAAACGATCATCAGGAAAAAGGTGATAAAAAAAAGTGAAAAATGAAAAAGGTTCCTGGATATAAGCAGCAGAAATTAACTTCCTTCATTATGTAGCCAAGCTCAACTTTAGAGATAAGCTGAGGAGCTCTGTCATCTGGAGGGAGCTCAGAGTAGAGCTGCTCCTTCACATGAAAAGGTGTTTAGGTGGTTCAGGCATCTGACTGGGATACCTCCCTGTATTGTGAAATTCTTTATCAAAAGGGCTCGTGAAACGGTCGGCACAGATATTCAGACCAGAAGGAAAAAATAAAAGACAGAAGCTGTTACTGCTAGGATAAATTAGTGTCCTTTATTATCCTGCCACAGAAAACAACCGAGCAAAAAACAAACATGTACACTCGTACACTCTTAACACAGATTGATATGAAATAACTTCTCACCGTGACACTGGCCGGGAAGTCGTTTTCGACCCAGGTAAAGGAGAATCACATCAAAATGGCACATGGACTTCAGCGCGTGCTGATCCACACCGGACTTCCAAAGATTAAGTTGTTTGATACATTTCTTATATACCTTCTTCCCTGACCGGATCGCGTGAGAGCAGATCAAAGCAAGTTTTGATGGTTACCAGAACAACGGATGAGGAGCTGGTGATTTATTACAAAGAAGGAGTACGGTGACCTCAAGGCGGGCCAAGACCCTGAAGTTAGAGATACTCCTTAAACTTCCTAAAGAGGAAATACGCACTCCTCCATCCCTCTGCAAACCATCAAAGAATGTCCCAAATATTAACAAAGGCAACATAAATCATTCCCCCCTTTGTCTCTGTGACATGTTAAACAAAGTACAATCCCTAATATGTGAATAACACGTTGTATAAGTGTGTTTAAATAAGTATAATATAGGTCTAGATTGGCATAAAAGCATTAAAATAATAATTTCTATATCACTCCCTTTGGAGGTTTTCCAGGCACGTCCCACTGGAAAAGATCCCGGGACAGACTTTGAACTCGCTGGAGGGGTTATATTTCCTGTCTGTCCTGGGAACACCTTGGAATCCCCCAGAAGCAGCAGGAGTGGTGCTGGAGAGAGATGTGTGGGATTTTCTCCTGAACCTGTTGCCTCTGCAACATGAATAAGCAGTAGAAGATGAATGGATGAAGCAGAAAATGAAAGTTGATCTGGTTCTCCATACTCAGTAATAATGATAGCTCTTATCACAAACCAAAATGAACTGAGGCTTACATGATTTTTTTGTTCTTGTTGATGTCCTTTATGTAGGTTACTCAAGAAAACGTGTCTGTGGAGAGAGACACATACAAACAGTCCCGTCAGGGTCTGGATGAGATGTACAACGAGGCCAGGAGGCAGCTGAAGGAGGAGTGCCAACTGAGACAGGTCAGACTAAGGATGTGTGGATGTAATATTTTTGTTAATCACACGTGAAATCAGTTTACAGGTTATACGAGTTTTCTGTTCATATTCAGGATGTGGAGAACGAGTTGGTGGCCCAGGTGTCGATGAAACAGGAAATGGAGCTGGCTATGAAGCTTCTTGAAAAAGATATTCATGAAAAACAGGCCAGTACTTGCTTGTTTTAAAAATAAATCAAATCTAATATGCGTAATGATTATTTATTATACATTTTTTGGTAATTTCTGGCTACATACCAATAACATGGAGCCTGAGGGGGAAAAAATGCTAAGTGACCTTTAGAGCAAAGCTGTGAAATAAAAGCACTGCATCATTTCAAATTTGTAAACTGGAACTCATTCATTCTCATAACATCATGTCAAAATGAGCATTTGAGTCTTGCTTGAAGTTTTTTTATTTCTAATGAACAGGACACACTGATCGGACTGAGGCAACAACTGGACGAGGTTAAAGCCATCAATGTAGAAATGTACCAGAAGATGCAGGTAACGTCACAAACCTACTCGTCATCATATAATCCAGAAGATGGGATGAGATGGGAAATCTTCACTGCTGGGTATAAGAGACAGTCATTCTTCTTTCTTAGTCCTCCGATGAGGAGATGAAGAAGAAAAACAACGTGATCAGTCGTCTGGAGGAGAAGACCAATCAGATCACTGCCACCATGAAGCAGCTGGAGCAGAGGTGAGATACTGCCTGTAAATCATCACATCCGCCCAATAAATGACCATTTTCTCTGAGACACGTTCAAATCAGGTCCTCTTATTCTCAGTTTTATTTATTTATTTTTATTTGACAGCGCTCTGAAATGACAATGTGGAACTTTATTTATTTATTTTTAGCAAAGTTTGATGTCTTTCAGATCCATTCCAGTAAAACAAGTTACAATATTTTGATTATATTGTTACCGGATTAGAAAGGTATTAAGAATTGGTAATGTTTCATTGTAATATTTAGTTAGAATGTTTAAATAATTGTAATTGTAAATGTTCAAAACAAAAGTGGGAAGAAAAGGAGGGCAAATTATTTAAACCTTTACTTTTATTAAGAATTTGGGTTTCCTTTGGGAAATGAATAAAAGGGTCAAATTGTTTGCTTTAAATGTTTCCCATGATTGTAGGCTATAGCTCTCAAGATAATTATCAAATTTATGTCACTCTCACATGTGTCAAACTCGAGGCTCGGGGGGCCAAATGTGGCCCTCATTGACATCGTATCTGGCCCACAAGATGATATGTTAAACATAAAATATTATCACTTGAATTTTGTCAGTAATCTTTGATTATGATGTCAAAAGTGCTGCAGATAATGTCAAATGAGACCAATGAAACTCTTGTTGAGGAACCAAGAAAAGATTTTAAGTATCTAACTTGAGCTTATGTAGATTCTGAAATTGTCTCTTAGTTTGAAAAAGGTTTTAATTTTGGCCCCCTTTTGTAAGTGAGTTTGACACCCCTGGGTCTGAATAGACAAGCTTTTTTTAAATAAACATCGTCTTGGTTGAAACACAAATCATTTCAGTGATACACAGATGTGGTGGGCTTTAATCTCTGAAGAACATTAACTGCAGAACAACATGAGTCATTAAGTGATTTCCTTGTGGAAACCCTGGCCTATTTAATTTCTAATATCTGATAAGAAACTGCAAAGATCTTCATCAATCCAAAGTTGAAGTGCTTCACATTTGTCATTACGTAGCTGCCTGCTTGTTCATCCATGCTTTATGATCCTTCCTTGCCCCTGCCGTTGTAAGTCCACACAGTCCATCTGTCCCGCTGTCCCATTGGCTTGAATATGACCCGTCTCATTTGTGATTGGTCGTTTTTGTTGCTCCAAAGGTTGATGTAGGCTGGCGCTGCAGGACACAGATCCTGATTTCATAAGGAGTTTGTGCTTAGGTTCATAAAAAGTCTAACTAAGTTAACGAGACAAATTCTAATCATTTAACAGTGGCAAAAACAAACAAACAGCTACAACAGATTTTTTTTTTTTTTGTAATTTGTTGTTGCTTTCATTTTGTTAACTCAGCATTTCTTTTCAGATGTAGCCTGCCCTGAAATGTTCATAATTTGTCAGATGTAGTTATAATCATCTGTCGACTCCATTACTTTCCCCTCCTTCACTTCCCAACCTCTTCTCATTTGTCATGCTCACTATGAAAGGAAATAATCCAGTCTGTAGTAATCTGATTACAGTGTGCACATGGCAGCCTGAAATCAGACTCCTTGGTTTTAACATCTCATTTACACTCGCTGCTATGCTTGTGATGATAAGTCAGAAAAATGTTCTGTATAACTGTGGCCACTTAGAATACCGATGTATTGACATCCTTTCTTCCTTTCTTTCCTCTTCCCTCCTTTGTGTTCATCTCATTTTTACCATCCCTCCATTCATTTTGCTCCTTTGAAACCTTCACGTTCGATTGTTCTTCCTGTTGATTATTGTTTCGTTGTTCATTTGTTCCTGTTTCTCTGTGCAGTGATAAGGATCTGCTCAGTCAGACCAGAACACTTGCCATGTCATTTGTTAAGTGTGCCAGCACAGACACAGAGCACCAGTACAAGCTGGTGAAGGATATCTCTTTCTGAGGACTGGCTGGACTTTACTGAACATTCCTGTTATTTTTCACACAATACTCAACAGTTTTAGGATCTAAGAACCACCACAAAGTCAGGTGGAACTTGACTGCATGTTTGGTTTGGTTCCTGAGACCCTTTCATCAACCAAACACTGGGACTCACCGTGAACTTTGCAACAAGTTATACGTTTTATGTTACATCCAGACATGTTGGCACTAAATTAGAAACAGATTTTGAATGTTCAGACAGCTTACCATGCAGCTGCATTTAACTGGGAAGAGAATGTCTTTTAAAGAAGTTTTAAATAAACTAAAGACACATTTTTTGAATTAATTATACACTATATATTAACACATGTTTAGGCGTGCACACAAAAGTTACGCGCTCTCCAGTACAGCAGTCAGTTTAAGTGCATTTTAGACTGACGATAAGTTAGTGAGAACTACTACAGTTCCTCCTGTTGTATTTAAACAGCGTTTTGTCAGCAGAATATTGTTATCGTAGTCCCACAGTGGCGTCCATGTTGGCTCAGTTAAGATATCTGAAGTGCTTTGCTGTCTTCAGAGGACATTTAGTTTCACTGTCCAGGTGTAACAGTTAAGCAGCAATGTGAAAACCCCCTTGGCAACTCTCCTGCAGCCCTGATTTAGTCCCAGTCGGTGAGGTTCACTACAGATGTGCAGTCAGACAGTAAATATTCGTGCAGCCTCCTGCTTCTACTCTTGCTGGTTTGTGTTGCATGTGTTACACCTGATCTGCTTCAAACTGGCTGTGAGGATCCCATCTGTGTATGAAATCAGTCCCTAGTTCTCTCACACTTAAGCCTATACACATGAGTTGTAAGCAAGTTAATCTGGCTTTAGACATGACACATATCATGCAATGTTTAATGGTGCGTTGCAACCACTGGATGGTATTGCAGAAAGTAGAAGACTTTTATTGAGGAGAATTTGAGAACTGCTAAGTTTAGGTTTCACCCACAGCATAACATCTTATTAGTTTTTGGAATAAATCTAGTGCACTAAAAGTTTTAAGATGAGTTGGACACAACTTGTTTTCTTGAGATTCACAACTTGTTATGAAAATGGGAAAAAGTTGAGCTTTCCTTAAGTACGACTAGAGGCTTCATGTTTTCTGTGTGGAGGACACATCAGTCAGCCTAATGTAAGAACTAGTTTCAGAGCTGTAAACCTTTATTTAGGGACCCGCATTATTGGGTTTGTCTTGGCATATTTGCTGACTATCATTATTATATTTTGAAGAATAGTTCTTCTGCCTGTTGTAACCAAACTACTGTATAATGCTTTCAATTTGTATAGAATTAAAGACCCAGTACAGCTGTTGAAAACTCACAAATACCGTCTTTTACCACAGTGATTAATAAAGTTGAATGTTTTGAAAGTGCTGAGTGTAGTTTGAATTTTTTAACCATGCTCAATTTGTTGCAGAAATATGAGCAGTTTATAATGATGACAATTTTTTTAATTTTATAATTAGACCCCCAAATCTCCCCAATCCAATAGCCAAGTTTTATGGGGCTGACTTTTGATAATACCAACCAAATTACAGACAATAAAACATGTTCTCTGTGAACAAGATGATTTTAGTAAATCCGAATGTGGGGGATTTTATACAGTTTGTATAATTAGTACTGCATATTTTATGAGTGAAGAGAAAACTGACCAGAGCTGCAATTTGTGCTCTGTTTTTTTTTTCATCAAAAAAGAGTAATCGTGTAATAGTTTACAACATTTTTCTGTATAGTATGTGGAAAAAAAACAAAGATAGTGTCAAAAGAATTAATAAATAGGGACCAAGATTTGAGCCTTGAGGTACTCCACTTGTAATCCTCACATGGTTAGAATTAAAATAACCAATGGACACTAAGAACTATCAGTCTTGTCTATACGTTTTAAACCAAATAAATATTTGAGAGGTAAGGCAATCATTTTTTAAAATCTGTTTATTAAACATTAATGTCAGGGGTGTCAAGACGTCATCTTAGTGACAGATCATTCTGTCTGTTGGTGCTCAAGCTAAATTGGGTTAGCTATGCCTTTTTTCTTGTACATTTTGTTTCCTTCATTGTTTCATCATCCCTTTGTATTCCCAAGTTTTTTTGGAGAGCCACACATAACATCTCATCCCTTGGTGGTACAGTTTTTCTCAGTGGTGTTGTAAAAAATCAGATTACAACACCCTCTCTCTCTCCAACCTTTACCCATACTTCTGTTATCTTCACACCCACAGGGGTCTTTAAACCCTCCTTCATACCCATACATTCTCCCTTCCATCACTTTTTGTTTTATTTTCGCCCCCTGCTCATACGCCTCCCAGATTTTTCTCTCCATGGTCCTGAGTTTGTCCCTGGTTATAATGGTGCAGATTACAGGAGGCAGAGAGGCACCGCACCTCAGCCGAGGAGGGATCCAGGCGCTTCAAGCTGGACTTTGCCAACAAGGCCGACAGTCTGCAGCGGCAAATCGAACACAGAGAGAAGCAGCTGTAAGCATAAACACCCACAGAGATTGAACAGCAGTAGACTTCATAGATTCGCATGTACTTTGAGCATTTCGCCAACATTTGTGCTCCCTAGATGTCATCCTGTTTAATAGCAGGACTATAAATGGATCATTCCACATGTGCTGTGTTTTAGTTTAATCTCTATATTCTTGTCTGTGTTTACAATGGACTTTTAGCCAGCAGCTGGAGACGGATCTGAAGATAGAGAGGGAGTGGAGACAGACGCTACACAATGATCTGGACAGAGAAAGAGACACGGTGTCTCAGCTCAGCACAGAGGCGCTACAGATCAATGGACTGAAAAAGGTGAATAAAGTAAACATGATATGTACCGTATATGCATGGAATATATTTGTGACGCGTCTGTAGCAATTTGAGTTGCATTGTCTCTAGTTCACTTTGACTGGTTTTAGGAGTTCCATCGTCTCCAGGACGAAAACGTTCAGCTCAAGACAATCTGTGAGGACCAAGAACAAGCTCTGGAGGAACTTGGCTCCAAGCTCAGCGAGTATGTAATGTTGAATAAAAAACAACAAAAAAATAACTTTTCATCATTAGTCTTTATTTTTCAGACGAAATCTCCTTTCTGTCAGTCTCCTCCCCGAACTGTGTTGGATGACTTCCTGTTTCATTTCCTCATTGCTGTCTAAATCCATTTATCTTTCATCAGATCCAAACTAAAAATTGAGGACATCAAAGAAGCCAACAAAGCTCTGCAGGTAAGTTCACAAATGGGACTAAAAGTAGAACTTCATTATTTGTCTGTAGCTTATTTCTTCAACAAGTTTAAATGACACTGAAAAGGAAAATGTTAAACAGGTTTTCCCAGGAAAGGCATCGTCACATACATCATCCCTGTGCGCTGCATTGCTGCAGACAAACGGGGCTCTGCAAAGACTCATTAGATATTTGTGGATCACCAGCAGCTTCCTGATGTCTCCTGGAATAACTAATCACACCATAATTCCTCAGGAGAGCAAAAATCCTTATTTAAGATCCATCTCAAATCTGGCGACTACTTTTTTTGAACTGTTGCTTTCTGTCAGAAATAGTGTAAACCAGGAGGCTTAGTAACAGTTCTTTAAAGCTAGCACACAAAAAAAAAACAGTTAAAGTTAGCTTTAACCTATTTTAATCCATTGTATCATACACAATGATCTACTTCATATACTTTATTTAGTGTATTTTATGTTTATTTGTATTTTTGAACCATCAATTTCACATTTAATTTGATGGAAGCTTTCTAATTCTAGAAAGTTTAGTTGTTTTTCTCTAGAGTAAAAAAATATCTTGGTTTTAGGGGGGTCAAGTTTGGTTGAAGGACAAAGAAGCCACTCACTGCAAACTCTGTGAGAAGGAGTTCTCCATCTCAAGACGAAAGGTCAGCTCTCTGTATGCTTTAAATGAGTTAAATAAAAATCAATAATTGTTGATGAGGTAGAAACCGTCATCTAATTACCATAATTATTTTTGAATCTTTGTGTCTCCTTTACATGTACCGTATTTTTCTGACTATTAGGCGCACTTAAACTCCTTATAATCCAGTGCGCCATATGTATTCATTCTGGTTGTGCTTACTGACCTCGAGTTCATGGTCTGATTTATTCAGACACGGACCCTGCTCTGACACGTCTGCTTAGGAATCTCACCTGTTTGGGTCGTCAGCCGTGCGCGTCCGTTGAGTGCAGCGGCTGAATGAACGTCCATTTGGGCGATGGATCGCTTCCTGGCAGTACAGTCCCATTTGAAACTTAACTGAACTTTTTACCCCTTTCAAGGGGTCAGCTTGCGGTGAAATGGTCGTGTGGAGCTGGTGAAGGTATGGCAGGCCATGTTATCATATAATTGGATTGAGGCTGATCCTGACCCAATTAAAAGCCCAACACCGACCCGACCATCCGGCACATTATCATGGCCCAGCCCACCCCGAATTTGTCGGGCCAGGCTTAGGGCTCAGGTTAGAAATGACAACTGTACAATCTAATGCGCCTTATGTATGAAAACGGACCCGTTCGTTGATATTGCGCCTTATAATCCGGTACGCCTTATAGTCCGAAAAATACGGTAGACTTCAAACTATTTTACATCAGAATTAGACTTTTATAGAACTACTTGTGATTCAGTACAACTATGAGTAATTGTGAAACGCGCAACTGAGTACTCACTGGACAGAACATGAGCAATCCCATCAGGAAGGCAAATTATTTGTTTACTCTGTTTGCAGCACCACTGCAGGAACTGTGGGGAGATTTTCTGCAACAGCTGCTCGGACAATGAGCTTCCGCTGCCAGCATCTCCTAAACCGGTCAGAGTGTGTGACACCTGCCACGCCCTTCTCCTCCAGCGCTGCTCTTCCAGTACAACATGAGGGAGACCTGCTCCACTGCTGGGACGTCGGCAATCAAACTCAAACAACCACTCGCAACCTCTTTAGAAGATCCATCCACAAACGTGTTTTTGCTGCTAATGGGAGAACGACATGCACTAAAGTTTATGATGTGTCATTTGCGTGTTTAAGTCAAATGAGATGTGACTGCATCATACTTACAAGCCTGTTTCTACAGTTGCTCTGCAGAAACAGGAAGCAGTATGTTTGATATAATGGGGGCCAAAATGTTATACTTTATTACAGATGAGTTAGAATTTTTAACATTACAATCTTTAATGTCAAAGTATATTTGATAGCGGGCAGTAAAACTGAACTTTAAAGACTCAACAGGGAGAAATATTAAAAGCTGAACAGCAGACTGTTCGTTAGTGCTTTGGAGGATCACTAAGGTTGGTTATGAAAGGAGAAACTGTAAAGAACTGAAAATGAAATTGCACTGACTTCTGCAAAACGCAGATGGGTTTTTGAACCAAACCCAATATGTCTACAGTACTCTCATCACAATGCATGGGATAAACCTGAAACTACAAACATCAACTCTTTATAGCCTGATTTGTGTGTGTGAGAAATTAACTGCTTAATGAAACATTTACAAATTCTCAAAATTAAGCCAAATTGACTTGTTAAATCCAGTCATGTTGAGAGAGTAGTTATCAATAACCTGTGAAAATCATCTGGTCCAAAAACTGAAACCAGTCTTGGTTTACACAAAGTTTGTTTTCTCAGTCATCCAGGTATATAACAACAAAAAAAGGTTGAATCATGTCATCTGGACAAAAAAACGAAGTCCAGATGACATGATTCAACCTTTTTTTGCAGTCTTGGTTTACTTTAGTTTAATGGCACTACTTGAAGTTTGTTGTATGAGAAAGGCCTGCTGGACACATCTCATCGTACTTTGGGGCAAGTAAGTCCTGAAATTTAAACTTCCAGTAGGCTGAGCTCTGTCGACACTCTTCTAGATGAGGCCGACTTTGACAGGAAGTTTACTTTTAATTGTGCCATTTTAAACTATAAAGAGTGAATATTACCACCTTTCTTTGTCACGTTGCCAAAATAAACCCTGTACCTTTATTATATTGTGCACATAAAACATTTCATGGTAGCAAGCCAGTTGAGAATAAAGCTACGATGATGCAGTGGATGCTACTGAAGATCCAAGACCAACAGATTCAGTCCACTGGTTTCTGCTTAAAGAACCATTTGCCAATCAGTTTTTTTTTTTTTAAATCACCTAAACTTGTGCACATATCAGGTAACTTGTCTTAAGTCATTGTGGAGTGGTGATCAGATATCATAGAAAAAAAAGTTACTGCTTCATTTCTTACAAGTTTGAACCTTTGAACTTCGTTTTAAGTCTGAGTGATGGTTTTTAAAAGGTAAAGTCCATATGCTGGTTTTGAACTTACTGTTTACAATGTGAGACTTGGTATGGACTGGAAGTATTAATTTCCATACAGCTTGTTTTGACGTGAGAATATTTCTCTACAGAAGCGGTACATCAGTTTTTTATTGTGCAATGCTGACCATGTAAATCTCCCAGTTAAAAACAACTAAGACATGTACAGTATTGATACAACGCATTGTATATGTGCTGTTAATATTTGAGCTAAATCATTCACTAAAATTTAATTTATTGACAAAATGCTTTGTTCTCTTGACTACATAAGTTTTACATTTACTCTAGTCTTTAACTTGTATTTAATGTTTTCTATCATTTATGGGGTCCAACACTGACACATTGTTTCTTCCTGTTTTTGCCCTTGAAGTTATTCCTTTTAAAACTCGTACTGGTTCATCTTCACACATGACATCCAAGTATGGGAAACAAAGAGTTCCATATAAAATTTATTAAGCAAATGTACAACAGCTTCATAAGCTATGTTACAGCTCAAATATAGAGATTTTGTTTCACCTCCTCTCACTGGGAGTGGAACAATATTCAACTGAAGTTTTTTGTAAAGAACTGTGAAAACATTTATAAAAAGCACACTGCATCAACTATGAAAGAATTCAAACCAGGAAAGCTGATCTGAAATTGAATACAAATTTCTTCAGTGTGTCAAGATGGTCTTACAAAGAAAAAAAGTAAAACTAGAATAAACAAAGCCAGACTTAAAACAATCCTATGTAAAGAAAGGTTTGTAATTATCCCTCACATATACAAGTTACATTATGAGCGATCACATTCCACGTGACTATGCTGCAGTACCAGCTAACTTCCATTAAACGAACGCCACAGCAATTAGTCTCTAAACAAAGTTTGGTTCAGCTTTTTGCATTGAAAACTTTCTGAACTGAGTCAATTTAGAACACTAAAAATGTTTGATTTCTTATTACAAGAAAATGCACCCTTTCATTGCAAACTGCAACATCTTTTTATAATTGTGTTAATACCGTAAAAACAATAGCCAATTGTCACAAAAAATTGGGAAAAAGATGTCCTGCATGGTCCAACACACATTACAGTTTCTACAAATTAACAGTGAGAAGCTGCTTTGTTCTTCATTTGGTTTCGGTATGATGTGGAAAATAGTGCTGCTGATTGGAGACGTCTGTAAAGTTGTACTTCGGTACTGCACTAAATAAATTTGTCGCATAAATAAGGGACTTCCCATCAGCTTTCCTCCTTAGGGAAATGCTAGTTGATTAAATGTGGTTTTAACAAATGCAAACAAAAGCCAGGATGGATCAGTGACAGCATCAGTACAGTCCTCGTAGCCCGCTGCTTCGTGAGCCTCCGCCGCCTCCTGAGTTACCGTAGTAACTGCCACGACCTAAAACAATAGAAAAGCTTGTAAAAAAATAGAGGTATTTCTCATGACTAGAGTATCAGTAATTTATTCCAAGCTTAACTGGTTTACAAATGCTTGAAAGGGAACTCACTCATTTCAGACAATCCCCTGGATGTTGAGTTCAAGAAGAGCTCAATATAACGATGCTCTGTGGGATGAAACAGAACATCATTCACCCTGATCAACCTGGCCCTCTGTTTAATGCTGTCTTACTGCCTTTAGTATTATCTGTAACACCTGCAGCAGTCATTGGCAGAAACTTTGATGAATTTACAACAAAATATTTCCGCCTGACCGCCTCACTACCAGTCAGAGCCAAAGCATCTAAAAAGTCCTGGAAGTCATTTGTGTGTTGTCCTGTATGAAACAAGCTAAGGAGGCAGAAATAGTGTTTGTCTTAAACAAGCTGTGAATTTTAAATCAAGTTAAATATCACCAAAGTCAAAGTACAAGACACAAAACGTTAAAGGGAGGAAAAACAGACACATACGCATGTGGTTTTTGTCTTTAGACATGGCTTCCACAGCATCTTCATGGGAGCGAAACTCCACATCTGCCTCTCCACTTGGTTTGCCATTAGGCGCCACGTCGATGTGAATTCTCAGTGGATTCAAAGGAGCAAAGAACTGAAATAAAAAATAAAAACACCAGGAATAAATATATGATAAAAATAAAAATATTCTGCTCAAGAAGTTGCAGGTTTTGGAATGATCAAAATCCTCAACCTAATCTGGTAAATAAACCCATTTGATATTGTTACTTTACTGATGAGAGTTTTGTGACTAAAGAGACGACGACATGCACATTCAAAAATACACCAGAGCCAAAAATCACAGAACATGAGGGAGGAACAAAAAGTTCAGCACATTTCCCTGTGTACAAAAATGCAATGAAAGTGTACAATTTTTGGCACATTATTTTTAACTACTGGAATCCAAGAAATATTTGAGAAGATTTCATTACTTTTTCAAGTTCAAGTCAATTTTATTGTCGTTTCATCAAACGTTGTACATGAGGTGGAACAAAAGCATGTACACAGGGTCCCAGTTGCACCCAATAGCAAAAATATAAAGTAAAAAAAAAAAACCGGTATATAAGGATCTAAGATATACACTGAACACAAATAATGTAAAACAGTACGGCGTAACAACAATAGCCCGAGGGATATTAATCCCCTCCTCTCTCTCTTTTTTTCTGACAAAAAGTTTAATTTGCTGGTACTTATTGAAGGATGCCATGGTTAATATTTTTGAAAGAAATTTTTTAAATTAAGCTCGTCTTCTTACTTTTGCAATATCTCCTTCAGAGGCACGAAACGGTAAGCCCCTCATATGCACCAAATGGCCACTGTAATAACATGAGCCACCATCAGACTGTCCACCATAACCATGGCCTCCAATTCCTGATGGGAAAGAAACAATGAGCATTACAGTTTTAAAATGCATTAACAGAATGTAACAACACGATATGAGATTTTATTAAAACATCTTATTTAAATACTCAGTCTTCACGTTCCAAATAAATATACACGCACGCACGCACGCACGCACACACACACACACACACACACACATATTTTTTTAGGTAAAATCCTCATTGGATAAAACTCATGTTGGTTTAGTCTTAATCATAACAAAAAAATAGTAGTTTTAAATTGTTGTTCCGCTCTGTAAATCTTTACAAGTCTTTGAAATGCTAATTTATTACCAATATATAAACAAACATAAATCAATAATTGCAATAGTTGCACAAAACTGGAGGCATGCTTGTTTTCCAAACTCCCAAAGGTAATTAATGTTCGAACTTTACCTCTCATTCCCCGCTCTCCTCTCATTCGCTCATCAAACATGCTGCTACCATAACAGTAGTTGCTGAAACCATTGTAGTTGTCAAAGCTACTGTAACCTAGACACGAAGCAAAAAAGAGAAAACTTTACTACAACAAACATCAAAAACATAAAAGCTAAATCAATGCTTTTCTTTTTTTTGGACCATTAAAATTTATTGACAGAAGCAAGAAATGGGAAACTAGATAAGATTGTTTTATATAAGTTATATAAAACTTACTGTGGGGACAGAAAACCCATTTGTGAATGCTTTCTTTAGAAAAGGTGAAAACTTAGGGGGGGCTCATTTGTTAAATGAGATTCAAATCAGTAACATGTATATAAATGTCGGTGTACCTCCTCCATAACCACTTGCACCCCTCATGTTGTCCATCAGAGACCCACTGCGACTGGTCCCATAAAGCCCACTCTTTGGGCCTGACATTATAGGTCTGTCATAAGGCCCTGGTCTCTGGCCTCCCATTCCCCGCCGGGGAACATCTTCCTGTTGGCCATTGACCTCCCAGCGACTGCTCTTAAAGATTTCTATGTACCTGCAACATGAGAGGTCCATGGGATAAAAGGCAAGCACAGGAGAGGGTTAAAACCTAGAAATGGCTTAATATTGCTTACAGAAACAAATGACTGACACAGGGATAAGATAAACATTTTAATAGTAGTCTGAATGTCTATAATAACCTTAAAAAAAACATATCATTGTTAGCTGGGATTACAAATGCAATTAAAAAAAAATCAACGTCAACCGTACTACTGCTACCTACAGGTAAACACGTCTTTAAAAGATCTTTGTGTTAATTTGTTCTAATTCAGCATCACTGTGATGTTTGCTGGTAGAAGCAAAACCTGATCCCTACATCACTGTAAACTATATCTCAGCATTAAAAAAAAACTATTGATAAATCATCTATTTTCAGGTGTTGTCTAACACTAAACAGTTTAAAACATAAAATGTCCACACCAGCTTGAAAATTTGCCTTTTAGCATTAAACCCCCCAAAACCTTGTTAATATTTAATTCCCCACCCAACGTTATTACCAACATTTCTAATCCACAAACCAGCCCATACTTATTGGTCAATGAAAGAAGAACCAATCTCATTGATATCATAATCATTCTAATAGATCACCCATCAAATGCTGAAATAGAAACCCAACCCAGTCCAGCCCGTCCCTCTCCCATCTGTCCCACCTGTGCCCTATTTTTTCCTTGTGTTTCCCCAGAGCCTTTTCTGCTATCTCCTTTGAGGCAAACTGCACGAAGGCTTCCCCTGTGCTCCTCCCCTGGTAGTCCATTGGCAGAGTTATCCCATTTGGCACGATTCTCAACCCTTCAACCCAAGCACACATAAATACATAGGTCGGTAGGTAGACTGGTAGGAATGAGTGAACAACACCCACTGCATCAGTGGAGCTTTCAGGATTCATGTGTCATGATTAAACAATAACTGTAGTATTTGGTAAAACTTCATTAAGAGTGAGAATCTCATGAGTCTGAATTTAAACTTGCTTGACACTTGTATAATAATAATAATAATAATAATAATAATAATAATAATAATAATAAAAACAGGCTTGGAATCAGTTTACAAGTTATATTTTGATGCAACATTTTATTCTACAATATAGATTACAATGAATTTTGTTTTAACTACCGGTATGTTTGAAATAGTTACAAGAATAGTTTTTTCCCTTCCATTTAAATCTTAGTATTATTTGAAGTTGAGGCTCTGTGTCATAATACAGACTCCAGATCAGTTTTATGGGACTGTCGGTCCTCTAACAAACCAGCCCAGCTCATTCTTTTATTAAACCCTTTCACAAGAGATATTAGAAGAATCATATGAGAAAGTTAATATTTAATGAACAGAGCAGAAACCATGAACATAAGCAAACAATGATGAGTGTTACGGCCTCTAGACCAGTGCGTCAAACTCATTTACAAAAGGGGCCAAAATGAAAACCTTTTTCAAACTAAGGGCCGGTTTCAGAATCTACATTAACTCAAGTTAGATACTCAACATCTTTTATTGGTTGCAGTTGTTTACAACAAAGATTACTGAAAAAAATAAAGTGACAAAAGTGTTTTACATTTAAAATGACATCTTAGGGGCCAGATAAGATGTCAACGAGGGCCACATTTGGCCCCCAGACCTTGAGTTTGACACATATGCTCTAGGCCATAGCAAAAAAAGTCATATTAATCAATTTGAATGATGAGTGGCAAAATGTTTGTGACTCAACTACAAACATTTTATTTTAGTTGTAAAGCAATAACAAGGTGGAAAGCCTTGATCTAAGTGCTGTTTGAAGTAGGGCTGCATGATATGGACCAAAATTAATATATCATTATTTTTAAGATAAATCGCAATATACAATATCTATCTCAATATTCAAACATCTGCTAAGTTCATGGCACAAACCAATGCAGACATGTTCCTGTTTTTAGTATTTTACATCTTGTTAGCCGCTAAGCACTGTGTCTTTGATATGATAAGCTGCTGATTTATTAATGTCGCGGCATCTCTCACTGTTCCTCTCATAAGGCACAGCACGGCTAATAAATGTTTTGACCCGTGCTTTGTTTTAAGAAAGGAGGCTGAAAACACAGTTGGAGCTGTAGCATATAACTTAAATTATAGCGCTGTTTTAAATGGTGAAAAAGATTTCTAGTTCTGACCTGTTGTCAGGACTTGTTTTCGGCATTGTCTAAAGAAAACATTTTTCTGCTGCTCATCTGACAGTTTAAATCCAAACATCTCCAAATAACAGCCATTGTTTTACTTTTTGCACAGCAGCTAAGCTGCTCTCCTCTGTTTACTTACATGTTAAACCCACCCCCCTACACACACACCTGGAGAAGCAGGAGGCGGGGGTAGCGCGCACGGGCGAGGTGCTGTGTTTGTATTCAGAGAGGGAGAAGGAGGGGGCTGTGTGAACTTGGAGGTGCAGATGGGAGAAAAAGCACTACATGGATTTTCAAGTCTAATAATAATCTATGGTTGCAATAGAGCCATTTTATAAATTGTAAATAGAAAATCTTGCGATACATCGAGTATGTTTGATATATCCCACAGCCCTAGTTTGCAGTGTAACTTTTTATGAAACAGTAACTTAAATTTTAAATGACGGCACTGGGTACATTACATTGGCACTGTACATTAAAGGTTTTACATTTATATAAAAAAAGTTTAGATATATTAATAATAGAAATTACACTCCAATGCTCTAAAAACTATCCAGTCATTAGACTTAAATGAAGGTATCTGCTGAAATTTTATTTATACCAATATCTTGCATTACATATATATATTTTTTTTTTCAGTACTAGTTTTGGGAAGGTAATAGTACTAACGAAGTAATCAATAATGTGCACATTGAGTATATATATTTAAGTTTCCCTTAATTGGTTGGCCTTTCTTTGTTTACTTGCCCTTTAGCACATTAAGATCATTTTGTCAACAATTGCTAGCAACTAACGTTTAACTTAAAAATCTACGTGACCAACGAGTATGCAAAAAATATTTTACATCAACATGCAGTGTACTTCAATTTATAACAAATAACTCCAAAAAATATTTCTGTCTTCATGTACCTGAAAAGAACTGGACGATTTCCTCTTTGCTACAGCCAAAGGGCAGTCCTCTTAATTTCACCACGCAGCCATTGCAGCTGTCAGAAGGACCGCTACGTTTCAGCACCCAGTCCATTTCACTTTGTTTTGACTTAAACACTGATTCAACACACAAACAGATGGACATACAAACATCAAATATTTGCCATTTGTGATCATTTAAGCTAAAAGGAAAACAATCATTATCATAGTGCACACACAAGGAATTTCTCATAACTGACAAACAACATTTACCCGGCTCCAAGTCCAACTCTGTAGTGAACTGATGAGTAAGGCTACAGAACCCACATGAACTGTAAATCATTAATATCACGTGGGTTTTCTCCAGGTACTCCGGTTTCCTCCCACAGAACAAAAACATGCATGTTACGCTGATTGGTAACTCTAAATTGTCCCTAGGTGTGAGTGGGCGAGTGAATGATTGTCTCCATGTGTCCCTGTGATGGACTTGCGACATGTCCAGGATGCACCCCGCCCCTCGCACAGTGATTGCTGGACATGGGCACCGGCAACCCCCGTGACCCAAAATGGAAGAAGCGGGTAAAAGATAATGGATGGATGGACTTTAAAAGAAAATTCCTTATCGGGGAAAAAAGTAAACTTCAGCACAACTTTTAGACATTCATCCTAGAGCATAAGATACTTACCTTCTATGTATCTGTGCCCCATGTAATTACGATCCTTGGCAAGGGCATTCTTGTAATCTTCTGATGTTTTCAGCTCTATAAATGCCTCACCGGTGGAACGGCCATCTTTAGAATAGGTCAAACACACTCCATCTACATTCCCCACGATGTCACAGTCTGCATGTCAAAAGGAATTACATAATTAGTATGGTTTAAATATTTCCACATTTAAAGTGTTCTTGTGATCCCAATATGGAAACATGTTTTTAGTATGGAAAACAGGTGGTATAGCTTTAATGTAAGTTCACTTCAGTTAACTGGATTGTAGTGAAACTACTAACTTTAAAACTGCTTTGAACACCGAAAAAAATAAACAGCAAAGGCCTAAAACAACTAAAGCCATTCATTTATTCTGTTTAAGACTACTAAATAAAGTACAAAAAAAAACCACGATCACAATGACCAATCAAAACTGACTCTTTAAGTCTATTATACTTAAAATAGGAGTAAAAGCTTATTAACGACTGCCCTCTCACAAATCATCGCTTTGTCATATGAAAAAAAAAAACAGTTAAAATTTAATAATTTTATTGTTCAACAGTTTCCTGCAGGATAAAAAAAAAGGCGTCATGCTTTAAATTGCAAAAGAATAAACTTCTGAAGACAGTCAATATGAAATTAAGATGATTAATGCCATGTAACAATTAACTTTTATAACGCAGCTTTAAAAAAGTGCAAGTTTGCTCTACCAGAGAAGAAATTGGCCAGTTCTTCCTGTGTGCAGTTCCAGGGAAGTCCTCTGATCCGGACCACATAACCCTCTTCACTTGAAGACATCCTTTCTGCCATAAAAAATAAATCACACAGAAGGCAAAACATAAAATATATACTTTAAAATATCAGCTCTCTAGTGCTCGACATATGAGCAGTAGACACTGTCTGCTCCCTTATGCCAGTTAAATAAATTAAAATGTTTCTGCTTAATAAAGCTCAACACTTCATAAATTATGTAAGGTAAAAATCGCATTTTTACAGTCTTATATTTACATGACTTTATCAATTGATTTTATTACCATACGTTAAACTAAGTTGTTTTTTTATGATGTTCAGCTTTGATGCAAATATTTTAACCAGACATGTTCCCTAAAAATACACATATTTTAATAACTAGAAACTGAAATAATAATAAGCAGTGTTTTTTTTGTGTGTGTGTGTGTGTTTCAGGTAACAACTTACCTGTGCTTAATGGTTAAAACAGAAGCTATTCTTAATTCACGCAGCTAACACAGCGGTTCTTCCGATAAGCTAACAGTATCGAAAGTGTTGACTGCAAGCTAACGTAACCTTTAAACTCATTCACATAATTTAAGTGACTACGCCCTTAAATATATTATCTACTTGTTAATACATCCAGATGAGAATATTTATCAACTAGGTGTTGGACAGTATTTTAGCAAAAAAAAAAAAAAAAAGTATTTCTGCTCTCGATCTTCCGTGTAAACGTTAACTATAGCATTAGCAGTTAGCAGAATTAGCAGGCCAACCGTAGGACAGATCAGCGGTCAAACGTGCAACACGACAAACTGATTAGCAAGCTAACAACCCTGCGCTATAACACGGTATCAAAAATATACTGCTGCATATAAATATGTTACTCGTCGCTAAAACGTATGTGTAAACAAATAAATTATTTTACATGTGTGGTCGTTTCTTTATCCCCGTCTTCACCAGCTCCTGTAGCAGTTAGTCAGGAAACGCGCTAAGGGAAGTTCTCGCGAGACTTGACGAAAAAGAAAGGGGGGGAAAATGGCAAGTAGGTTCAGGGCAACGACACGGGTTCTTATGAAAGATGCTTTACACACATAGCACGCAACAAATCCTGCAATGTATGTTGAAGTAGCTTGATTTAATACACTGCCAGCTTTTACACTGTTAAATCTAGAGAGCAATATAAATATAAATAACATGCCAATGTCATCATTGTTGAACGACTTCTCCAATATGGCGTCATATTTTAGCGCAGGCGCATTCGACGTAACGTGATAGCTCGTTTTTAGAATAAACCAGACATAAACAAACCGCACACATAAATACGAAATAAACGCCAATGGCTTTGGACATTTTTGCGAGTCTTTTTCTTTTTTTTTTCACTTTGGATGTTCTTTTTCCTTGTATTTTAGTGATGTGTCGTCCACTTTTTTTTTTTTTTTTTACATTATTTTTTAAAGCACACGGTCGTCACTGTGTATTTTAAGCGTTTAAAAATGAGTGAAAACAAAGCGTCGAAACTTCTTAAAAATATTATAACAAGGTTTGACCCTTTTGAAGTAAAAGTCAGCCTGTAAAGAAATTTGAGGGGTAGTACAATGTCATTAAATATATCTACTTAAATTACATGACCGACTTTTCATTGAGAAGTTTATACTATAAATGCATTATATGCATATTACAAACGGGCTTGCAGCACACACACATAGAACTTTTTCCAAACTGCACACAAACACTGGGAGTCTGCAGCCGTGGCAGAGAGGAGGTGACTGACAGGCCAGGGGCCAAAGCAA
>NC_056499.1:18185619-18193693 GCF_014905685.2 Nematolebias whitei | reverse complement strand
TGTCCAGATGACCCGACTGAAAATTGTTGGGTTTTTTCCTTATGATTTCTGAGTACTCTACAGTACAGCTATCATTTCTAACCCGGGCCCAAGGTCCGACTAGGAATTTGGGCCGGGCCAAAATAATGTGCTGGATGGGCGGGCCGGGTCGGTGGCGGGCTTTTGATTGCGGACGCGCGTGGCTGACAGTCCAACTTGGATCACCAGTCATGCATGGCCGGTTGAAAGAGGTAAAAAATAAAAGTTCAGTTAAGCTTCAGCTGGACCACTGCCAGTGATCCATCAAAGCCCAACTGGACTCAGCCGTTGCATCAGTGGATGCATGTGGTCAACCCAATTGGGATCATCGGCCGCGCGCGTCCTCTGACCGTTAATAACTATATAATAACTGTAATAATCCGCTGACTCTTGTTAATAAACAAAAAAATCTTAACTTACTTTGAAATATGTTTTTAAAACTATGTCAAACTGATTGCTTACAAATGCAGTAAAAGCTTAATTAAAAAAAAAATATATATATATATATATATTTTTTTTTTTCACCGGGTTCGGACCTGTAATCAGTTAATTGGTCAGTTTCGGGTCAGGCTGGAAAAAAATGATACGGGTTTGGGCCGGGACGGATTTTTTTTAGGCCCGAATGCAACTCTACTGTACAGCCAGTTACTCCTCATTCAAATGTATTAACTGATCACTGGTAAGTGGGAACAGTTCCATAAACACAAAAGCTTTTGCAGTTTGCAGATCCGGAGCACTCAGGTGTGTTAACCAGATTTGTCAATGATTGAAAAGATCAGCAGTGATTTCACAGAAACATCTGTCGTCTAATGATGTAGAAAAGGTTCAAAGGCCATTTTCAAAAAAAATGTTGTGAGTCCAATATCTAGTGACAGATATTCCACAAGGGAAAAACATCCAAGACCTACCTAATGCTTGTAATTCATAAAGAAACAGAAAAATAAAATCAAGAGTACTGCATATGGCACATTACACGATCCATAAACAGCAATCTATAGCAATGGCCTGGACAAGCAAAAACCTTGTACATTTGACCTTGATTTGTGACCTTGACTTTAGAAATGTGACGAATAGTGTATGTCACACTCCGCCTGATATGTATGAAGTTTTGTTAAACCATCTTGAACAGAGCAGAAGTTATGGGCCGGACAAGAGCAAGTGTATGGACAGAGATTATACTGTAAAACTAATCATGAAGTACGTCTCAGACTCTACAGGCCTCAATTACTGGTTGAAATGGTGAAGTTCATGAAATTTTAAAAAGACTAAACAAGTCTGGCTAATTTTAAAGCCTGACAGGAGAACACAAGAGAACCAACCAGTGAAACGTAAGTTAGCAAAGTTGCATTTTGGACTAAAGACTTCTGGAACTGAGCTGAAAAAACCAAAATGAAAACGCTTAGAGCATCTTCAATGTCAGCTGTTTCACATGGAAGTGGCAGTGTGATGATTTTAACTTGTTTAGCAACTACAGGACATGGAACATTGACGACCAGTCAATTATCTAAACCGCTACGAGGGGAAAAATGATGTTGCAATGGTCCAGAGTCCAGACCTTGACCTGATTTAAGAACTGGCAGGAACTTTGAGAGATGTGCTTAAACCAATGACTGCCAGCTTCAATGACCTGTCTTGTACCGTTTGTTAAAAGTCCAAGCTACTGAATTGTTTTTTTGGAGACTGTCTCAGGATTTTAGCTTAGTTTTTGTTAAATAAAGAAAATCCACCTGCGTTTGTCCAACTTTAAAGACCCTTTAAAGACAAGATAAAAAAAAAAAGTTCTAATTTACACAAGTGCTTTTTTTTTTAACGACTAAATTCATTGTATTGTATATTATTTTTCAAGAACTGCTTATTGTGCATTTTACTTAATGTCATAATATAAAAACACGTCACTGATCCTCTCCCTTGTGTTTGTAGCTTACCAGTGCTCCAGCCGAGGTGGGGAGCTGGAACTCGAAGTGAGAGACGACGGAAGGATCAACATCATTGGAGAAGTCGTCACTGTGCTGCAGGGAACGATCAGAATTTAATGGGATCAAAAGGTCCTCATGTACCGGCTGAAACCGAAATAAATGAGATTCCTGCACAGATTTGTTATTCTAACAGAGAAACACCCCTCATTTAAAAAAGCAACAAAGAACACAGCACTTTTTTTTTTTTTTAGGATCAACATCATTTATTCACATTAAACTACAGAAAATCAGTCAATATCAGAAACAAATAAAATCCAGATTGGAGCAGTAAGACACAAATCAAAAGGTAGAATCGCAGCTTTCTAGTTGGAGAACCAGAGTTCACAAGAATGCACAAAAGAATAGCTGTTTATTTAAATATAAAATGATGTGTGTTCTGTGGTACAAACTCTTACAAAATGTTTTATTTAAACGTACTTCCAGTGTAATCTTGTCATTTTTGCACCGCTGATCTGGAAATAAAGTGAATTTACACCAATAGGTAAGTTACTTTAGTTTGTGCTCTTCCAGCTTTTAATTTAGTTTGAAAGAACAGAACTGTATGTGACTCAGTTCTTAACGTGAAACTCATCTGGTCTTCTGTTAAAATGCATAGCAGTCCAAACAATTTTAATGGGAGAAAATATAAACAGATATTTCTGACAGAATAGGGCTTTTGGTCTTTCATACATTACAACTAAAGCAACGTGACAGTATGTGCTTATTTACTTAGTAGAGGAGTGACATTAACTGAAGGTAGTTTAAGCTTACATACTTTCACTACTGATTACCGTGGTGAATAAAGTACCATTAATCAAACCAAAATATTTTCAGTGCATTAACAAGAGGCAACTGATTAAAAACAGTTCTTGTTGAGGTTTAATGGTTTAAATACAAACTATCATTGTAATTTATATACAGCTGTAATAAAACTAGTTTACATATTCTGAATCTACTTTGTTTCACAACATAAGATGACAAATTATTTAAAACTCAAGTATTAAAGATGTAAAAAAAAAAAAAAAAACTAACAATATGGGACAGAAAGGTTTCACATCTGGAAAAAACAAAAGCAACGGGATGAATTTTAAACGCAACTACAGCAGATGGTTATTTATGAGTCCCATTATCTTTTTAACATAAGAGGTTATTAGAAATATTTTAATTTTATGCAACAACATCAACTTTGTTCCAATGTGCTATGTTTTGTGTGCAGGTTTTAAATTATGCTGGTCTAAAAAAAAGGCCTCATACGTCCTGGTGATTCATTCTGTAATTATTATTCAGAGAAGTTTTTAACTATTTGCCCTGTTCAGACAATCCACAAAGGAACATGAACAGGCGACCTGAAACAAATCTGCGGAGTCTGACGTCTTTTAGAGGTGCATGCTGGGTAAGGCCCTGTGGGCAGCTGGTGGGAGCTGGATAATGTAAAGAAAGGGTTCAGGAAAAATCTTTTTAAATGGGCAGCACAGAAAAAAAAACAAAAAAGCTTATGAGGTACAATAGCACCTTTTAAAGAAAACTTTACTGAAACATGTTAACTTAAAGGATATCATGTTGTCCTGCTGGAGATGATTTAGTAATTTCTCTACAGGTGAGTAGCGTCGCAGCGTTGTGGCAGAGCCAACCATCAGCAGTTTGTGTTTAGCCCTAGTAATGGCCACATTCAGGCGACGCCAGTCCTTCAACAACTCCCCTAACTGTGAAACGACAGGCAGGAAGACAAAACAAATCAAGTTTACAGCCACTTCTTCAATCACGCAGACACGAGCAAAGAAAGTAAAGGAAGTTTGGGACAGAGACACTCACATTTCCTTCCTCTGCTGTGCTTCTGACAAATGACAGAACAATCAGACTTTTGTCTCGCCCCTGGTACCGGTCCACAGTGTTCACCTCCACACCAGTGAAAACAGGTGGCTGCAGCAGAGCAGAGATGCTCTTTAACTGCTGCCTGTAGGGCGCGATGACGCCAATATCACTGGGCTTACATCCAGCCTAAAAGCAGGCAAAATAAGCAGTGGTAAATGGAATATCACACCTTCTATATCTTATATCAAAAAACGATCTGTGTCCTCATTTACAGCACTCTACTAGATTTATACAAAGAATAATCTGTGCTTTTATCACATTCATACACTGAAGGAACACACATCGGAGGCAATGAGGGGTTCAGTGTCTTGCCCAAGGACACTTCAGCATGTGACTGGTGGTTGAACTGAACCCCCAACTCTCCCATTGGAGGATGATTGCACTAACCACTCAGCCACAACTGCCCCGTGCAAAGATACATAGCAGAAATAAAACAGATTATTTCATATATTGTCTTTTGAGTATTAATCAAATGTACCTTTATCAGAAGAGAAAGCAGCGTGTGTATAAGAACAGCTTCGGTGAGATTGCTCACTCCTCCCTGTTCCACCGACTCCAATGCAGGCACCTGCAGGAACCAAAAAAAAAAAAGGACTACATTCAGACATTGTTTAACAAACTGTTAAAAGCACTGCTGTTTTGGCTCAAAGACATTTAAAATCCAGTTTTACTTGTATACGCTATAGGCTACAAACCAGTGAGCAGTCCAGGAAGCAGACAGGATTACTGGGCAGCAATGTGGCCTGTACCCAGGACAGGTCAAGCTCAGGATGGGACTGCGAGTAAGAATCTAGCTCTGACTGGACGGAGAGCAGGAAAGGCAGCGTGAGCAGAGCCGTGGCCGTCCTCTCTGATCCACACTCCAACCGGCCGTCGTACATCAGTGAGTTACTCAAAGACATGATCTGTCTAGAAAAAAAAAAACAAAGAAAAGGCTGTGTTATCATATTGTACATTTTTATACAATCTCCCAGCAAGAAAAAGATTAAATGAGCAGAGAAGTATTTATTACACATAATTCAGATGAAACTGTTAATATTCTTTCCACCATAATCTGGATTCCAGACGTCTCTGATGTTGTAGCAAAAAGGGAAAAGTGGGATTCAGTATATATTTATTAAACTTCATTACTTACAATACAGTAGTCCCTCGCTACTTCGTGGTTCGACTTTTGTGGACTCGCTCTATCACGGCTTGTTTAAGTACAGTACTGTACATAATATATTTTTTAAAAAGCACTGCCATTTTTGTTTCCTTTCATTAAGCCTTCACTGTTTTGCCAGTCTAAAGAACTACATTACCCAGAAGCCATCAGTTCACTTCCCAGACGTCAACACTGCTTCCTGCTGCAAATGGAGAGAAAGTTTTGCAACTCAAAGTTAGACGTTCTGTAAGGATCAGCTCACAGGACTGGCAGGAAAGTCTCAAATAATCCTGAAGATGAACTCGTCCTTCAAGTTGTATCTTCACTGCTGAGTAGCTGCAGTCGATCTGGACTCAGTGTGACCTGGATCCTGGGAGCTGCAGGCGACAGACAGCTGCAGAGTTCAGCCTGGTTCTGGTTGCGTGGTGCTGGTCCAGACTGGGCCAGAGGTGGCAGATTAAATCCTGGACAGCGGTGGGCTTCAATCATGCTGCACCGGGACTTTTTTCCCCATCTATCAGGTCGGACGGAACTGAGCTGCTTCTGTTCTGCAGAGCCTTTGTAAGAAAAATGTTGTAGCTAATTTACATATAAGTAATGTATGTTGTTAGCATTAGTAGGTTTAAGAGTTCAGAGGACTGATTGTAGGCTTCATCGCTGCAGGATAGTCTGAGAAAAACGAACGGAGTCAGAATAGAACAGAGTTGGACCGGAACCAGAGTTGTTGCTGTTCTACAGAGCTAGTAAGTAAAATTTAGTAACATATGTTTTTAAAATGATGTAGTTTTAAGAGTTTAGAACATTCCAAGAGTTTGGAAAGGGCTTCTAAAACCTTAATATAAAGTTTAATGTATTTGAACTTGAACGTAAACTTGGGACTACCGTATTCCTACTTCGTGGTTTTTCACTTATAACGGGGCTTCAGGGTACGGATCCTGCACAATAAACGAGGGACTACTGTACCTGATCTGAACAAAAATCTCAGATTAAAAAAGACCCAGTTCCTGAAGTGTCCAGTTTCATTTCAGAGTGTACATTTATTCACCTGTTCATCCGATACTGAACATTGAGTTGAACCACTGCGTCACTGTGGAGCTCTAAGCGTTTAAACAGACTTTCATCCATCCCAAGTGACCTGAAGAGAAAAACAAATAAATAAGAATAAGCTGCCAACACTAAGCACATTCTTTTATCCTGATGCATGCTCAATAATCCAGGTAGAAAAATCTGAAAGAGTTAAGTCAGGTCCTCTGGACGGATTCTTCTTGTTGAAACGTTTCGTCTTTTAGTGTCAGTCTTTTGTCGTCAGACTGACAAAGTCTTTTGGATAAAAGACGAAATGTTTCAACACGAAGAATCTGTCCAGAGGACCTGATTTAACTTTGTTACACACTCTCGTATGCTTTCCCTGTTGGAACCTCCATTAACAAACATCTAATTTACGAACGGAGTTCTGACCTTGCTTCCTGGTTCTGAACTATCGGCGGCAGCTGCTGATGGTCTCCGACCAGCACAAATCTCCTGGCGTAGAAAAGTGGTCCGAGACAGATCGGCTGGCTGATCTGCGACGCCTCATCTACGATGCAGAAGTCAAAGCGTCGACGTGTGAAGATTGGGTGCTTGATCCCCATACAGGTGGTTGCTACGACCAGCTAAAACATCCGGTTACAAATTTAACACTTTAAACAAGAAGCCTTGCAAATGGCAACATATTTCCATCTGATGTCTTATGTGAGCTCTTTACTTCTTTATTATACAGCTGCTCCAGCTCTGACAGAGTGTGAACACCCTTCTCCCTCACACTCTCCTCTGTGTACGGCAGGATATCAGGATGAACCTGAACAGAAACCAGAGAGTTACTGCTGCCAAACAAAAGCTAAATAAAACAGATTTTATAACTAAAACATCATAGTGTAAGCTACTTGAAATGCTCAGTAACAGCTGCTAACCTTCTGTCTTTGTCCCAGACGCAGAAAGCCAACCCGGAAACGTTTAAGCTTAAGCAGGATGTTGTCCACAGCAGAGTGGGTGTAACTGGTCAGCAGCACACTAAAGCCACAGGCGTGCAGAATACGAACCTAAACAAAGGATTTATGGTGGAGAGAGGAGTGTTAAGAGTGTTGGTCTTACAGAGATCAGCTCATTTTAGGCTTTGTTTGAGGGTTACCAGGGTGCAGATGGTTGTGGTTTTGCCAGTGCCAGGCATACCGACAATCAGTGTATAGTCTTTGGACAACAACACCTTCTTCATGGCTTGTTTCTGGGGTTTGTTGAGACCTACGCAAACATACAGATAAATATAAATTCACCTTAGAGGCCTTCGTATTCTCCAGCATCAACGTGTGGCATGGAGGCTGCACAGCTGCAGAAAGAAAAACTTTGCAGAGAGTGGTGAAGGCTGCACAGAAGTCTGGTGGAGTCAACCTCCTCACCATCACAGACATCTACACCTCTAGATGCAGGAAGAGGGCCACCTGCATCATGAAGGACCCCACTCACCCAGCACACACACTTTTTGCCCCACTCCCCTCAGGAAGGAGGTTGAGGAGCATTAAGTGCAGAACCACTAGACTGAGGAACAGCTTCTACCCTGAGGCTGTTAGACTCATGAATCTCTAACCAGAATAATCAATGTGAAACATCACATCATGTTGCTGCTGATCGTTTCATGTTGATGCCGATCTGTTTCATGTTGCTGCTGATCTGTTTCATGTTGCTGTGTTCATTCATGCTCACCTGCTCACACAAATTCATGTTCATGCTGCTGTCCAGCATATTGTTTTTACGTTATTAGTGCTTAGCGTATTTTTAGTTAACGATTTTCTTATTTCATATCTTAGATCTTAGTACTGTTTTGCGTTCACATTTTATTGTTGGTTGTAACTGGGACCCTGTGTACACAATTTCATTCCACCACATGTACCACATGTAAATAAACCACAAATAAAGAAACTCTGACTCTCCGACTTCAAAAGCGACCATTTCTTATGTGAAAAATAGTGAACACTGCATGAGAATTTAAACTCAGCTGTTAGTATTTGAGGACAGATTCCAGGCATGTGTATAAAATATTGATGGGTCCAAC
>NC_056499.1:18173419-18185519 GCF_014905685.2 Nematolebias whitei | reverse complement strand
CCCCCCCCCCCCCCCCCCAAATATCTTTATCTATCTTCTTTCAGCTGCTCCCTCCTTCAGGGGTCACCACAGTGAACTAACTCGCACGAAGACTTGGCGATTGTTTTTATGTAACATGTATGGAGGGCTGTGTGTGTTTTTCCCCCTCTTCTTTTTCTCCTCAGGTGCAGAATGCAGGCTGGTGGAGGTTTGAGCTCAGATTGGTTGGAGAGCTGGAAAGGACCAATCAGGACTAAGGACTGCCCTATAAAGGAAGCTCTCCTGTGGTGTGTGTGTTTCCCCTCCATGCTGATGACGTCTGGCACACCTGTGTTGCTTCCTGGAGCAGTGCTCTTTGTTAAAGGTTTGTGGTGGGAGGTAGAGGACTTGAGTAGGTAAGTTTGTGGTACCCTGTACACCACCACACTTAAAGTTGTGTTAAATACAATAGGTAAGTGGGTTGATGTCACCCTTGTAATTTTTGTGAGCTCTTTATTTAGATAAGCAGATCAGGTTTTTTATTGTTTTTATTTCTAGTGATGGGCAAATGAAGCTTTTATGAAGCACCAAACCACTAGGGACAAATTCAAAAATTGGTTCATTTTTTGAAGCTTCAGTTACAGTGACCTCTGCTGGCCAGCTGTAATGCTGCAGTTAAATCAGGCAATCTGATTTTATTGCACATGCCCAAAGAACTTTAATGAAGAGTGTTAAAGAAGCTACTTTACTCTGGTAGAAAACAGTTTAAGTTATGTAACTTTATATGACCCCACTTGGACTATTTGGTTTTAAAAGTTGATGTTTGCACATTCTATTTTCAAATAAAGATTGAATGTGCAATGATGCATGGTATTGGTGTGCTTGTGTTACTATGTCAGAGTCTTCATCTTTGTTAGAAATAACAATGACAATGAGAAATCCAGAGTCCCTGTGGAAAACAGTGTAAAGATTGGGACATTTCAAAGATTTATTGAGGAACATCAGTTTTTCAACAGTTTTAGGACTTAGCCGGTTTCTTTTTTGCTCACCACCTCCCCACACATGGAAAATACTCGCTCGCAAGGGACCGATGATGCTGGCATGCATAAAAAAATGTTTCACCAGTGTGAACAGACGTGGGTACACATTTGATGGTTCAGCCAGTACACCAGTGGGTGTTCTGATCTGTCCAGCAGTGGATGTCATGTCAAAATAAAATTTGACTCCATACAGCTTCATGACTACAAAAATCATATACATTTTACTGTAATGCTGTTGGGGTGTCAAACTCTGCTACATAAGGGGTAAAATGTAATGGTTCAAACCAGCGGCCAGTTTCAATGAATAAATAAACTCAAGTGAAAAACCTGACGTTCTTTCTTGATTGCAGGTTCCTCAAGAATTTGCTCGGTCTCATTTGACGTTCACTGTTCCCCTTGCTCCCATCAAAATTAAAGATGACTGAAAATGTAAATCTTTTGGCCTACAAGGTTGGCCAGCTGTCAAGAGAAGCCTTCACTAAATGACGTAGTTTTTAAAGCAAAATAAAAAGTGATAAAAAATATCTTGCGTTTAAAATTTCATCTTGGGGGGGGGGGGGGCAGATAAAACGTCAACGAGAGCCACATTTGGCCCCCGGGCCTTGAGTTTGATGCATATGCACTGTCCCTTTCTCCCCCACAACCTTTTTGCAGATTTTAGAGACTTGAGAAGAACAAAAATAAAGCTGGTCTTCTTTCACTTTTACAAGGACTCGTTAATTTTATTGTGGTTGTCATGTTTATGCTCCCCCTTCCTCCAAAACAGGGATGGGGTGGGGTGTAACGACGCAGGATGCCCTTCCTGACGCAACCAGACCACCGAGCTACCAAAGCCCTCTGTGTGGTGCAGGGAGCTGCCATTTAGAGAGTCCAGGGGAGCAGATGTTGGGGGTCAAGGGCTTTGCTCAAGGCCCCAGAGTGGGGCAAATGAGGGTGGAGAGAGGTGTGGCAGGTGCTTCACCTTTCCCACCCAAATTTTGATGCTGTCTTTCTTTATCCATCCTGAACCAAACTCATTTACAATGAGAAATACCAGACCTGAAACTGAGCATAAACACAATCTTCCTTAACAAGAATAAAACTTCAGACAGCGTAACTCGGAACTAATACCAATTCGTTATCAAGGCTAATATTAGCGCTACTAGTTGCAAAAATTTATGCTTGTTGAGCCAAGTCAGGAACACTCATCAGGTCGTTTGGTACATCTTTAGGAATCTATGCACTTAGCTCCGCCTGATTAGAGTTTTTCTGATGCACTCGGGTATAAACAAACAAAACCTTACTGCCTCTACAACCACATGAAACTATAAAAAATCTGGTCTCCAGGTTTTAGGTGGATCCATGAAGACATTGAAGTTCAGTCTCGTTTAAGAGTTCAACGTGGATCAAAACCGAGCATGAAGCCCCAAAAGAAATATGAATAAAACAGAAATGCACGTCTCATTTACCTTTGAGGATGTTGGCCACAGTGTCTTTGGCCTCCCTAGGCAGGACAGAGCTCAGGTTGGTGATAAACTCTGGAGATCGAAAGTCAACAACCAGCTCCCTCAGCCGCTCGCTGCACACAGCCACATTTTAGAAAATAAAACACCTTAAAAAAATTCTACACAATTAGGACGAGCTGTGCAAAATTAATTTTGTATGACAGATAAATCTGCATTTGTCTGTTTGAGCTTCTTGCTGTGCCATCATATTTTCATATTTCATAGTTCCTACCTGTCTTGGGAGTTTTCCATTAGTCTGGAGAGATTACTGAGGTGAGTGCTGAGGCCCACCACTCCATCACTGTCCAGTCGAAATAACACATGGCTGAACTTTGACAGGTCCCTTTTAAACACCAACATACAAGTTCAGGTAAACAACTAAAACGATGCATTATAAATATTCAAAGCTCTTAACCGGTTAAAACATTTGAATCTGTTCTTACCTGTCAAGAGTGCAACTGACTGATGTTCTGTTGACCTCACAGAGGTAGCCAGTCGCCAACCCAGTATAATGACTTTCCTGGCCACTGACAGCAATGCGATCCCCGCTGGTCAGACCACAGCTGGTCAAACCCTCCGATGGAGCAACACTAGTGCGCAGGAAACGATGGAAGAGGACGCCTTCAGAGTGAAGAGTCACCGGGCTGCTGAGCTGCAGATTCCCCACACAGCTGCCATTCTTCTCACTGAAGCCAAAACGGACTCAGAATGAGATCATAAGATAGCAGGTATCTTAAAGTAAACTTATTTTTCCACAAATACAAAAACGCTCAAAGTACCTTTCTTCAACCGACTGCAGCCAAACTCGCTTTCGGCCATTCTTGGCTTCCATTGTGGACGCTTCCAGGCAGCAGAGCAGCAGCCAATGAGAAAAGTAGTTCAGATGTGGCAGAGTCAGGTGAGCGGTTTCCTGCTCCAGAAAGGTGCGTACAACCTCCTCACTGACATCTGCCGAGCTCGAGTCCACCACTCTGAGATAAAAAAGGCACACGGTGAGACAGTAGGAGACAACTAAAGAATCAAAGTGGAGAACAAAATAGATAATCAAGATTTTAGTTTCTTAAAACAATAGATGCCTGTGGTTTTTTATGGGCATAAAGTTTTTACCTCTGGTATAAAGCGCAGTTCAGTCTTTGAGGGCAGTACTTGCAGGTTTGTCTGTCTCTCAAAATCTCAGGAAGTCTGGACAGCTGGCTGTGATCTGCAGATTTCTTCACACCGTTGTGAATGTGGTGAACCAAAGTGTTCCTCAGCTTCAGCAACTCTGAATAAAATGCATTTTTAGTAATGAATATTAGGAAGAAACTGTCGCTTTATTACCACAACACGACCATTCTGTAAAAATTTTTAAATGTTAATTTAGAAGAAAAGTACAATACGTTCTTTTTACACCAAATAAAATGGTATTTTTTTCCCACTTGCACTGCAGGAGTTGATACTATTGAGGCATTAACCAGAGGAATGACATGCAAATGTCTGTATCAGAGAATGGATCTATTATTGTTGGTTTTGTACCTCGGTAGTCCATGTGGCTGGCTGCTACAGGATGCATGTTACCAGTCTTGAGATAAAGCAGAAGGCCAACCTCAGGATTATATCTTTCCATGCTCATCAGAGTGTACAGAATCACCTACACGCAGAAACACACTGCGATAATTAAAACTGAATTTTAACTTGATTTAAAATCAAACGACCAGTGAAGACCCGCCAACCTGACTGCGGTGTTCTATCGAGTTTGATTCTTTTCCAGTTTTCAGCTCCAGAGGAAGGGTCTTTTCTTCAGGAGGTACGCGACTGCGGTTCCGTGGATTTTGGATTCGAACTTTTGCCGTCACGTCAATTTTCCCCTTGAGGCCAAACCTGGGGGACCAGATGTTCTCCTCTATATCTGCCAACTCAGCCATCGTGAAAACAGCGGTGGAGTCCTGGCACCTGGTCGGAGCTCGGCTGTTACTGGGACTGAGGCCAAGAAGACGGACATCATCAGCTCAAGAGGATGTAAAACCAATTTTGGAGTAACGACGTTCTAAACTGTGAGTAACTTTCAAACTGAGCACGTTGATGAAACACTTAAACCTACATTTTCAGGCTGATTGGTTTTGGCGTTGAAGAGCAGAGGTATTCATTAGCCCAATGTTCAAGTGAGGGCAGATATTCATTCACTTCCTGTGTCATTTCTTCCTGACTTACACCTAAAGTGTACCTGTAAACACAAGTAAAACACAGTGGAAAACAAACATTAGGTGAAGACTGTAAATGAAAGATCACATTTTTAGTGCTTATCGACAGCGACAGCTTTTGCATATTTAACTTTTAACCCATCTTTTTTTCCCAGGCTTCAGACACCATGTGTGATGTTGAATTCATTATTGTTACTTATTCATTTTTATTCTTTAATAGTTTAAATTTTTATTGCATAGCTGTTTATGCCTTTTTAATCAAATTGTATTTTATTCCTTTTGTGCTTTTTAACTCGTCTGTATAGCACTTGGGTCCTGTATGTTTTTTTTTAAAGTGCTTTAAATAAAGTTGGATTTTAATCAGAATTATAACCCAGTCAGTATAAATGTTTCCTGTAAACGCATTCATTTGGACTGACTGGTTAAACTCTCGCTGTCCTTTAACGCAATAGTTGAAGCCATTACGGTAATTTTGCTTCTTGGTACAATCCCCAAGATACGAAACCCAACTGCTATAAGAAGATTTTAAATGTTATACATGTTTTAAGGCATGTAAACGAGCCCATGTAAAAACCTAAAAATCAAAAATACTTCAACCAAACTGTGAATCTATTTGTCAGTTTGAATATAGGTAATTACAACTTTACTGTAATAGCCACTAGCTTCCCCAAACGGTTTAATAGTTTACACCCTTCTTTCCGTAAGTGCTCTGTGCACACTCACACTGCAGACATGCTGTGAACAACCTGCAGCGGCCTACAGCCTCATGTAAACACCTACATCTCTCCAAGGTAACGAGGACTGCGCAGAGCTTCTACAGTCAGCGCGGAAAGTTTCTGCAAAGAAAAATCTTTAGCTGTAGCTGCTCTCTGAAAGACTTCATGGACCATGGTGCCATTGAGCATTTGCTTGGAGCCGCCATCAAAACTCTGCGTTAAGGAAAGAAAAAGAGAAAAAGAAAAGAGAAATTTAATGTCAGGGAGAATTAAAACTGCCCACGCTAAAATATACAAATACTCAAACATCCAAACATTATTATCGTATCTCAGTTCAAGCAATTAATAAAAAAAAAAATGCTTTTCTTAAAAATGACATTACATTATAGAATGAGGAGTGATTAATATTGAGCTCTTTCACCTTGAACAGATCTCCCAGTACTGCTCGTCGCATGCAGCGGATGGAGCTCGAGATGCTGGTTCCAGAGACGAGGCTGTCTGGAAATAAAACCAGGAAACCCTGCTCCCTGTCGACTAACCAGCTACCACCTTCGGAGAAACCCTCCAGGTGCACCACATCACCACGAAAAACTGGCGTAGTCTCCCTGACGACAACCAAGGTGAAAACCAATCATTGTAAATCATTTGCATGTGCGTACAAATAAAAACAGTCACAAAATTTGGATGACCACAAACCGAGACAACTTTAAAACTGCACGAAGAAAAAGAAAAGCGATAAATATCGAGGCACAGGTTGAAACGATTAACGATGCAAGAAAAAGGTGTGCCGTTATAACGAAGAGGCAGCGCTACCATCCGTCTTTGAGCAGGCACGTCTCCGTTGGATGAAGAGACTTGGAGCAGGAGATGGTCAGCATTTTGTGCGATGGTCTCTCCTCTACATCCACAACCAGATACCGGTTGTTTTGGCCCCCAAAAAGAATCACATGATCTGGTACTTTACTGTAAGAAAAGGAATTGTGTCACACATACACAAAAGTTTGCTTTGGAACGCTTAATGAGCCAGAGATGTTTTTACGTTTTCTTTGGCTTCTCTTCGATGTCCTCTTCATCGTCCATTTGCTCTGTAAACCAGCTCTCTTCGAACACGTCGTCTACAGGACACGCAGACGCCACTCCTGTATTCTCTTGTTTTTGATATGAAGGAAAAAAACAAAAATGATACACTGAAAACAAACAAAAGTAATAACGGTGATATACTGTAATGATGTGACAATTCATATTTTGAACCTTCACCATTTCCACTATAGTTATAAAAGTTTTTTCCAACTGCGGCAGGTAGCTAAGCTCAAACCAGTGTTATCCAGACCCAACCTTGAAACATTAGTCCATGCCTTCATCACAACCCGCCTGGACTATTGTAACTCACTTTATGCTGGGGTCAGTCAGGCGTCCATTTCACGTCTCCAGCTCGTCCAAAATGCAGCTGCTCGGCTTTTAACTGGTACACGTAGGTCTGAGCACATCACACCTGTTCTGTCCTCCCTTCACTGGCTTCCTGTGCGATCCAGAATCGACTTCAAGATTCTCCTCCTGACATATAAGTGCCTAAATGGCCTCGCACCCCTCTACCTCTTCGAGCTCCTGGAACCATATGTTCCGTCTCGGGCCCTGAGATCATCGGACCAGCTTCTTTTGGTCGTTCCGAAATCACGCCTGAAGCTCCGAGGGGATCGAGCTTTTTCAGTCAGAGGTCCCAACCTGTGGAACAACCTGCCCCTCAACATCAGGCAGGCCTCCTCCCTCCTGATGTTCAAATCCCTCCTTAAAACGCACCTGTTTGCTCTGGCGTTTAATACGGTGTGAGTTAGTTTATTTTGTTCTGTGTACCTCATTTTAATTCTGTTGTTTTATGATTGACGTTTATTTTTACTGCTTGTTTTTCCTTAGTGTGATCATTAGTGTGTGTTATTGCTCCAGTAATTTTAATTCTGTATGATGTTTTTGTTTTGCTGCCTATGTTTTGCTACATTTCTGTTAAGCACTTTGATAACAGTTTATCTGTTTTAAATTGTGCTCTACAAATAAAGATGACTTGACTTGACTAGTTTTCTTTTAAAACTTCTAAGCGGTCATGTTCGCATCAAACACCATTTGACAAACATTTTCAATTTTTGCATAAATGCATCACAACGTTCCAAACGTAAAAGGCATTTTAAATGACAGGGTATACCTGTAGTTTGTTCCTGACCTGAAGCGGTCCTGTTGTCTGCATCTCCATCTGTTTCTAGTGTTCTTGTAGATTCTTTTACCTTCAGGACATCCTCTTGCTCCGGTTTTCGTGTGGCTGGCTGTGCACAAGCGGTAACCGTGGAAATGTCCTCGTCTAGGCAGCTCTGCAGGTTTCTGCTGGTTTTTGTCTCATCCGCTTTCAGCTCTGTTATTACGGCAAAATCAGATGTAACATTTTCTTCTTTCTCCCGTTTTCTCTGTTCGCCCACCAAGTGGTCAGAAACTGACTGCAGAGAAATCGCTGAGTTTTTGCTTTTTGTCAAATTCACTGTTGTACCTCCACGCTCGCCTATCAAACTCTCAGACCAGCCATCAGACTGGTCCCAGTTACGCTGAGGTGTCCTCACAGGGTCAGCGAGAGGCCTCTCTCCTTTTAGGCTGACCTCTGTGGAGTTGATCACAAGTTTAGGTGAACTTCTTACTCTCTTTGCAGTGTGAGATTCCTCAGGAGGGGTGAAGAGTCTCTTTATTGGGCCAGATAATCTGTCCTCTCTCTTGTTTTTTCCCCCGTTCTCTGTCATTTTTTGTAGTTTTAAACCTTTAGCACTGGGACTGCGACTGATGGGGGACAGCAGGCAGACATCAGTTTTGCACGCAGCCTCTCTGCAGGGCTCTTGGTTCAGTTGATCCTCCTCTCTGGAGGAGGAGAGCCTAATCTGACTGTTGGGGGTTTCAGGGACTGAGAGAAGGAGGTCCGGAGAAGTGGGAAGGACGTTCTCCAAATCACCTAGGACATTCCTCTTTGATGGGGAGTTTAGTTTCTTACCACCATTGATCCAAGCTTCAGTTTTGGTGAGAACACTTGAAACGGTCTCATTTGTGGAAGACGACGAAACCTACAAGGAAAGCAATCCGCTGATGATTTGTAAACGAAACCCATCTCAAATTGAATATGACGAGAAAAAACAATTTTACACATTTATGTGTCCTTTCTAGGCTACTGTAGCAGCATATAAACTGCTTGAATCAAAGAAAACAAAAACTATTTGTTGACCAATGATAATATAGCCTTTGTGCTTAGAGATTATATAATTTAAGCAAATGTTTGGACCATAATGTCGTACATTTGCTGCTTAAGTAATATATAATATGCGAATCATCAATTGTGCCACAGAATCGTCACACAACTAACAGTAATAAACAATAACATCACATGTAGTAATTTCAGAATCATGGAATCAAGCTGGAAGACACAAGAGGAGAAATGACATAAGCAAATAATTAAACATACTTTTGGGTTTTTGGGGACAAAGAATGACGAAATGTTCTGTTGTCCTTTAAAGATCCCTGGAGGTGCCTGACAACCAACCACAAACATATGAGTTTATCACACGTGCCATTTGTTTAGATGTTAAATAGAAAAACTCGTTTCAAAAACTATATTACAGTGAAGTAGTTTAAACTCCATTTTCAATGACACAAGAACGCAGCATAAACAAACCTTAAAACTATTTAAACATTAGTAATTTAACAACTTTGTGCATTGACAACAGTTATATGTGTCAAGGGAAACAAAATGCAGGAAAGTCCTTCAAAGTTTAAGCAGAGAAGCAGCAGTTCGTTACAGATACATCCTCAGAAGAACGGACTCACCTTCATCTTCATTTTGGTTCTGTTCATGGCGGCTCTGGACAAACTTAAAGCAGGTGATTTTGCTATGAAATTTAAAGTTTTTAAAAAGCTTATTTGTGCTGTATTATTTGGCGGGCAGGTCGTGTTGTTAAGTGAAATCATCAACTAACGACGCTTGTGTTGTTCTGCATCTCTATTGGTCATAAACCGAACGAGAACAAAAATGTAACACAGCAAAAAAAAATAAAAAAATAAATAAAGTCACGGAACTGATTCATCACTGGCATCCATCTTCTCAATAATCTCTCAGCTGAATCCTTCTGTGTTCAATTAAAAGTCTCCCGCGCCAAATGTTGTTTCTCAGAACGGAAGTTGCTTAGCGCAAGTTCCGGGTTCGCTCGTTTTCTACTTTCTCCGGCATCGGTCGGTGTTGTGCTGACAAAAGTACCGCCGTCTTACAAACGCTCCGAGAAAGGCAGCATTTCACACATGTCTGCAGAGAAACTACATGTGGAGTTAAGATTTAGCATATGGATCCTAACACAATTTAGATTAACTTGCCAAATATTTGAGATGTTGGTGTGAAAGTAAATAATAACAAGGTTTATTGTTTATTAACCTTTAACAAGGTTTTTGAGACATCACAATAAAAAGGTTTAAAACATCAAAAGTTATCCATAATCCAGGTAAAAAAAAAAAAAAAAAAAAATCCAACAAAGTTGACAATTGACTTTACTTTGTTGAATAACAAGGTTTATTTTAAATGCCAAAGCCATCGTAAAAAAAAAGTAAAAAAAAAAATTGTATGCCTCTTTTATGATTGTCATCGTTGTTATCCACTGTTGTCATCGCTCTAAAAAAAATCAGGTTTCTCTTGTAAATGAGTCCCCGAGGCTCAGTGCGATTCCTGTATAAACGATCATTATTTGCTCATCTAGCTGCACTGTCAAGTACCCCAGACCATGCCTCTGCAGTAAAACGGTAAAATATGTGGGTGGGAGTGAAATATTTAACCCCGCCTACAACTAAACTTTGACCCCGCCCACATTTCTTTCACTTTTGAATGGATAATACATAAATTTTTATTGTGCTATTGTTTGTTCTGTTTTTCTACTAGCAGATGTTTTCACAACTCTTGTTTGTTTCCAGGAAAGGTTAATAAAGTGATTCTGACTTTAAACTTGTGTAAATATATCATTGCAATGTCCCACTCAAATGTTATGAATGCATGTCTTAACTTGACATCAAGACTTGGATGGCTGCAAACTTCTTGAGTTTTAATGTTCAGAAGACTGAGGTCATTGTGTTTAACCCATAAGCTCTACCACTGTCACTGATCCTGTAAACCTGCACTCCCTTCAGCCTCATCTAAAGCAGTCAGTTACCAATCTCGGGGTAGTGTTAGACTCGGACTTTAAGTTTAATAAACAGATCAACTCTGTTCTACAAAAAAAGCTTCTTTCAGCTAAGGCAGATAGCAAAGCTTAAGTCCGTTCTGTCCAGATCTGACCTTGAAAAAGTAGTCCATGCATTTATTACTTCCCGGCTGGACTACTGTAACTCACTTTATGTTGGGGTTAGTCAGGCTTCACTCTCACGTCTCCAGCTCGTACAAAATGCTGCAGCTCGGCTTTTAACAGGAACTCACAGGTTTGAGCACATTACTCCGGTTCTGTCCTCCCTTCACTGGCTTCCTGTACGTGTCAGAGTTGATTTTAAAATTCTCCTGCTGATATTCAAGTGCATTAATGGCCTTGCACCATCATACCTCTCCGACCTTCTTCATCCTTATACTCCTTCTCGGGCTTTGAGTTCATCAGACCAGCTGCTTTTGGCCGTACCAAAAACCAGGCTGAAGCTCAGAGGAGATCGAGCGTTCTCAGTCGTGGGCCCTAAACTCTGGAACAATCTGCCCATCAACATTCGACAGGCCACCTCAGTCTCTGCCTTTAAATCTCTCCTAAAAACACATTTATACTCACTGACATTTAACAAAGGGTGATCAGCTTTAGATCTGGTTTTTCATTGATGCTGATTCTGTTTATGATTTTGTTATTATTCCTATTTAACACAAGGTCATCAGATCTGATTTAGTATTTCATTGTTTCAGACTGAGTTTATGCTTTTTTGTTATTATTTCCTTGACTTTTGACACATCGTGATCTGATTTAGTATTTCATTGTTTCTAATTGTTTTTGGTTTTATATTTTTATTCCATGTGCTGTTAATATATCTTGCTACTTTTTATCTGATGATGTGATATTTTTGTTAAGCACTTTGATAACAGTTTCTGTTTTAAATGTGCTCTATAAATAAATCTGACTTGACTTGACTTGACTTAACTTTTGGTTGTTCTTTTTCAGGACGAGCTGGAGAGGGCGTATTTCACTGCTGGCAGGGCTGTTTGGTTTCATTATTGGGCACGTGGTTAACATTTCAGCCTCTTTTCTAGCATTAATCTTATCATTATTACCGTTTTTCTTTTACATTTTATACATTTGTTGGATGTAACTGGAACCCTGTGTATGCTATTTTGTTCCACCACATGTGGTGCGAATGACAAATAAAGAACCTTGAAATCTTTTCTTCCAAGAGAACAAATTCATTGAGACATACCTGTGTTTCTTTGCAGAATTATTTGTGCTCCTCCTGGTATCTTCTCAGTGGGTGATCTCACCAACTCCTGTGCCTGAGCTGCTGCATTAATTATTCTTAATACGTCATTAAAGTAGCTTTCGGTGGGAACCCCTATCCTGGATTCCCTCCTTAAACAAAAAGAGGAAGTCAGCTCAGCCTCTCCCAGCAACCTACCTGTTCCGCTCTCTCTCTCCATTTGTCCAAGAACTTCCTGCTTGCCTCTCTTGGTAAACAGAACAAAACTGCTCATAATACCTGCA
>NC_056499.1:18137497-18153419 GCF_014905685.2 Nematolebias whitei | reverse complement strand
ATAATAATAATAATAATACATTCTATTTGAAGGCTCCTTTCATGGAACTCAAGGACACCATACAACAAAATACAATGTACAATGCAGTACATACAAAAGAATAAAACAAGAAATGAAAAATAACATTAAACATTGTACATACCATAATTTAAAGATATGTAAAGAGAAGTGTTTTGATTAGGGATTTGAAAATTGAGATTGTGGGAGAGTATGTGATGTCCTGGGTAAGAGAGTTCCAGAGGTGAAGTGCTGAGTGGCTGAATGCTCTTGAGCCCACAATGATCAGATGAGCAAGTGGTTGGGGGAGTTGGGTGGAGGAGGAGGACCTGAGAGTGTAGGTGGGTGTGTTAATGTGTGTTAAAGTTCTGTGAGATACTGAGGGTAGAGGTTGTTGGGGGCTTTGAAGGTGAGGAGCAGATATCGTAGGGAATGTGACATTTAATGGGGTTCCAGTGAATATACGATAGTACAGGGATTATATAACCGGTGGAAGGGGTTCTGGAAGTGATGTGAGCTGCAGAGTTTTGGACCAGTTGGAGTTTATGGCTGGATTTTGTAACCAAAAAGAAGGGAGTTACAGTAATCTAGATGGGATGTGACCAAAGATTGAACCAGTATACTGTTGGGTGAGAGGGATGGATGATGAAGAGCAATATCACAGAGGTGAAAGTTGGCTGAACGAGGGATGTTATGGATATGGAATTTAAGTGCAAAAGTGTTGTCTTGGATAACACCCAGACTCTTAACCTAGGGGGAAGGTGAAACTGAGGTGCTGTTGATGAGAATGGAAAAGTTGCTGGTTTTTGCAAGGATGGATTTAGTGCTAATTAAATTATGTTCCAAGTTTGTCCTTGTTTAGTTTGAGGAAGTTGCAAGTTAACCAGGATCTGATATCATATATAGACAGTCAGATAGTGAGGTGGGTGGGAGGGTTTTGGTGAGGGTGGTGGACAAATAGAGCTGGGTGTCATCTGCATAACAGTGGAATTGGATATTATGTTTTCGAAAGATATTTCCAAGTGTAAGAAGGTAAATAATAAAAAGGATAGGGCCGAGGACAAAACCTTGTGGAATGCTGGACAGAGAAGGGATCGATGATAGATACATGACTTTAATTCAACAAACTGTGGGATGTCAGAAAGTTATGAAATAAACCAGTTCAGGGGTGTGTCTGAAATATCAATACGTGAAAGACTGTCAATGAGGATGGTGTGTGAGATGGTGTCAAAGGTGGCACTTAAATCGAGGAGGATGAGGATGGAAAGGAGTCCAGAGTCAGTAGCTGTGAGGAGGTCATTAGTGATTTTAGTAAGATCTATTTCAGTGATGTGAAGTGGGCGAACGCCAGACTGGAATTGCTCATATACCGGTAGATTATTGTTGGGGAGGTGGGCATGGAAGCAACCATTCCTCTCCCAGAATTTTTAAAAGAAATGGGAGATTGGATATGGGTTGATGGTTATTAAAGTCATTGGGGTCTGATACATATTATTTAAGGTTATGAGTTACTGTTGCTGTTTTAAGAAATGATGGGACAATACCAGAGGTGAGAAAGGAATGACCAGTTTCTGTTATTAATGGGGGAAGCGAGTGAACAGAGGCTTTTAACAAGTGTAGTTGGAAAGGGATCATGCTGACAGGTGGATGGCTTCGATGTTCGGATCAGGTGGAATATTTCAGCATGTGAAGGAAGTATAAAGCTCTAGAGTGAGTAGGAGAGGGGGTAGAAAAACAGGGAAGGGCAGGTTGCAACAGAGTGAGTGGGTAGATGCTGGTGGACAGTGTTAGTCTTGTTTTTGAGAAATATCATAATAGTTAGTTATTGGTGGAGTAGAAGTGAGGGAGAAAGAGTTCAGTGTGCTTAGTTTGCTTGTTAGAGAGAAAAGTGTATTCCTGTCACCTGTACTGATGATATTTGTGCAATATTGGAATTTGGCAGAGGAGAGGGCATTCTTGTAATGGAGAATATGGGCAGAGTATGTGTCTGTGAATTGCGAGTCCTGTTCTCTTGCAGAGGTATTCAATTCAATTCAGTTTATTTCTATAGCGTCAAATCACAACAAAGTTGTCTCAGGGCACTTTACAGAAACATTCACATACATTAAAAAGCCAATTAGTTAAGTTCTCTATCTAAGGAATCCAGTAGACAAGTTGAATCTTGGCTTTGTTGCAGTCTCCCATCCTGAGCAAGCACAGTGGCAACAGTGGAAAGGAAAAACTCCCTTTTAAAAGGAAGAAACCTCCAGCAGAACCAGGCTCAGGACAAGCAGCCATCTGCTTTGATCGGCTGTCGTCCTTTGGTCTTCAAATGGTGAAGCTCAGGTGTAAACCAGGATACAGAGTGGGTGAAGGAGACAGTCCATGTTTTTAGTTGGACCAGGGTGTTATGGAGACTGTTGTTAAAGTGTGATACTAGCTCATCAGAGGAGGATGAGTTGTTTATGCTGGGGAGGTTTTCAATACCAGTATGGCGTACGATAAATAGTAACTATTGTGTTGGGAGATGGACGGTTGAGCTGTACGGATATTGATGAATGACTGAAAGGTTGGTGCAGGAACGGGGGTGATGCTCCACTTCTTATGGTACAGTAATATCAAAATGGTTATTTGTACTGACAAAGATTTATCCACAATTAAGCTTCATTTAAAGATGGTCAGTGTATAAATGTCAACATCTTAACTTTGGTTGTGTTTAAAAACACAAGACTCTTTTAAAAGAAGCAAACAAGTGTCATTTTTCTGTTTTAAATGGACATTTCCTTCGAATGGCATTTGACAACATTTTTTAGTCTATTTAAGTGATTTGCCCTCTGTCACTTATCAAAAACAAAATTAATTTTATTTAAACATTTTTCAATGTGTACAGGTATGCACGTTTTAAGAGCATTTGGAGATGGGGTTTGCGCCTGTGCATTCCTGTTCTGTTGTGTAAAAAAAACCCCACAAACCCCCCCCCCCCAATATCTATCTATCTATCTATCTATCTATCTATCTATCTATCTATCTATCTATCTATCTATCTATCTATCTATCTATCTATCTATCTATCTATCTATCTATCTATCTATCTATCTATCTGTGTATGTATGTATGGAGGCTCATATTACAACAATTCAAGGTAACATTATTTTATTGATTTTTGCAGTGTATTACTTTTCTATCTGGTATAGTTACTTTAACTATTAGTGTTTAATTGCACAAGTCTCACATGCACCATTATGGTGACAGAAGCTGACCAACACAAGTGTAAAAACTTAAACATTTATGTGAGTAACCAAGTAGGTTAAAAGAAATAGCGGTGAAAGATATATAAAAATAGTATTTGCATGAATCAACATTATATTTTATTTTTTAAATCAGAGTTGTTTTAAGATGGCCGAAATCTGTTTTGGAATAAGTCTTGCTTTAACTAGCTGTTAAAACTCTTCACTGGGAATTTCTTTACGTCGCCAAGCTGGGATTGTCCCATTTGTTATCTACTGTAGATAAGATACTGACTGCTTTAAACTACTCCACAGAACCCCACTCTAAATAAAAAAAAACTACCAATTACCTCAAGTAGCACTTTAATTTTCATTTACAAAATCTCATTTAATTTTATTACTAAATAAGACTTACTGCATTAAATTAGAAACAGATAAAAAAAAAACAGTTTTAAACAATGGACTGATAAAGTCCAACAAGTTCACATTACTTACTTTATTATTTGGCCTAAAGAGACTGTTAAGAGGTTCTAGTTGCCTCAGTAACACCATTTGTAAAAGCACCCATTAACCACTCTGACATGTTTGGAAATATCTTGAAATAATTTGCTGATGCTGTCTGATGTTTCCTTCTGAATACTTTACACTCTTAGTTTTACAGGCACAATTCATTTCTGTTTTCTTATTGGGCATTCACATCTGTGCAAAATGCTAGCATTGAATCAGACTAATAAATGAGTCCTAATGTGTAGCCATGGTGTGATTAATTAGTTATACGTTCAGAAGTGTGTCTCTGCTCCCGAGTGTAATTAGCTAATTTTTTTTAGTCATAGAGAAGAACATAAGTCTGGGGCATGACACACGTGCCTTTAAACTCTCCATCCTTAGCTGCCAGACAAAGTGATCAGGCTTGTTAGTTATTAAATACAGGGGTAAATGTCATTGTCTGAACAAACACCGGGCTTTAGACTAATCAGTGATCAGCACCTACCCACACTTTACTGAACACTGACTCATTGTCATTGAGTGTGCGTCTATGAGCATGAGAGAAGAACCGTGAAGCCATTCTTGAGCAGTAACCAATACAGTAATTTCTGACAACCTGAATGTTCCATTTTAGATTTTGTTTTAAAGAAAATAATTTTTTGTATTTCCGTTTTCTGTATGTGAATCAGCTTTTATCTGTGTTTTGAATAATAAGAGATAAGATGCTGTTAGCTGAACTGAAACTAAAAAAATGCTCTTTAAAGTCCTCAGTAGCTCAGACTCATTCAGACGCCAGCTAATAGCTACTGCTTCATTAACTTATAAAATAATGTTGCAAACCCATAATAAAACGTGGCTTAAGTGGTTTAGTTACTCAGTTTTTAAACACCAGCTCAGTTGAAAGTGTCAGCTGTAATGCGTTTCATTTTCTGAATGGATTTCAACTTATTGGCAACGTCAGCTTGGGATTGCTGTGAATTAACCATTTAAGATTTGTGCTCGAGTCATCAACTTTCATTAAAAAAAAGTTGGTGGGTGGGCTGAGATCAGACCCTTTATGCGAGTGTGTTTGCTGTCTTCATGGTGCTCTGCTTCTCGTCTCCATTGTGACAGACAGTGATATGTATAAATATTGTAGTACTGTACTGTAAACACTGAAACGTTTAGGATACAGAGAGACAGACGATACAAATATAGCTTAGACTAAGCTAGAGTTTGCCAAATGGCATGTGGAAGACTGCATGGTCAAGTGCTTTTTGGCAGCCAGCCCTGATTAAAGTTTAATATGAGTTTTCTTTAGCAGTGGTTTTCTATTCGACACTCTCCCATAAAGCTTATACTGGTGAAGAACCAGAGCAACAGTTGCTGCAGTTGCATTTCATGTTGCTGTGTTCATGCTGCTGTTCAACATCATGTTTTTATGCTATTAGTACCTAGTGTATTATTTAGCTGCTGTTTTTCTTAGTTCATATCTTAGATCTTATTACCGTTTTTCTTTTACATTTTATTGTTGGATGAAACTGGGACCCTGTGTGCATAATCTCGTTCCACCACATGTACCACGCGAGATGCGAATGACAAATCTCTCCGACTCAGAGTCTCTTCCTTCTCACCTGCTGAAGCTTGCAGCTCCTTCAGAGCACTCACCGATGTCTTGGTGGTCTCCCTCACTGTTCTTCTTCTTGCATGGTCACTCAGTTTGGGAGGACGGATTTTTCTTGGTAGATTTACATAGGCTCCATATTCTTTCCATTCTTAAAGATGGATTTAACAAAATTACTGGGGTTGTTAAGGGCCTTGGAAATCCTTTTGAATTCACCCCTGACTCGTACATCTCAGTAACCTTTCTATGAGTTGAAGTAGCACAGTGACTTTGAAAGGGGTAAATATTAATGCAGTCACTTATTTAACATTACATTTTATGGCCATTTTCTAGGTGACTCATCAGACGAGAGGTCACCTGGCATTTGCATAAACTATGATGCATTAGTTAAAAACAAGGATGAGCAAGACTCCAGAAGGGCTGAACTCCTGTCTAAATCCCACACATACATTTTATCGCCAACACAATTCATTCCAATTTAAAAAAAAAATAAAAATAGAACAAGACTTGGGTTTGATTTAATATCATCAAAAAATTTGGAAAGATGTGGAGCCAGAAAAATAAATTAAAAAGTCAGTCTTATCTTCCAAATCAACACCGTCACCCAAACGATTTTAAATGGCGCACCTTCAAAATAAAAGAACTCTTAAATGCGACAGCTTTTCAAGGTAAAATAATTAGTCGATTAAATTTTGTAAATCTGACAAGCAAAAAAAATATATTTTTTTAATGTTTTAAAACAATTTGATCCAAAAGGTACACAAAAAAGAAGACACATTCACATCACCTGGAAATTGTTTTTAGGGAAAAAATAGTTTCTTGCAGAAATATATTATTAAACAAGTTGCAACATTTTTGAGGTGATCATGCACAAGCGGTCGGTGTTGCTGCTAAACACACAAGTTTCAAAGCTGAATTTCATGTTGGGGTTGAGTTTAGGAAACAGTTAATCCTGCAGTGGAGTAATTTTACATTTTAATGCATTTGATTTATGTCTAATATACTGAACAATAACATTGAGGTATCTTTAGAATGACAGAGCCACTTTAATTGCATTCATTTTTAAGTAGTGCTTTGCATTCTTTCAACACAATCTATATTTAATAAAAACTGTAAATGATATGTTAAAGAAAACACAATAACTTTTGTGAACCTTCACCAAGGTTAATACGGTATTTCACAGTTCATGCAGAAGACATTTGATCACTTTAATGTTGTATTTTGTCTTTGAATGCTTCAATTTTCCATCGTATCTTGGAAAAAATTGAAAAGGTAACTTTTGTGGTAATAATCTTATTAGAAAACAAAACCATTTAAATTTGTCCACCTCAAGTTTTTCTTACTGGAGGAATGAACTCTTAATGAGGTGGACACATCATGAAGGTTTGATGAGCTCCGGTGGCACAAAGAGATTGTTGAATGTTTGATACCAGAAACTTTTCAGGGTTTTACACAAGTAATGCTCTGAATTTTGCATTGAAAGATGTCGTAGTCATGTCATCAGTCTTTATATAAAGACGGTAAATGTGTTTTTGGTTCCTGCATTTATCCCCGAGACTGAGGCACCAGACAGATACAGATAAAATACATTTATATCAGTTTTATTTCCATAATTGCATTATTAGAATATAAAACACAGTTTGTATTAATTACTAGAACATGTAGCACACAGAAAGAAAAAAAACAAAAAAACAGCTGAACCATAAAAACAGTTTAGAAAACACCAGGCCCACTGAGTGTTTACAGATGGTTGGGATTTCTCGTCTTGTCTGGCATACACCTGAACCATTTGGCAACGCGGGGCTGGGTCTTTGGAAGCAGACCCTCCTCTTTACGAGCTTCTTCCTCTGTGACCCGAGTGATGTACAGCTGGCTCATAATCACACCAAAGAACTAGAGAGAGAGAGGAAAATACTGGGTGTCATAGTGTGCATTTATTAGTCACTTTCTTAGGTTTTTATGCATCTCCAGTGGAAATTAGAATTTCTTAGATTTGATCAGTGGTTTTATTCTGCAGGTCCTTACAGCTTTGCATATATTAGGGATCATGATTGCACATTTATTTTCAGCTTAGGAAAGAAGATGTCCTCTCAGAAATCCAAACTAAGCCTCTTAAATGAAAAATTTTACCAGTGCCTGAACATCAGTTTACAAATAAATACTAAATAATGCATCGGCTAGGTTTTAATATATATTTATTTCAAATATAGGTGTGATTATTTTAGGGTTCACCATCTTTTGAGGATGAGACAAACAATCAGATTAGCAGCAAGTAATTAAGCATCAGCTGCAGATGAAGCAATGAAGCTTCCGTCAAACCCCTCAATTGAAACAAAAATAAAACAGCAAACTGAAACATTCTGCTCAGTAAAAATATCAAATTAATCATTTTTGGACCACCTGAGGAGCCAGACAACATAAAATACTTTATAAATAATAATGAGAAGCACCCATTATGTTGACTGGATTACTGCCTGCCGGCATGTGTGCTCGGTCTCGAGAACAGCTCAGTGACATCTAATGTGCTGCTTACAGTCAAAGCCACTCAACATTCATATATTCATAGCTGTCAGAAACTCTTGATTCTAAACGCACTATATGATTTCCAGTAAAACGTAAGAGGGTAGAAATGTCAGAGAAAATAGCTTCCATGCCCCGTCTGCTCACGCTTGTCAGCTGGACGTGGTCAGAAAGATTGGATCAGAATGGAAACATCGAGATTAATACGGTCAATGCAATGTGAAGGTTATTACGTGTCACAGCAGATACAGGACAGTCCTCCTCTAATGTAATACAAAAATCTTGCAGAAATGGCAGCATTTTTTGTTATAGCTGCTCTTATTCCTTTTTCACTGGTGATGAGGTACACTGGTTGGATGTACATGAAGGGTTAGGAAAGTTTTACATTTTTTATCATTTAATATGAGTAACAGCATAGAATTTAAAATACAGTAGTCCCTTGCTGCTCTTTGCCACCAGCAAGCACTCTTGGCCACGCCCACTTCTCTGCACAGAAATCAGCAGATCAGCTGCAGGAGGAAGATTATCCTGCAGGTGTGTGCTGCATAAAGGTGCAGCAGGTGCTAAATAATTTAAAACAATTTATTTTAAATGAAAAAAAAAAAAATCCATGCCGATCGTGCGGCTCATTCATCAATCAGTCATGGTCAATGTGTCATGGTCAATCTTATTTTGAAAAACCGCGAGTTAGCAAGTTAGCGAGTTAGCGAAAAACGAACCACGAAGTAGCGAAAAACGAACTGCGAAGTAGCGAGAGACTACTGTATTGACAAATGTTTTGTTCTGCTGTGCTTCTGATTTTCACAGGCGTTCTGAAACTAGTTACCGTAAACTGGTCCTTTTGAATAAAATTTAGCGAGCACAAATATCGAGTTTGGTTTAGCTATACAAAAAAATTTAACACTGCTGCATAAACTGATGAATAAGAATAAATAAATAAATAAATAAGACTAAAAGGTCAGTGAAAAGCTGCATCAGATCTATAGCTCACACCTAATTCTGTAAAGTAACATATTTATAAACGTTTGTCTGGCTAAAATTGAGGTGACACATGAAAATATGTAAAAACATTTTTTTTAATGTACATATTTATGCATTTCATGTATCCCTGAGGTGGCTTTTGTATTTTGATAACGGGGCTGATCCACATTAAAAAACATAAAAACATTTTTGTCCAACTAAGCATTAATGCATAAAATAACTTATAGGACATGAGCAATCTGCTGTTTTTGATTTTCTCTGGCTTCTTATGTTTGTAATTTATGCAGACGTTTCTTTCATATGAACTAAAACATTACTGTGCAAAGGTTTTAAGCCCTACCTCATGTGCGTTTTGCTTGAAACATTGGACAGAGTCGCAGCCATTTTACTGAAACACGCACGTTGGATCACAATGCTCAGACAAGAGTTCTTATAATTTCTTTAAGTAGAAACATTAATTATTTATTCAGGCTTCGTAACAAATTAAACTCATTCTTGAATTTTTGTTTCATACTTTGAATAGATGGTTCTGTGGAGCCTCAAAAATGTAAAAGGGAGCCATGATGAAAAACTAAATAGAAAAATGTTTGATTTCTAAAATTCCTATTATATGTAGAGAACTAGCGGTTTCCTTCAAGTTTAGGCATCTTTTATTTTTGAATGATTCATATTCTAGTTTCAAGCAGACACTTAAAAAAAATTTTTTTTAAGAAAAAAAAAAGAAGTTCAAAGAAAAACTGAACGACCTTCAAAAACGTCCAGCGAACTTCAAAGAACTATACAAACCGTCTGGCTCCTTTGAAGCAGAGCAGATGAACACGACTCATTCGCAGCACTTTGAATCAAACTACACATCTTTTTTCAGCGCCAGCAGCAAACTTAATGTTTGTTATATAAACCTTTTCACCAGGATGGCAGGTGAAGACCACCTTTCCATATTCAAGAGGAACAAGTTGCGCAACCTACAGTAAAACATGTGCTTCACCAGGTGTTTGCAGGTACCTGAGGTAAGAAGATAACCAACAACAGGATGGCCATCTTCTTGTAGTTGTCCATCAGCCAGATGAAGAACGCATCAAGGCAGCCTCTCACATAGATTTTGTCTATCACATCCAGCCGCTGCAAGAGAAGCAAACGCCTCATAACCTCAAGAGTTTCTAAAGTGTTTAAAAAGTTCACGCCACCATCGTTTTAATGTTGCTGATGCCATGTTGATTTTGTTCAAAAACGATTTTGCTCCAAGTGATTGCTGTAACGTCTTTTTCCATACTTGTCTGTTTTACTGTAGGGATTTTAGCGCAGGGACAAAAATTACACAAAAGTCATGACGGATATTTCAACAGTCACAGTAAGAAAACATCCAGCTGTCGGCGAGTAAACGCTTCATGAAGGCATCGTCAACCTCCAGCGTTATAAGAAGGCGTCTTCACCTTCCAGCGTTAATGACCTTTTCTTTAACTCTGGATGTCAATGCTGAAAAATCAACGAGTTCATAAAAATGAAATGCTCTAATCTTTGTGTAGCTGTCACAAAATATAAATATATATCTTACCGAGTCTTTAAGCACCTGGAACCCACACAGAGTGTTGGCCACTTCATTCAGCTAGAAGAAAAGGAAGCACAGAGAACAAGACAAAGATTCAATAAAAGGTGGCAGAGAGAATTAAATATTGTCCAACACAAGAAGCACCACACCAAGGCTTTAAAAGAGGTTTATGTTCAGAAATAAAAAGCAATAAAAACAAGTGCTGCACATTTTTTCTGCTTCTGTCTCTGTCTCTCTCACACAACTGGTGGTAAAAAGTAGAAATGTTGGTTTAATAGCGCATAAAACTCTGTGATGTGTGTAAAACGGTGTTAGCAGGAAGGAAGAGTTCATTTGGGAGTTAATAACCTACAGTTTATTCAAATTACATAGATGAACAAGTAAAAGGATCAAACTTCATTTTATACATTGTTAAATAAGGATTTAATTAACAGCAGGTACTCCCAGTAGTGTATTTTCACCTGATGATTAGGTTTTATAAAACCTTTTACATGTCATAATTTCCTGAAAGTGGATAAGGAAATGGTAAAGTTATGAGGTTGACATAAAAAATAAATACATTTTTTTTTAAATCCCACGTTGCGTGGAGTTTCATGTGAAGAAATTCACATTGTTTATTGTGCTTAAGTACAAAAAATGTCTGCCTTTAGGCCACATAACATGCTCATCTTCATCAAAACAACTATGCAGCTCATGCTAATGGGAAAATAATGTACAAGGACATTTTCACTTGCCTTTGTTATTTTAGGTGGCTCAAAACCAGTAAAAATAAAATGTAATAAAGATAAAGTCCTGATTATAAATCAGTGGCAATAAAACAACCATGAAAGTAGCACACGCACATGATTACATCCATCCATCCATCATCTTTAGCCGCTTCTTCCATTTCAGGTCATGGGGTCACTGGTGCCCATATCCAGCAGTCACTATGCGAGAGGCAGGGGACTCCCTGGACAGGTCTTCAGTCCATCATATGGACACACACAGACAAACCATCCACTCTCTCACTCTCACCTAGGGACAATTTAGAGTTACCAATCAGCCTAACATGCATGCTTTTGGTCTGTGGGAGGAAACCGGAGTACCCGGAGAAAACCCACGCATGCACGGAGAGAACATGCAAACTCCACCCAGAAAGGTTCCCCCGGCCGGGATTCAAACCTTCGACCTTCTTGCAGAGAGGCGGCAGCTCTACCAACTGCTCCACCGTTCTGCCACATGATTACATAATAATAAAATGAAAAATAAGAACATGAACTACAGTGAAAACACTAAATAAATTTAACACTATTATTGTCATATAGAACTACGGAAAAAGTTATTATTGTAGAGCTTTGAGTTTTCTGTAGCTTTAAAGACATTTAAACGGTTTCTATACAGAAAGACCAGCCCTGTTATTAGTGCTGCCTTTGATTTATTTGAATGTGTGCTCAAACGAAATAAAGGTTGAGAGCAAATTGCAAACAATAAGTTATGATTACTTTGGGAGAATCTTCAGATGCATTCAAGATGTTCTTTCTTTGGTAATTCAGTTTGTTGGTAGCTCAACACCCAGTGATGCATCTTGAGTTTGTGTTAAAATTTCTGCTTGTGCTCTAGTTTGGACAAAGATTAATTTATACACAAAATAAACAAAGATCTGTTTAAGGAAATATTTGGAGGAGTGGAGTCAGGGCACACACTGACACTTGTGCACAAGTTTAACTTGTTCCTTTAGAAGCACAAATGAAAAGGTATTTTTCATGGCATCTGTAAGGCTTAACATATTTATGACAGGTTGTTAAAAATGTAGTTTAATTTTTAATCTGCCAGTAAAAATAAATGTATAAAATAAGATAAAAATCATTAACGACAATGGTATTGTTTTTTTCGACTTTCATCTTGAACAGAATATTGTTCCCCACACTGATTACACTGAAAGAGACAGAACATTTTAGACCTCTAATCATCCTCTCCAATCAGCGCTCATATTCCACTTGGTGCTTGATGTGTTTTTTCTGCACAATTTACAGACTTGAGTTGTGCCTTTTTTGCATCTTTAGTTGTTTTGTGGCATAAATTAACAGGGATATGAGCTGAGAACTATTCAGAGAGAAGTGAAAATCAAGATCAAGGAAGCAAAGGACAACTACAGGAGAAGAAACTCTGACAGAACAGCATGAAGAACATCTGGAGTGGTATGAAGACCATGGCTGATTTCAGACCAGCTAATGCAGGAGGAACTGAGGAAGTGAGGGCATGGGGCTTATGGCCAATGAATTAAATGTATTCTTCAACAGATTTGATACAACAGCACCCCCCCCCCCCCCAACTCTTCTGTGAGCTGCCTCCAAACACCACTGCTTCTCCCTTCCCTGACTCCTAGCTGTACTTCAAGTTGCTGTGAGGGTCCTCCTCCCCTCTTCATAATTATTATGCATCCTCTGGCTCACAAGCCAACAGTCCTCATCCTGATGACAAACCCTCCTCCTCCCCATCATGCATTCTCAACAGTGTACTTCACCTTACCAGCTTGAAAGACAGCTGAGGAATGAGGAAACTCAACTCAGGCATAGTGGCAGGCCCTAACGGTGCAAGCCATGGGGACCTCAAAACCTGTGCCCCCCAGCTCTGTGGAGTGCTACATTCAGTCTTCACGATGAGCTTGAGTCTTCAGAGAGTCTCTGTGTTGTGGAAGACGTTCTGCCTTGTTCCTGTGCCAAACATGCTCCGTCCTAGTGGTGCCAAGGACTAAACTGGCAGACCACAGTATGTGCACTTGCAGAACAGTGTGTCAGACAAGGTGGTCAGAAATACTCAGGCCCCACAGAGGACAGTCCTCCCTTCCTCTTCACCCTCTATACCACAGACTTCAGCTACCAGACACAGTCCTGGTAGTTTTCTGATGACTCTGCAATGGCGATGATGCTGAATACAGGGCTCTAGTCGATAACTTTGTCACACGGTGCGAGCAGAACCACCTGCAGCTCAATGTGACAAAGACAAAGGAACTTGTGGATCTGAGGAGGGTCAAGACACTGGCTATCCCCGTTTCCATCCAGGGGTCACTGTGGGCATTGTGGCAGATTATAAATACCTTGGAGTGTTCATTGACCATAAACTGGGCTGGGCTAAGAATACTGATGCCCTCAACAAGAAGAGCCAGAGCTGCCTCTACTTTTTGAGGAGGTTAAGATCCTTCAGCATCTGCAGGACTATGCTGAAAATGGTTTATGAGACTGTGGTGACCAGTGCCCTCCTGTTTGTTGTTGTGTGCTGGGGCAGCAGACTAAGGGTAGTGGCTGCCAACAGACAACAAATTGATCTGCAAGGCCAGTGATGTTGTGGGGGTGGAGCTGGACTTGGTGACTGTGGTGTCAGACAGGAGGATGCTATTCAAGTTACATGCCATTCTGGACTATGTTGCCCATTATCCCCATGCCATGCTGACAAAACACAGGAGCATGTTTAATGCAAGACTGAGCCCACCAAAATGCACCACAGAGCACCACAGGGTCATTTCTGCTTGTGGCCATCCAACTATTCAACTGATCCCACTTTGAGTGTCAGAGACCGCTTACCTTGTCAGCAATATACCTACATATTCAGAACTGCACTACAGCTTCACATACTTGAATATGATCACACATATTGTATATATTAAAATTTTAATTGTTATTTTAAATATTTTTAATCTTCTACATTATTTTTATTTTCACTCAGATGAATATATATACTTGGATAATCTTTCTATGTTTACATTTTTATACCTTTGCATGGAGCAACTGTAACAAAGTACATTTCCCACTGGCAATTAATTATTAATAAAGTATTCTGATTCTTAAAAAAAAAAAGTGTCTTGAACTGAATGCAGCCCAAAATATTCAGGGTTAAATGAGTCTTTGAATAAACTGAATATTAAAAAAGCATTTGTTACTCTGTGGTTGTTCATAATAGAAATCAAAATAACAGAAATCAAAACTGTAGTTCAGTTGGTCATTTAATGTCAGAGCTGTACATTTGGAATTGTTCAGTAGTAATTAATAACTGTAGGGAGCAGAAAACATACCTTAGTGGTAATGCAGCAGGTATGCGGGACTCCGCAGGCTAAAGGACCAGGCGCAGAGCAGTTGTGGTACATGTTGACTTCCCAGTCTGTGAAATCTTTGCCCCCACAACATTTAAACTACCAAACACAAAAAAGAAGGCAGAAATTACAAGAAGGCAGCATGAAAAATACCAAACAACAAGAGAGGGAAGAGGCAGAATAAATAAATAATTAAAAAAACAAGGTGAGAGGAAACCAGAGAAAACTTTTCTGCACTGTTGGCTTAATGCCAGAAACATCTGGACATGAAACGAACAATACTTAACAAGAATTTGCATGAAATTGATGGCGAGTGTGTTTTTGTGTTTCTCAGAGGTGCAGGTGGATGATTGTCTGAAACACTACAAAATATTAATAACCTTCTGTATTTGTTCATTTGTGGTAAATAAAGCGTGATATGAACAATGTGGTGCATGTTTTCTTTTAATCAAATATTAAAAATTAAAAAGTTAAAGAAATAAGTCATTTTGCTGTTTTTTTAAAATTTTTTAAAGGGAGAGCACAAACGCCTTTGGTCCACATTCAACCAAACTTTGAAAGCAGCAGAAAAAACAAACACTTTTTGCTAGAATCAATAAAAACTTCAGTCTTAAATAACGGACACCCAGCAACCCATCTGTAGTGGTTCACAGACAGAATAACAGCACCATCCAATTACTTTTCATTGGCCTTTCCTTAAGATGTTACTTCCAAACCCTTGGGAAAAACAAAACATCATTACTTCAGAGGGGAAATAAATGAGCTCTGATAGGACAACTTAAGGGAAATAATTGCTTCTGTTCTGTTTGTTTGTTAGTTTCTTTGTCACCAACTGTGATGGAAAGCTGGTGTTGTTTTTAGGCTCTGCATCATGTGGGTCATACATTGTACTGAACACAGCAACTGTTCCCGAAACCATAACGCCATACAAATCTGTCTGCTGAAATATTATTGACATGCAGTTCAAGCTTTTATAAGGTCCAGGATCAAGCCAATGATACTCAGAGCTAATGTGGCAAAGAAATGCTGAGAAACAAAGTACCACAGTTTCTTTGTAATTGTAAGATGGGAAAAGAAGACTTACTGTAAGTCATTCATAGTATTTCCCCACCACACTATATGTTCTGTTTTTCCTTAATTTTTTAATGAATTGGGTGAATTTGAGACAAACAGTGGGTCAAAAAATAATTAAAACATGCTAAAACGACTACCCAAATACAGTGCATCTCCATCACTCCAATCCAGGGGTGGGCAACCATTGTTTACAAAGAGCCATTTCGACTTAAGAAATTGAAGGGCCACACACCGAACTGAAAGAAGGGACTGAAAAATGCAATGAATTTTATTCTCAACCATAAAATCATAATATTTAGTCTAAAATACTCAGAGCTTTGTGGTTGTTCTGTGCTCATTTGACAACATTTAATCAACTTTTTGTCGTTGTTTTAAGTGAACTGGTTGAAACACATAGGAGATCTGAAACATACTCAAAGTCAAGGTTCTTTATTGTCATTTGC
>NC_056499.1:18107878-18127497 GCF_014905685.2 Nematolebias whitei | reverse complement strand
GATGAGGAGCGAAACGTCTTCTGTTACAAATAAAGTCCAGTTGTTTTTGTATTGAATGTTTTTTGAATTTATCATGTCCTGGATGACTGAGAATCTTTACCAGCATTTTGAGGAGAGTTATTTAGGTTGGAGGAAATGTACTTTTTAATAGCCCCTCTAACAAGTAATTAAAAATAAATAAACTCCAAGATTCTTCAAACAGATTGTTCTGACTGCTGCAGGTAAGACACTGACTTGTTTTATTTGACAAGTGTAGAAAACTGTTCACCAAAGCAGTGCTAATATTTGAGAGGGAGACATGGCAAACTAAATGTGGCAGTCAACTCTGTACTTTATTCCTGCTTGAATAGATACTTCTGAATGCCTTAATCTTGTAGAGTATTTTTACTTTTTATTTTACTAAGCATTACAAATTATGTTAATGCCTGAAAAACCCTTTCTTGTTTACTTGCTTTACATATCTATATTTATTACATACAAGACTAAAATTACATGGAGTACTTGCTTAACTCAAAACAAAGTTCTAATAATCATACGACTCAAGATAAAAGTTGGGTTTAAAATGACGGCCCAAAGAGGCTAGGAAGGCGATAGTCTAAACATTTTGATTGAATCTCACTGAGAATAACCAGAAGAAGCTCTGTCATCTAGTTTCAAATTTAATTTGAGCTCAATTCTAATTGCACTCTAAAATCCCACATTTAACTCCATTCTTCAAACCTGCAATGGAAGATTAAAAACACATTTCTAAAGTAAAATGTCAACTCTTCTGACCTTGACAGAAGCTCTTCAAAGACTCAGATCAGTTTTCAGATATGATAATATTAAGACTTTTTAATTCAGGTCTATGAAACCTGACTTGTTGGAAGGATTGTAATTCAAGTGTTCAGAGCAGATGCACACCTGGGCTCAGACTAAATGATGCTCTCGCACACGCAGATGCTGAAAACCTCTTTTGGCTTTTATTAAAGATCACATGGTCATGCACCGATTACAAACAACAAACAAACTGCATGCAGGACTGATAGACACAGGCCAAGGGACGCATGATGCTTCCTGCTCTTCAGCAGGTCTTCAAGTTCTGCAGAAGCCTGGTCCTAACTCATCAGGTGTGTGGAAGTGGAGAAACATTTAAAACAAACAGGACGGTGGCCCTTGAGGACCAAGATGGAAGACCACAATTGAAATGTGTATAATGACCAACACCTGTAGCCTTCCAGCAGATTAGTGACTTGATTTAATGATCATCAGGATTCTCAGAGTCCTAAAACATGATTACTTGTGGGCAATTTAATTAGTTTCAAAACCAGTGTACATCAAAAACAGACTTGCTGCCATTAAAAATGAATTTCAAGGAGCTTTTCGGCTCAGTGGGGTCTATTTTTTGTGGCAAGTGTAAAACTTCCAGCAGAAACTGTTAATGAGACAACCCATCAGACCATAATTTCTTGCATTTTTCCTTGACTTTTACCGCAGATGTACACTTTGTAGAGACTGGAGGCATAATCCCACACTTCATTTCAACAGCAGACATGAATGTGACCAACTTTTTATGCAGCAGTTTCAAAGAGAAAAATAACCCTTTGTATCTGACCACAAATGTTTCGAACATTACAAGAATACAAATGTCTAACCTAAAACATATTATGGCTGATGTTTCTGCTAGTTTCTCTTAGAATATTGACATTGTCATTAATAATGGTTCCCACCCAAAACCTGATGTTCCACACTTCAGGTGACCCAGCTCAGGTGATAGTGAAGCCACATCCAATGCACTAACAATAGAGATTAAAGTGGCAGAAGTCTGAGATAATATATATTGTGTTAGCATAAAAAAAAAAAAACCCCAGAGTTAAGCAGAAATGAAACTGCAAAGTTAAACAATGCGTTTTGGGGTTCCACGGGGCTTTATTTTAGGTCCACTGCTTTTCTCCCTTTACCTGCTTCCTTTGGGCTCAATCCTCAGAAAGCATGGTATCTTTTATCATTGCCATGCTGACAATAGTTGGATATATATGCCACTAATAAAGAAAGATGCCCCATCAATTAGACCATTTCTGTTGTGTCTTGAGGAGATCAAAGCCTGGATGTCCTTAAACTTTTTAAATTTCAATGAAAAGAAAACAGAAGTGATGGTGTTTGGTCTTTGTGGCTCCTGTGAACCTTCCCCAGTTGATCTTGGCTCTCTGGAACCGCATGGTAAGAGAACTGTTTCTAACCTGGGTTTTCAAATGGGACAGTGATTTTAAACTAGATTCCCAGATTGGAGTGGTGGTCAAGGCCAAGATAGGCCAAGGTAAAGCCTATCCTCACACAGCAGCAGCTGGAAACTGTAATCCATCACCTCAGCTGGATTACTGCAATGCTCTTTACCTCAGCCAGTCCTCCCTCAGTCGTCTCCAGTTGGCCCAGAACGCTGCTGCTCAGCTTCTAACTGGAGTTCAACAGAGGGAGCACATCACCCTCACTCTGGCTTCACTCCACCGGCTGCATGATCATTTTAGAGTTCATTTTAAGATTATTTTATTCGTTTTTAAAAGCTTAAATGGTCTTGCTCCATCCTTCCTCTCTGAGCCGTTTCACCCATTCTCTTTTGCTCGGTGCCTCAGATCAGCTGATCAGCTGCTCCTGGAGGTGCCGAGGTCCAAACGGAGGCTCAGAGGGGACAGAGCTTTTTCTGCTGCTGCTCCAAGACTGTGGAACAATCTCCATTTCCCCATCAGACGAGCTCCTTCACCGTCCATTGTTAAAAAACTTATTTTTAATTTCCTGGCTTTTAGCATTAGCCTGAAATTATCTCTGCACAGTTTTTATTGATTTTATTGATCTTAATGTTTTAACTGTTTTATTCTTTTATGCATTTAAATGTTTTTGATTTTATATGTACAGTAATATGTTACAAATTTGGTTGTTTTAAAGGGCTTTATAAATCAAGTATTATTACCGTATTACTATTATTAACGACAGCAGTACTTTCATTTTTCAAAATGCCAGAGGAGCTACAAGTGTGTGCAGATTAATTTAGGAGAGTTTACTCAGTATACAAATGACAAAAAGGAACGGTTCGAGTATTTTGCACAATGTAATTATATTATATTTTTAACAACCTCTCATTTTTTATATTTTGTTTCCAGGGAGGCTGATTTCAAAATTTTAAAGTGGTCTTTAGCAAAAGTTTAAAGATTTCTGAAAGTCAGTCAAAGTATGTTGGTTTCTAAATTCAATACACAAACTTGTATTGTGTTTCCATGCAACAGAGCTAAGTGAATTGGGATCTTAAGGCACTTCGTTACTTGAAGTCTGTTACCAAAACACAATTTGTTTCTATTCGTTTTAATTGCATCTACAAAGCCAGCGACTAAAGAAATTGCATTATGACGGCAAAGTGTTCTGGCTCTTCTACGGTGATTCCCAAAGAGCAAAAACGAAAATATAAAGTAATGAAAAGTGGCTCAAACCTTTTGCACCGAAGAACTGTAGTGAGCCATACAACACTAAAATCTGTGCAGAAAATAGTATTAGTAACTAAAGCAAAATTTGCATGTTTCCATATATACGTTTTAAAAAAGAGCCAATGAAAATTAGTGCGATGATGAGAACGGAGAAAAGGAGGAGATCCATTTGTGTCAGAGTGCATAAAAAAGTTGTTTTATTGAACAATTTTGACCGACAAGTTTGTAGAAAACGCCTTGAGGTTAGAAGATCATTTTCAAAAAATGACAATTTTAAAATGTTAGTTCTGGCTAAGTATTATTTTAAATATTTTATTGCTACTGATGATGTGATGGTGATGTGCTTTGTTTTATCAATGCATATTACACGAGTCTGCTTCCACTTGAAACGGTCTTAAATAACTGAAAACAGTAAGAATGACTTATTTTATTTGTGCCATTTGTTTGCTTTGTACCTCCATCATAACAATATTTGTAAAGTAGCTTATAAGAAAAGATCATTTCTAAACAATATTGTCATTAAAAGGTTCATTAGATCCATAGTCATTAAAAATGTATGGTTGCATTAACGTCCACTGTGTCCATTGCTTCTTTCCATTTAACCGCCCATCACTTCTCTGAAGACTTAACAACATCCGAGGACAAGCACATCTCGACACCCACGGCATTGATAAAATAGTCATTCTTCAGATATTGATGACTTATTGCTGTTGAAATGGCCACATTTCCTGTGATAACTGTGGGAAACAGTTACTGTAAATTGGCTTTCAGACCCACCCCCCACACACACACAAAAAAAAAAGAAGACTGGTTTAGTGTTGCTTAAAAAGATTTACTTATTCCTGTCAATGGAAAAAACAACTGTAATTTAACAAAGAAGTTTCGCACTGAAAGGCTCCAGTATTCTCAGTCATACTTAAATCTAGTTAACAGTAACCAACAGAAGGACAAGATGTTTTTGGCTGAGTGCTTTCCAGCCTCTAATGGTCTCAATGGTCTGCTTGACGACTTTCAGCAGCTGTAAGTGCAGCGGGGAGTTGAGTTTGGTCTCATTACAGCTTTGTGCACATCACTTATATACAGTGAAAAATCTGCCTTACAAGAATAGTTTCCTGCTCAAAGCTCCTGATTTGTGCACTCCAATCACAAATACAGTACGTACTTAGAAAGGCTTGAAACTGCACAGACTTTAGTACTGATTTAATAATGTACAAATCACCTCATCTGGGCTTTAAGCATCCGAATAACCATTTAATGAAGGTACAGTTTTGCTCCAGCGGTACAGGTGTTGGTCACATCTTATTTTTCTTCATCACACATGCTTGCACCCGGAAAATAAAGGAGCATTTTCCTCCTTGGTGCCAATCAGTGGGGTTTGTTGGTGGCTGCTCTTTGGTTTGGATGTGTGATCAGAGTGCCGTCCCTGAACTCTGCATCCCTGAGTGTTTTATCAAAGCTGGAAGAGAGAACTCGCCGTGTGTATGTGTGTGAGCTGCTTTGACCATTTGCAACATGCCTTAAATATCTTTTTTGTCCCTATTACTATTATAGATTTATATTTTTACTTTATAACTTATCAAATAAAGTATCGAGTGTACAATACCTTCTTCTGAACGTAGTCCATGATGTTTTTGAAGTCCAGGTCATCATAGTAGTTTACAATGCCTTTTTGGATGTTCTTGTTCAGTAATTTTGTCGTCTGTCAGGAAGAGGAAAACATAATAAAAAGTCATTATTGTGTGTTAATAACGTGTATGAGGTCATGTTGTCACATTTGTTCAGTTTTCATGACACACTGATCTGCAGTCAGGCAGCTGTGGACAGGAAACGCTGACTGGTGAAGGTGACTCTGAACGGAAATATTAAAATGTGACATTTTGACCGCTCACATCTGTCAGTCACAATCTGGTGCAGACGAGGGAGTAGAGGAGGTCACATGACTTCAATGTCTCAGAATATACACAGACATGAAGACTAAATGATTTTAATAAAAACAATGTTCAATCATGCCCTTTTGGAGAGATGGGCTTTTAGTTCTTCTAAAGGCGTTATAAGATTATTCAAACAATTAGGTTCGGACTCTTGCAGCTGTTCTTTATGCAGGCGCTGCACAGTGAAGAGTCTCGGCTGAAAACATGTTCCCACAGCTGGAAATATTTCAGAGCAATGACTGGGCAGTGCAGTGAACGCAGGACATAAAGCAGAAGGTTTGCTGCAAACATCTGTTTATCGCATGTATAAAATAAAGGATGAGACTCCTTGATGGCTGCTTTTTTGTGTATTTTTTTGTCAACACATTAACAGTAAAATGAGAGAACAGCAACACAGACACTGTTCATACGTGACATTAACTTATTCTGGTGCAATCAGGTTTCTCTTGACAGATTACAATAATGAACTGAGATAGCCTCGCTTGAAAAAATAGTTTATAATAAAGCAGCTAAATGTTTCATTTATTTTCTTCCTGTGCATATACACTCATTACCCAAACATTACTAGAGTTTAAAACACACAGTTATCACGCAGTTCTGCATTATTTATGTCTCAATGCATCAAAACATAAAAAGAAAAAAAGAATCAAACTGATTGTCAGACCAGAGAATAGTTGGTTTCATGGAGATAATTTTAAAAAGACTATACTGGATTGCTTCTACTGCCATGAGCCGTCTCTTCAACGTAAAACCACAGAATTAGAAAGATGGTTTTATGATTTAGAGAACCGATTTATTAAATTTCAAACACCTTTAGTAATTTTACCAAATAAAATCACCTCTCGTCCATTTTAAAAAACAATATAAAGTTTTTGTTTGATCACAATTAGTTGTGATAAAAGGGTTTTTTTTAGAAGCAAATAATCAAATATTTGAACTCATCAAATTTGGTGATAAAAAAATTGGTGACAATAATAGGCTAGAACTATATATCTTTTATAAAAACTGAAATAAAATGAGTAAATGACATTAGAAAGGTGAAAGATAAAGAGGAGAGGCTGGCAGAGAGACACGCCAGGAAAGAAGCAAACACTGATACGACACAAATGATGTGTTCACTTTGCTGTTATACACAATTTGCTTGTCATGTTTCTTGCTACATGAGGTTAAGCTCCACTCCTCTTTTCTCTCACTGTTCATCTGCTGAAACATTTCCTGCTCACTGATACAGATTCAAACTTCAGGTGGAACTCACCTGGTTACGAAACAAAATAGCCAAGATTCCTCCCAGCAGCTCCAGGATCAGACACACAGTCAGAGTATACATAAACTGGGACAAAACAGAAAGAGCAATTATAAACTTGTTGTGATTAATAAAAATGATCATATTCTACTACTTTTCCCAACTATCAATACACTGTTATAAATTAGATACACTTAATCAGTTTCATGTTTTACCAACATTTAGATACCATCTTGTTGTAATTTATAGAAATGACTTGTTTTACTTACTCTAATGGTTGTACCTTAGCCTCCAGCTGTACTGTGAGGAACCTCACAGCTAATTTTGAGCATCACAATACATCAGTGTGTGCATTATTATTATTGTAAAAGACTGTGATAAATCAGAGAGCATTACGTTTCAAGTACATTCGTGTTTTAATAATACATTTATTCAACCCAATGGATTTTCAGCGACACAAGCAGGCTTCTTTCCCGTTTGCCCCGACGCTTTCTTACTCAAACTAAATTAGTCGTTTCTCTTTAGAAAGTGCCGTGAGACAGATTTCATTATGATTTGTCATCATTTACTGTAAATAAAAGTGAACTGAAATGTTGAAAAATACTAGTAATTTCTGCATGAAAATGTCAGGACTTCATATTGAGAACTGAATCTCAGGAGAAAGTGAGCCACCAAGAGAGACAGTGACCCTGACAAAGAATGAGGTCAATGTTTTGAAATGGTTTAATCAAAGTCCAGAGACAAATTCAACAAAAAAAGGCTAAGCGAAGGACCTGAAACGAGTCCTGTTCATATGATAAATACAAAGATCCCAGAGTTAAAGCTCTGGTGCGAGAAATAATCTTAAATTTATCTAAGGATTACCTAAGAGGTTTGTAAGCAGGTTCAAAGTCCTGATACTGATAATAATCTGGTGCTTATGTGCTAACAGATTAACTTCTTATTTGTAAAACCAATACCAAAGTATAACTTAACAAGATGCTCAACATTCTTCATTTTACCACGGTTAAAATGAGGTAAACCTGTTTTATTGTGTCGGAGTTCAAATAATATTACGACTCATTAGCATCGGATTGGTCATTTGCTGACACGCCTACTGGATTGATTGACAGGTCGCGTTGTGGATCCGACTTGTGGAGAAAAAAATAAAATAAATATATATATATATATATAAATAAACGAGAGCTGAAAACAAATGTCTCATATGACTTTATTTTCATAATATTAAGACTTTATTCAACTTTTTTCTCGTAATAGTAAAACTTGATTCTTGTAATTTTATGGCTTTTAATTGTTGTTTTTTTTCTTAGCGTGGCAACGCAATTTTTATTTTTTATTTTTTTCTAGCGTGGCCCTAAAGCTCTGTCGTACAGTTTTGGTTGCTAACGAGGAAAAAAAAGCAGCAAAACACCAAAAGCAAACTTCTACATTATTTTTCCACTGACATGTTTCTCAAATGTTTTTCTTGGTACAAAAATGATAAAATGTTCTCTTCATGCACTTTTAGGACTTAATATAACATGATATATATATTTTAAACAAATTAAAGAACTTGAAACAAAAGTTGCCTCCTCTAAAACTTCACAGACAACTTTAGTCGTCTGATGTTTCTGCTCTTACTGAGCTAGTTGTTCAATTGTTTTAACATAAATTCATTTTACAGCTGCTGTAGTAAAAGTGAAAAGAAAAGAAAAACTGATTTTCTTGATTATTTTTCAAACACAAAAACTAGTGTATACTTAAACTTTATTTACAGATTTGTAAGTATAGTTATAAAAAATACAGCTGCTCCCATTGTGAGGGGCCGGTGTGCACACTTGCATGAAAAGTTTAGCATGTGTTTAAGCCAGATGGCTTTTTTGACGCAACCTTGACTTGAACAAGCATTCTCAGAATTATAAAACTACGACACTGACCATGGAGCTACAAAAATATTTGATTAATAAAGAACCTACTATTTACAGACAACAATTCAGCTAGGTTGGTGTGAGTTCTATTACTACAGCAACATTTGCTCAACCTAAATGACACAGAGTTGTTAGCAAAAGATTTACAGTTATATACCCCCTCACAAACAGTCATGCCACGTTATTATCCAACTTTCAGTGTGGTCTTTGAACATTTTTTTCTGGACAGTACACAACTTCTCCTCACACAAAGCATCTTCCAAACGATGTATGTAGCCCGATAGCCGAGGGCTTGAAAAAGACCCAAACTGTCATTACGGTAGGAAACAGCTTCTTGCTATTTGAAATGTGCATTGATGTTCCCATCAAAGTGCACAGCTTCTCTTCTGCTGCTGGGTACGAGTGCAAACACACACACACGTCTGCTTCAGAGGAAGTAAAGTTCTGATATTTCCAACCCTGAAATATGCACCTTCTTTAGTTATAAAAGCCTCTTGTAGCGAGAAGGTTCTGATCCGAATCTAAATGGGCCGCTTTTATCTAAAATATAGAGAATTTTATGAGCAGCCTTTTCAGTTTAGGGTACTGGTTTTGGTCTAAGCAGGTTTTTTGCAGATTTTGCAACAAGCAGAGAATCAGAGGAGACACTCGGTTGTTTGTCCACAATGATGCCAGATACAGTTGGATGATTAAAATATATGCACTAAACTCTAATAATAAATATGACTCTTAATTATTGTGCAGAACAACTCTTTGTCTTTAAAAATATGTGAAATGAGTTCAAAAGCCCCTCTAAGTATCCTGCACTTGAGAATCAACAACTGCATTTATTTTTCACTTGAAGTATTAAATAATTTTGCTCTAAGCTTGCTGAAAGGCACAACATGTTGTCGACATGACCAAATGCTGATTGTATGACCGGTATATTTTTGACTATTGTAAAATTGTGCACCAATTTCTTGATTTTATTGAATTAATAAGAAAGATGCTGCACAATAAACACGACACACTTGTCTATAATTAGCAGTAATTATTTGTAACAACCTTGAAGTAAAAAAACAGGATAAAAAGAATGAATTGTTCCTAAAATTTGATAATAAACGTTTAATAATAAACAACAAAGAAAACAATATTGAACCTAAAATCCCTAGAACAAATATAAATGTACTCATCTAATGGTTCAGCACTCACCACCTTCAGTAGATAGAGATTGTCCCTCAACGAACCCAGAACTCCAATGAAGGAAACGATGAACATGACAATTCCCAGCAGGATCAGGATTATGGCTGGGGCCAAAAACATTCCCTCCAGGGTCTTGTAGCGTTGTCTCTCCACCTCTGCATAGATGCCGATAGCCAGGATACACCCACCGATCAACTGGAAACAGAACAGAGTAATAACACATTATTAATCAGCTTCAGCAAGCATAAAACCTAGAAAAACAAATAGTGATATTTAAATATTGTTAATTGAAAATATTTATTGAATCAAATGCTGATTTTTTTTTATTTTTATTTCAATGATAGCGCCTCAGCACCCTCAGCTTGAAGAAGGAGATACCAAGACAAAACTAGAGTAAAATGTACATGAGATGAGGTAAGTGGAAAAAAAAAAGAAGCAAAAATTAAAACCTTTTTCAAAGGGCCAGTTAGTTAGACACCCAACATCTTTTCTTGGTTGCAAGTTCCTCAACAAGAGTTTGATTGGTCTCATTTGACGTTCTCTGTTGCACTTTTGACATCATAATCAAAGATTACTGAAAAAATTAAAGTGATAAAAGTATTTTACGATTCAAACAACATCTTAGGGGCTAGATAAGACGTAAACAGGGGCCACATTTGGCCCCCGGGCCTTGACTTTGACACATGTGATATAAACAATGAAAAGAGCAGAAGCATACTGGCTATACATGGTCATTTTTATTGGCAGAGGTCAAATAAATGTTACTAAACATAATAAAATGTTTCATACTTTAATAGAGTCGAACTGGATATGTGATCAGCAGGTACTGATCACTGGCAGCTGAGGAGCCTTTACTAACCCAATAATAAAATATTTTTTACAGGACAACATCTACATCATTATACTTATTTATTTCTTATGTAGCTACTGAATTCTCATCCAAACAGCTTTATGATTTACAAATGTGAACAGTTTGAAGTCCATCATCCATTTGATCGAACACTAGAATCATCTCCACGACAACTGCTCCATCACGATTTACCAAAGGTACATTTATGGACTTAGATAATGTCACGAGTTTCCTTTTTGGACCCAGTAAAAATCTCAATGTTGCAAATAAAAAAAATGCTGTAAAAATCGTAAGTTGGCCGTTTCTTTTCCCATCTCTTCACACACTGTAAAATAAAATACAAAAGAATAATTTGACATACCATTAAAGAAGAATCAGAGTAGTGAAATTATGGGTCTAATGATCATATATACACCCACATATTTATTAAATCTGGCAGCGCAGCCCTGAATGTTCTCTTTGAATCTCAAGACAGAAGAAATAGAAAACCGTTTTATTCCAGTCATGCATTTAACCACCAGAAATAATCATGTCAAAACAATATATGTTTACACAAAACACACGCATGCTGTGTTTCTGTTTGTCTGTATTTCATAGCAGCAGCTGCTTCACGCTGCCAGACTCTGTAGAGGCCCACGTTTCCTTTTGCTCAGCAGAGCAACAGTGAGAGCCAACTATGCTGACAGCCATTATTCTCAAGTGCTTTCAGTTTTGTCACAGATATTGGAAGGTCTTTTCTGGGGCAAGGAGGTGTAGTTGAGACTGGAAGAAAATAAGTTGTTTCTTTTTGCAACAGGAGGAAAGTGGAGCCATTTTATCCAAATGCTCTAGTTTTTGGAAAGACGCTGTATTTATCAAGCAAGATTGGCTCCGGGTCTCTAAACAATCTCTGACACAATTTATGGAAACTGAGGTGCGCTTTTCCTGAGCTAAAGTTGAAACATGTTTTTTTTTTTTTTCCATTCAACCTTTATTTAGACAGGTTAATCCCACTGAGTCTCGGGGACTCATTTACAAGAGAGACCTGATTTTAACAAAGAGTGATGACAACGACAATAATAGACAATCACAAAGTATGCGTACAAATTGAGATTCATACATATACTGTATAAAAAAATAACTTTGTTCAATCACTAAACTTAAAAAAAAAAAGAGGAAGGTGTCAAAAAGATCAAACATAAATGTCTCATTTTGTTGAGTCTTGAGTAACCCTCGTCATGGAAAAAACTCTTGAGTTTGCAAATAAATTAAAAAAATGATGTTGCCCAGAAACAGAAAATGTTTCATGTAATCTAAATTTTACTTTTACTAATACAATAAATATCTATTTATGATGAAGGAGAAGGACCCAGCACGTTGTAAAAACATTATGTGCAAATGAGTAGTACAACATATCTTGTATTTATTTCCATCCATCCATTATCTTTACACACTTAGGGTCACAGGGGTCACTGGTGTCTATGTTCAGCAGTCACTGTGTGAGAGGCGGGGGACACCCTGGACACATCTCCAGTCCATCACAGGGACACCCTGGACACGTCTCCAGTCCATCACAGGGACACCTGGACAGGTCTCCAGTCCATCACAGGGACACAGAGACAAACAAGACAAACAACCATTCACTCTCTCACTCACACCTAGAGACGATTTAGAGTTACCAATCAGCCTAACATGCATGTTTTTGGTCTGTGGGAGGAAACAGGAGTATCCAGAGAAAACACACGCATGCACAGAGAGAACATGCAAACTCCACTCAGAAACCAACCAAGTTCAGTCAGGTCATCTAGATGGTTTCTTTCTTTTTTTTTTTTTGTTGAGACGTTTCATCCTTCATCCAAAGGACTTCATCAATCTGAGGAGCCACAAACAAACTCAGTCCCACAAGCAGCATGCTCCCTGGCTGCCTCAGAGGAGTTGACGGTGCAGAGGGGGAATATCTTATCACCAGCAAACTGGTTGGTCCACTATGGGGGTGTGTTGCTTGTGGGACTGAGTTTGTTTGTGGCTCTTCGGACTTATGAAGTCCTTTAGATGAAGGATGAAACGTCAAAAAAAAAAAAAAAAGAAACCAACGAAATGACCCGATTGAATTTTGCTGGATTTTTTTTTACCTGGATTATTGAGCATGAACTTTGATGATACACCCAGAAAGGTCCCCAGCCGGGAATTGAACCAAGGCAACCTGCTCGCTGAGAGTCAGCAGCTCTACAAACTGCTCCACTGTGCTGCCTGTATTTATTTCAATTTTAAATAAATAAGAATGATGCATCTGTCATAGTAAATGCATTTCTGGGCTAGTCCCCTGAATGTCTCAAAGTCCTTCCAACACCTACCATTTTTGTAATTCTTTCTTTACACATTCTACATTTTCAGTATTCATGTATCCAACCACCCAACTGGTTCAATACTGATATCTATTTATAGGGAGCATGGGGTTTATTTGTGGTCACTGTGTACCATAATCATGACTTGTTTAATACATACTATAATCAGATGACTCATGATGACTATAATCATAGGTGAAGTACAGTACAAAACACTGGTATTCCTCCCAGCTACATTACATTAAAGCAGCCTGCTGATTGTGACTTTGGTTCCACTGAGCAGCTACATCCTGCTCTGTGCAAACTGAATAATTATCATGTCAAGGCTGGTTTACGTGTAAATTAAAACTGTTAATGTGATTCTTAATCACAAGTCAATTAAATCAAATTATCTTCAAGCAGCAACTATTTATGCAATCAGCCTAATGCGCCCATCAAAATGAGATAATAGGAGGAAAGACAAGTGCAAAAGGTCAACTCATCACATTTACAAAGAAGTTTCATGTCTACCATCATTTAGCCTTCTTTTTTGTTTATTTTTTTTTTTTTTGTCATTCTTACAAGTAAAATATTTTTGCTGCTACTTTCATTTAGAAATTTTACGAAGAAGTAAAACTACCCAAATTAGCAGCAACAACTGCTCAATAAAAATAGATTTTGAGAAATAATGTTTCTGGTGAAATAAGTAAGAAAATCTACAGAGATTTTCCACTTCCTCAATTTTTTTGCATTGGTTGCAAAAGCCAACGCAGACATGTTCCTGTTTTTAGTATTTTACATCGCTTTACAATGTAGCCATTTTGTTTCATTCTTTACTATAATTTTCTTCCATTTACTTTTTCAATGTATATGCTTTCTTTTATGATTATCTACTGTTGTCATCATTCTTTGTTAAAAACTGGTCTCTTTTGTAAATGAGTCCTCGAGGCTCAATGAGACTAACCTGTATAAATAAAGGTTGAATGAAAATTAAGACTTACAAGTTTGAAAACTTCTTTAATCAAGAACAGTTCGAAGCTAAAAGGTTATTTACACACAACAAAAGTCCCAGTTTGGGTTGGTATTTATAACATAATTTAGCTTTGATTAATGTTACAATGGAGGATAACAAATTTCTACAATTACATCATTTAAATCTTGAGCTTCAAGAAAATGTAGCAAGAAAATATCGAAAGGCAATAAAGTACATGAAAAGTGTAGGCTTTAAAATGATCGCTCAAGAAGAACAACAGTCAAACATCCAGACTAACTATAGTGTGAATTAAAAACATAGTTTCATGTATTGCCACTTCATTTGCTGCATACCTGAAGAAACCTGTTCTGATGGGAGAAATGTGTTCTCGCAGGAAAATGGTTCTTGTAAACTTGTTTTTGTGATGGAACCTGTGTATCGGTGACTTAATGTATGCATAGTATTTTTTTCTTCCCCTGTGCAAACACACAGCAGAGTATAGCAACCAGTGTCTGTACAAGTTTTGTAATATTTTTGTTTTATTTTGCAAGATTTTTGTTTGACCAGTCACACCTCGATAAGTTATTCTGAGAAGAAATACTCAGATTACTACTGCGGTCTTTATGTCTTGCTTCCTGTAATGGAAGGCATTTATAGACTCCTGAACATTTCACCGAGGTTTACTGATAATAGTCAATTTCCTCCACAACAGTGGCCCTGGTTGATTATTGCCCTATTTTTGTATCTATAAAGAGTCAAATGAGTCTGGTTTGTTTACAACATTGTGTACTTATTCTGAGAGGAAAAGCAAAGTTTAGCATGAATTGCTCTTTTGATCCTCAGAACCGGTCCACACAGCTCAGATAATGGTGAAGTCAAACACCTACCAGTACAAATACGCCCCGCTAAGCAGACACACAGCTTGTAAACACACAGACAGCCCTGCAATGCTTTGATTATTGGTACTTACACTGCAAAAAATGGGCAAATGGAAAAAAAGAAAAAAAGGCCAAAACTAAACTAAAGATCACAATTTAGTGAGAATCTGGTTCAAAACGATTATTTCAAACCAACATGCATTTATATGCCTGCATTGTTAGTAGCTTTATTATAACACTATTTTTGTGAAGTAACAGATGGAAAAACAATAATTAATCTTTGATATGCAGGATTTTTCCCCTCACTTGCAGCACATGATGTCATGCCATTTATAAGCACTAAATCTATTTTATGGGACTAACAGCTTATCAGTTAATAAACAAAAGTGCTTAAAATGCGGTCACAAATGTATACAGAGCCGCACAGAGTAGGACAAACAAACTTCAGATAAGGACACTAATCATTCGTTGCATGCAAGGCGTCAACAAGACCATTTACACAACACAAGCAGGACAATCAGCGTCAGAAAATACACAACTATATGCCAATATGGAAGAAATCAAAATGTTTTCAGACATTAAACACCTAACAATAATGGCTTTATCAATGACAAACTGGTCATTTTGGCTTCATTCAAACCAGTGTGTGAAAGTGATAAAAGCCCCAAAATTTGCCGTTTGGTTCAGATAAGACGGGACATAAAGTCAGAATTATCTCTAGTCCCAGTTTTCTTTCTACAACGTGTCATGTACTCACAAAATACTGTATCATCCTACACAGGCAGCCAGTGTAAAACTCAGTGGCAGTCAAAAACAGTAGCTAAAAATGTCACTTTTCTCAAAGTTTATGCTTACTGGAGAGTCTCTTTTTTCACCAGAAAGCTTTAAACACACTACTGGAACAGCATAGCTGATATAGTGGAGCTTGAAAGATTGTGAAAGCTTTAAAATTTTCCATATTTTTGCATAAATATGGCTTAAAACAGGGCAGCGCGGTGGCACAGTTGGTTGAGCTGCTGCCTCTCAGTGAGCAGGTCACCCCGGTTCAAATCCCAGCCGGGTGCCTTTCTGAGTGGAGTTTGCATGTTCCCTCTGTGCATGCGTGGGTTTTCTCCTGGTACTCCGGTTTCCTCCCACAGACCAAAAACATGCATGTTAGGCTGATTGGTAACTCTAAATTGTGTCTAGGTGTGAATGAGAGAGTGAAGTTGTCTCATTTGTCTCTATGCGTCCCTTTGATGGACTGGAGACATGTCCAATGTGTACCCTGCCCCTTGCACAATGATGGCTGGACATGGACACCAGTGACACCTCCCCCCGCCCCCCATTGACCCAAAATGGAAGAAGCAGGTAAAGATAATGGATGGATGGATGGCGTAAAACATCCTCAGATTTTCACACAAGTCCAGATAATGAGAACCCAGTTAAACAAACGAGACAATAATATACTTGATCATTTATTTATGGAGGAAAATGATCCAATATTATATATTTATGAGATGCAAAATATGTGAACCTTTGCTTTCACTATCGTATTCCCACTCACAGCATTCTTTGGTTTGTTCAGAATGACAGAGCAGAAGTACATTTAGTGGGCAGGAAGACAGCAGCAGACATGTGACAGCATATTTATCTTGTGGTATGCTATGTAGGCGTTTGTTGTATTGTGGGAAAGCAATTTTTTTCCTCCTCTGTTTGATCATTTCATGTATGATCCATTGACTGGCTGTTAACTTTCTGTGAATAGTAATTTTAATCAAACAACATGGTTTTAACGTCAGGATGTTAGCAGCATGAAAAGAGGACTGGGTGATAACAGGTGACCATGTGACTGCAAATACGTGAGTATCAGCGGGTTTGCATTTGCTTTGTTGCAACAGAAGCATTAAAAACAGAAAAGTTTTGTGTTGGACTCAAAACAAATTAAATTAATTAATCACAGAAAAAAATGTTAAAAATGAAACGGACACTATGCCATATACAAATATGCTGAGGAGTTTGTGGGTTTGCTGATAAGTGTGAAACAACTATCTCATGACATCTCACTGGAATCTGCATTCAACCTCAACAAATAATGAAATATCAGAGAAGAGTGTATGCAGACAGGAAGAAAAGACGTGTTTAACATAAGTATTTAAGACTTTCAAGGGCCAAACACTGTTTATAGTACACCATGATGTCTTTTCCTTACATGTCCCTGCTTGCCATCTGTTATGGTGCCTTCTGCCTGGGGGGTCACTGCAAGCCTATTTCCACTCAGCCACTCAGGAGGAGCATTTTCAAACAGAAAAACTCTGAAGACTGACTTGCAATCTAATTTACACTCAAAGAGTACAGTCCTTTTTTTTTTTTTTTAACATCAGTGACTTATGTTGCTGGTTTGAACCAAACAATCTAAATCAGCATCCAGTTATATGAATAATTATGACAGACCAAATCACAGCATCATGCAGCTGTAATAATAGAGGCAATACAGGTTGATCAGTGCACACTTCAAGCTGCAGGTGACTTATCAGCAATAAAAAAGCAGCAGGCCAGGGTTACATTGTCATACTGATAGTAATCTTCACTAGCTAAGAGTTATTACACTCAGAGCCTATACGACGCAGACCCTGAATCTCTACAGCTGAGATATTAAAAAATGTGACCAAGAAAGACTGACACGTGGAAAGCAGCTGGGCTCCGTCGTCCAATCTATCTACAGGAAGACGGGCAGAGCTGGGAGGTGGCGGCACTGTTCCTCAAAGTAATGGATTCATTCATCCTTCTGGTCTTTTCTGTCCCAATGTCATGAAATTTTTATTTTTCCCGTCATCTACTTCACTTATTCGGCTGATAAGCTGAATGTTGCTCATCAGCAGAAGACGTTGGTTACGTACTGTAACCCCAGATTCTATGAGTATAGGCGCAGCCCTTTAAGGCGATTGCTAGTGGGTTTATCCCGTCGCGCGCAACGCAGCTCTGAAAACTTTAGTCCACACCCACCAGCTGTGTGGGCCCCACTCCCAGTCCGTATAAATTACGGTAAGACCGAGCAATCGGCTCCCAAATAGCTTTTTTTTTTCAGCCACTTAGGAACCAGTGAGGCCCAGAGATTAAAGGGCTGCACCTATACTCATAGAATCTGGGGTTACAGTACTTAACCAACGTTCTATTTCATATAGGCTTTGCCCTTTAAGGCCATCGCTAGTAGGTTAAAGGCGAAGCAGGATGTAGCCTATGCCTCACTGGGTCCATTCAGACACAGCATGAAGCACCTGCTTGCACAAAAAAACATTTCATCACTCAGCCTTCTGTGTGCGTAATTACGCACTGCATAATTGCGTGCTCCATGCACAGGAGCGCACCGGAGAAAAGATCTCTGGTGAGGAAAAAAAGGCTGAGATAGCAGACCTGCTGCTGTGAATAGGAACAATGGAGGATACGAATTGTAACCTTAGCCTTAACCGTAGCCTTCTGAGAAAACTTGATACCTTGAAAATTCTGGTCAGTTCTTCTGGGGCAGATGTAATCTTCATCTCTGAAACCTGGCTCAACAAATCTGTACTCAATAATGACCAGTCAGTCAATGGATTTAACATCTACTGCTGTGATCGTCAAAAAAAAAAAGGGGGGGGGGGGGGCGCTGTTTACATCAGAGATTCTTTGGTTGCTAGTCCTGTGTCTTCTAAAACAATTCCAAACCAGTTTGAAGCCTTAGCTGTAAACATCACCTTGAATGGTGGCCAGATCTTATCTGTAGTCTGTTGTTACCGCCCACCCTCAGCAACACCTGAGGCGCTGTCTGCCCTGATGGAATTTCTTGGTAATTTAAAATTCAAAGAGATCCTTTTGGCAGGAGACCTCAACATTGATTGGTGTAAGTCGACCCCCAGCTGTGATAAATTCAAGGAATGTTGCCCGTCTCTCAATCTTACCCAATTGATCAACTCACCCACTAGATTAAACAAAAACCATCCTGAAAAATCTTCCATCTTAGACCTGTTTCTAACTAATATGCCTCACAAATTCCCTGGTACAGGTGTATTTGCCAATATCTTGAGTGATCATTGTGTGACAGCGGCTTTGAGAGATATTAAACTTCCACCTTCTAAGCCCAGATTAATTCAAAAAAGGGATCTGAAACATTTTTGTGAACAGTCATTCCTCTGGGATCTGTCTCACTTTGACTGGCATTGTATTCTGTTAACTGATGACGTGAACTCCGCTTGGAACTATTTTCATAATAGTTTAATTTATTTTTTGAACAAACATGCTCCTTTTCGTCAGTTCAGAATAAAGGGACGAGACAGCCCCTGGTTTACTCCAGAGCTAGCTGACCTCCTGCACAGGAGAGATCATCTTTGGGCCACAGCGAGAAAATCTGACTCAGACACTGATTGGTTGAGTTTTCGACAGATGAGGAATAAATGCACAACTGCTGTCAAAGCAGCAAAACGCAACCATTTCTTATCTCAGACCTCCAAAAATCTAAATGACCCTAACAGATTCTGTAAAACCATCAAATCTCTCTCGGGCACCCCCCAATCATCTGACATCCCATCACAACTTCTCGTTAACTCTGTTCCTGTGTCAAATAAGCACGAGATCCTGAACAGTTTCAACAAACATTTTGTTGCTTCTAGTTCTTTATTTGACACAGTTACTAATGGCAAATCAGCCACTTCACTTAATAATCAAACTTCTACAAATCAAATCCCTCCTACAAGTCAATCCTCAGTTAATCACACCTTCTCTTTTTCTCCATTCGCAGTCAGTGAGGTCAATAAACTGTTAAAAGATCTTGACCCTAAAAAATCTGCAGGTCCAGATGAACTTCCACCTTATTTCTTAAGGCTGGCTGCTCATATCATCACAGTCCCTGTGACCCACATCTTCAATCTCTCCATAAGACAAAACT
>NC_056499.1:18102017-18102878 GCF_014905685.2 Nematolebias whitei | reverse complement strand
AGACTGAAGAAGTCTTTCGGATGAAAGACAAAATGTTTCTACAATTTTTTGTGTTTTGAACCCGTCCAGAGGACTTGACTTAACAAAAGACTTGATGTTTTACATTTGTTTTTTATTAATTCCATCCATCCATTAACTTTTACAGGCTTCTTCCATTTTGGGTCACGGAGGTCACCGGTGCCCATGTCTAGCAATCATTGTGCGAGGAGCGGGGTACACCCTGGACAGGTCTCCAGTCCATCACAGGGCCACATAGAGACAAATGAGACAAACAACCATTCAGAGTCAGAGTCAGAGTTTCTTTATTGTCATTCGCACATCATGTGGTACATGTGGTGGAGCGAAATTATGTACACAAGGTCCCAGTTACATCCAACAATAAAATGTATAAGAAAAACAGTAATAACATCTAAGATATGAACTAAGAAAAACATCAACTAAATATACACTAAGCACTCATAACATAAAACATTGAACATCAGCACAAACATGAACATGAGTCTGTGAGCAGATGTGCACGCATGAACACATCAACATTGAAACAGATCAGCAGCAACATGAAACAGATCAGCAGCAACATGATATAGTTTTTCACAGTGATTATTCTAGTTAGAGATTCATGAGTCTAACAGCCTCAGGGTAGAAGCTGTTCCTTAGTCTAGTGGTTCTACACTTAATGCTCCTCAACCTCCTTCCTGAGGGGAGTGGGGCAAAAAGTGTGTGTGCTGGGTGAGTGGGGTCCTTCATGATGCAGGTGGCCCTCTTCCTGCATCTGGAGGTGTAGATGTCTGTGATGGTGGGGAGGCTGATTCCGACAGACTTCTGTGCAGCCTTCACCACTCTCTGCAAAGCTTTTCTTTC
>NC_056499.1:18092568-18101917 GCF_014905685.2 Nematolebias whitei | reverse complement strand
TGGGTCCTTCATGATGCAGGTGGCCCTCTTCCTGCATCTGGAGGTGTAGATGTCTGTGATGGTGGGGAGGCTGATTCCGACAGACTTCTGTGCAGCCTTCACCACTCTCTGCAAAGCTTTTCTTTCTGCAGCTGTGCAGCCTCCATGCCACACGTTGATGCTGGAGCACAGGATGCTCTCCACTGCACACCTATAGAAGGAGGTGAGGACTGAGCTTCCCAGACCAGCTCGCCTCAGCCGTCTGAGGAAGTAGAGTCTCTGATGAGCTTTCTTGATCAGGCTGGTGGTGTTGTTGCTCCAGCTGAGGTTGTCATTCATGTGTACACCCAAGTACTTGTAGCTGGAGACCACTTCCACCACAGATCCTCTTATATTCAGGGGGGTGTAGATGTTTTTGTTCCTTCTGAAGTCCACAATTATCTCCTTTGTCTTCTTCACATTGATGTGAAGGTTATTCTCTTTGCACCAGCTCTCCAGGTGTTCCACTTCTTGCCTGTAGCTGGACTCATCATTGTTTGTGATACATCCCACCACCGCTGTATCATCTGCAAACTTTACAATGTGACAGCCTGGATGGGTAGCCGCACAATCATACGTGAGCAGAGTAAACAGGAGGGGGCTCAACACACATCCCTGAGGAGAGCCAGTGCTGAGGGTTATGGTGGAGGAGGAGAGGTTGTGGATCTTCACTAACTGTGGTCTGTTTGTTAAAAAGTCTAGTACCCAGTTGCAAATGGAGGGGCTTAGTCCTAGTGTGGATAGTTTGTCCATCAGGGTTTGGGGGATCATGGTGTTGAAGGCGGATGTGAAGTCTACAAAGAGCATATGGACGTAAGAGTTTTTCTGCTCCAGGTGGTTGAGCGCAGTGTGGACCACAGAGGAGATGGCATCCTCTGTTGATCGGTTCTCACGGTATGCATACTGATGAGGGTCCTCGTTGATGTTGATGGTTGTTTTGATGCGAGTCATGACCAGTTTTTCGAAGCATTTAGCGACTATCGGGGTGAGGGCCACTGGCCGATAGTCATTCAGACCAGTCACTGTAGAGCTTTTTGGGACTGGGATGATGGTGGCAGTCTTCAGGCAGGTGGGAACTGTCACTTTCTCATTCACACCTAGGGACAATTTAGAGTTACCAATCAGCCTAGCATGCATGTTTTTGATCTTTGGGAGGAAACTGAAGTACCTGGAGAAAACCCATGCATGCAAGGAGAGAACATGCTAACTCCACCCAGAAAGGCCCTTGGACCGGGATTTGAACCAGGGACCTCCGCGCTGACAGGCAGCAGCTCTACCAGTTGCGCCACTGTGCTGCTTATTGTTCTGTTTGCTCATTAAAAAGTTACATTTTATTTGTTTTTATAATGTTTAGTTGTGGCATTTTTTGTGACATGGGTGGATCAGTTGTTAGGACTGTTGCCTCCCACAAAGAAAGTTGCCGGTTCAAATCCCAGCTCGGGACCCTTCTGGGTAGAGTTTGCATGTTTTCTCCATGCTGTGTGGCTTTTCTCCTGGTACTCTGGTATCCTCCCACAGACCAAAAACTTTGCTTGTTAGGCTGATTGGTAACTCTATATTGTCCCTAGGTGCGAGTGAGACAGTGAATGATTGTCTCGTTTGTCTCTAGGTGTCCCTGTGATGGACTGAAGACCTGTCCAGGGTGTTCCTGTGATGGACTGAAGACCTGTCCAGGGTGTTCCTGTGATGGACTGAAGACCTGTCCAGGGTGTTCCTGTGATCGACTGGCGACCTGTCCAGGGTGTTCACCGCCTCTCACACAGTGACTGCTGGATATGGACACGAGTGACCTCCGCAATCCACAAAAGAAGAAGCGGGTAAAGATGATGGATGGATGGATTTCTTTTGACGGTGCTTCATAATTAACATTTTACTTACTTTCACTTCACTTTAAATCAAGAGGTCATGTTGTAGTTCCAAGCTGTCCTGACAGACTGAAACTGTAAAAAAAAAAAAAAATCTTACTGTCCCAAATTATAGCTGCTCTGAGGTCCAAAGTCAAAAACATTGATTAAGTTTGGATGTCCGAAGTGGGAAGTGTTTTATAGAGACAGGCCACAGTTAAACACGTGACACTGACTTGTGGTGTTCTCATCATCTTTGTTGTCTTTGTTTAAGTTTCTGTTTGAACGTCAACAGTAACATTTGGTTGTACAATCCGATTGTTCTCATCTGATTTTAAATCTTTGACCACAGTAAGAAGGAAATGACTTGCCATCTTGGGGACTGTGTTCCTCCTGTAAAATGACCCATTACTCAACTTGTTTACATCCTCTGCAGCTGTTTTGCATCACATGCACATCCTGTCGTGCAGGACAGACAGTAAGGCTAAAGACAGGTCTGAGAAGTGTCCACAAGAATTTACAAGAAGGGCAGTCTGGCGATACAATTCCTTTCAAGACCATTACTATTATTATTAATAATATTATTAACCATTTAGAAGTATTTGTTGAACTACAAGAAAGAAAATGTCAGGCTTTAAAAACAATTAGTAAAAGTTAGGGTTATGCTAGCGTAGATGCCATTAATTGCATAAGTTTTGGAAAATAATTATAGGAACAACATTTTTTTTCATATTGAGTTGAATTAAACTTGCACACATCTGATTTATGTGTCTTTATGGTGTGACATTTCCTGAAAAGTGCAAAAATACGACTCAAAACGCTCCAATTCTGAAGACAAATCATTTCCTTTAGAGTTTAGAAAATATTCTTTTAACAAGAGTGAATCAACAAACTGCAGCAACAAAGTAAAGATAGCTCATTAATTCGCTCTCCTACTATCAGTGCAGCATTCATCCTCTATAATGAATCTATTACTGAACCCTCCATCCCTACACCCCTCTGAAATCTTACTCGAGAATCAAACAAGTGATTTTTAACTCAAGTGTCAATCAGCCATCAACCTTCACAAAAATACTGTCTGGTATTGTTTCTAGAAGAGGAGACAGCTGCAGGCCAGGCTATGGAGCAACGAACTTTTATCAAACGGACATAATTCGAATGGCTTCAGTGTTTCAGTTGTTTCATGTTTCAAGGCGAGTAACGTTGCAAAAGACATTTATTACTCCAGTTATCAAATGTATACTCTGAAATCAGTTGGATAAGGCTTGGACAACGTTCCCCATCTGCCGAGGATACATTCAGTCAATTCATTATACTGAAAAAAAAATATTCTGACATACTTGTTTAAAGTTCAGTTTAAATAAAATGTGCTTTTCAGTTGCCTCTTCACGTTAACTGACCAATACTTTTCTTTTCTTTCGGCTGCTCCCTTTGTCAGGAGTCACCACAGAGAACTAACTCGCACGAAGAATTGGCAGTTGATTTTACGCTGAATGTCCTTCTTGACGCAACCACAGACCATCGAGCTACCACAGCCCTCTCTGTGGAGCAGAGAGCTGCCATCCTGGGGACCCAGGGAGCAGATGGTGGGGGTTAAAGGCCTTGCTCAAGGGTCCAGAGTGGGGTAAATGGTGGTGGAGACAGGTGTGGGTGCTTCACCTTTCCCACCCGCATTTTGATGTTGTCGGTATGGGGAGTGGAACCGGCAACCTTCCAATCACAGGCCCACCGTCTCCAACCTCTGCGCCACCACTCCCCTAACAGACCATTACACCATTAACAATTTAACTTGTAATAAAAATAGTTCAATCTTCAGAACATTATAGTGCAAACGTTTTCAGAAAACATTGTTATGAGGTTAAACTTCTAAATAAATCTTCATTTACTAGCTGATTGTCAGCTGCTTCTCTGTGCCGTTTTTTTTTTTATTCTAACGAACCAAAAATAAATAACAGAAAAAAACACAAGAACAAAAAAAGTTGCATGAGGTCATAAATTTATGAAGCTAAAAGGAGCGACAACAAGATGATAATTGCTCTAACATTTAAACCAAACACGATAAAGAAAATAACTTTAATGCTACAAGAATAAAAAAAAAATGTGCAAAAATAAAAGGAACATTTTGATTTGATCATTATTCACCATTTTAAATCCTTAACTGACAGATTTGTGATCTGACGGTTGCCTTTTCTCTCATAATTAACGTTTTTCCTCACTCGCCCTCAAGCAAGACAAACGCCTTTCTTCCCTCTCCTGCCTTCCTCCTGCTTTTTTGCTCTCTGTCCTGTGTAACGGAGCATCTATTTACACATCTTCCAAATCATAAATTACTGTCATGTATTTGGTCAGCTGAACTTTCAACGCAATTGATAACATTTTTTCAACCAAGCGACAGGGTCCTGGAGAACCCTCATGCCCCGCTGAGACGCACGCAGCAGGATACATCATGGATCTGTGGGGAGAGTGGAAAATGCTGTGCCTTTCTGTGTTGTCTCAGGAGGATGTCGAAGATCTAGGCATCATTAGATTTATGATAGCAGGGTTTCTGCTTTTGGGTACTGTCAGATACCTATGTAATCAGCTATTAAAGGAAGTCGGCAGCAGCAGATTCAGCCATGGCAAAGCTGCCTACCTTATGTGAAGGATTAGTTCGTATTTCGAGCTCACATACTCGGCTGATTTACGAGCTCAACCATAAGATGGAAGCAATTTATGAGAATCGTAGGCCACTTGGGGCTTCTGGAACTCGACAGCATGTTGGGGTTGACCTTGGAGAAGGCTAATAAGCACGGACAGTGGAAAGTCCACAAATTTGGCCATTTTGGATCATAAGAGTACCAGCAGAACTCAAGGTTGACGAAAAACAGTCTGCCTGCACAAAAAACCAACTGTGGCTTGTCTGAATCTGGCCTCCTCGTTCGGACTTGAATAGACCAACTTATCAAATTGCTCCTGGAGATGTGTAAACTAAGAAGGCTCTGCTATATCCATAAAAAAATTGTTCAAACTGATTTGTGAAAATATTTTTTATTTTATTTATTTTAGGCTTTTGGCAGCCTGCATGACAGTATAATAGCTTTAAAACATCCATCCATCCATCCATTATCTTTTACCAGTTTCTTCCATTTTAGGTCACTGGGGTTGCCGGTACCCATGTCCAGCAATCGCTGTACGAGGAGCGGGGGTACACCCTGGACAGGAAGCAAGTCCATCACAGGGACACAGAGACAAACAACCATTCACTCTCACACCTAGTGGTGACAATTTAGAGTTACCAATCAGCCTAACATGCATGTTTTTGGTCTGGAGGAAACCAGCGTACCCAGAGAAAATCCACGCATGCACGGAGAAAACATGCAAACTCCACCCAGAAAGGCCCCCGGACTGGAATTTGAACCGGGGACCTGCTTGCTGAGAGGCAGCAGCTCTACCAGTAGCGCCAACGTGCTGTCCAGATTTAAAACAGTTTTAAAAAAATGCTGATAAGGCTATATAACGGTGCAAAATATAGACTAACTGGTGGGAAACTAAAAATAAGCTTACAAGACATTTTTACTTGAACAATTTGGATCGCCTAGTGCAGGAAACAAATGAACAGGTTTCTGAAGACTTTCAACAAGACTGGTCAAGAAAAGTTAACGTACTTGCTGCCGTATAAGTCGCATCAGTCCAGATATGTCTAAAAAAATGAAAAAACAAAAACAAACAAGTCGCTTCGCTGTATTAGTCGCATCTATTATGTATCACCAGTTGACAGTTGACCTGACAGATGACCTGACTGAAAAATGTTGGATTGTATACCTGGATTATTGAGCATGGACTATTTCGGTTTCAACCAGTTTGACAAGACTGTCAACAAGGAAGAGGGCCGGCAATGGAGGAGGGGGCGTACCAAAGAGACCATCTTATCACAAGCAGAACTGGTTTGTTCCACTTTGGAGTAAGCTGTTGGGGGAAGAATCAGTTTTGTTGTGCGTTTCCTTGACTGATGAAGCTTTCTGGACCGAAGGCGAAACGTTTCAGCACACAAAAAAAAAGAAACTGTCCAGATGACCGGACTGAAAAATGTTGGACCTGGGAGCATCATTTCTCATATGAAAAAAAGAGACCAACTTTAAGTTCTTATGATGCTATCAAACAAGTTGCAGGAATGCAAATGACATAGCACAGAGATCAAAGTGTGATGATAAGAGGCCAAACATGACCTAAATTCTTGAAGGACAACTCGGTGCCAGTGGAAGGTTCTGAACTGGAAAATAAGAACTGAGCTTCTCGTCAAAGGAGGATTGTTGCAGCACAATAATGATCCAAAACATGTTACCAAAACTTCACAATAAAATAAAATATATATATAACTTGGCTGAGTATGCCACTAGAATAAAATTCAATACATCAGTAATAGTACCCACGTGTGCAGCTTCTTTTTAACCTCATTCAAGTTCTACAAAATGTCTTACTGATGTATTACTCATTCACACCCACACAGCACGTTATCTCTGTGTATTCACATAAATTCAGCACATTCTTCACTTAGTCACACAATGATAAAGCTTCAAGACAAAGAAACCTCATCAAAAAACATTCTGTCGTGTGGCAGGGTCACATGGGCCGTTTTCTGAGTGAAAAAAACAACCACTGAGCCAGTCAGTCCGATTAAATGCATTTGAAAGAGAAAGGCAGAGGAAAACAATAATTCCTGAACTCCTTCCAGACGTTTTGAAGCAACACTACATCTACTGCATATAAAACAAACTTTATTATAAAGCGTTATTCGACAAGGATCCCTGAAGCAGATGCTCCGAGACCCAAGAAGCTCCAAAGTTGGACAAGCATGCCATGAAGACTCTGAAACAGCCTTTGACACAAAACAATCCTACAAATGATTATGTGCCAATTCACACAAACAGTAGGCTGCAAAAGTATTCGCCCCCTTGGGATTCGATGTCTGTTGCCCTACAACCAGGATTTATTAAGGCATTTTGTGGGGTTTGTATCTTTTAATAGAACACAAGATTATTTTAATAAACAAAAATACAATTATTTATTTATAAACACATATAAAATGACAGCTTGTGAACTGGAATCTTTTTTATTTAACCGTTTCTCCTCAAACCACTTGAGTGCTGCTACAGCAGACTGTTGGGGAACCTCACACATTTGGGACGAACAGGTTCCCCTCGAAGATTTCTCTGTGGTTTTTGTGTCATTCATCTTTCCAAACTCTAATGAATCTGTAATATGCGAGTTTCACTTTCTGACATGTTCGACAAAAATATTGAACCTTTTCCACAATATTCTAATTTTTGAGATGCACCTGTAGTCTCAAACAGCCCAGAGAAATACATTTTATGACCTGAAGGTTCTTCACAACATTTCTCATTATTCACCCACACATGCTCATTTAATTCAGTTCAGTTTATTTATATAGCGCCAAGTCACAACAGAAGTCATCTCAGGGCACTGAACAGAAATATATACATATAATAATAAGTTGTCAGAAACATTCATATATAAAAATAATAATTTAAGCACTATTTATATGAGGAGCAGACTGCTTTGAGTTCAACTCCATCTCAGACTCTCATCTTGAGCATGAAGGCGACAGTGGAAAGAACAAACTCCCTCATGAGGAAGAAACCTTTAGCAGAACCAGGCTCAGGCCAAGAGGTCATCTGCTTTGACCGGCTGGGTTTGGTAGGAACAGATACACAATGGCAGGTCAAGAATCACATGTTAAGATAGAAATAGTATCAAATGAAAACGATTCAATTTTAACAATTAATTTTAGGAGATGAGGTCAATTTATCCTCTTGTAGTCCAACCTTAAGTCAGCTAAGCCAACCCTAACTATAGGATTTATCAAAAAGTAAAGTCTTAAGTACAGTCTGGACAATGCGTCAGCCTTATGGACAGAAACTGGAAGTTGTTTCCACAGGAGAGGAGCCTGATAACTGAAAGATCTCCCTCCCATTCTGCTTTTGGAGACTCTAGGGACCACGAGTAAGCCGGCAGTCTGAGAGCGAAGTGCTCTGTTACGAAAATATAGAACAACAAGATCTCAAATATAAGATGGAGCTAGGTTGTAGGTTAGAAGTAAGATTTGGAATTCAGTTCTGGATTTGACAGGGAGCCAATGCAGAGAAGCTAAAACTGGAGAGATATGATCTCTCCCACTAACTCCAGTTCAGACTCTTGCAGCAGCATTTTGGATCAACTGAAGACTTTTTAAAGAAGTATTTGGACATTTACATAATGAACCATTACAATAGTCCAGTCTATTCAGTCCTTTTGTTTTTACCTTCAATACACAGCAACCTATGCTCTCACCCATACACCAATAAGCATAACTGGAAAGGAAAGGGGAGGGGAGGGGGGGGAGTTCAGGAATCAAACCTCCCAATCCTGTGATTGGTGGAAACCTCGGGACAAAGGCAAACCGGTACCTGTGCATGTTTTTCATGTTCTTAAAGATTCAAAACAACTGTCCGCACCCACATTTATTTATTTTCAATTATCTGGAGTATTTTCTTCCATCGCTTCATAATAAAAGTAAAAACTGAGGAGCGAGAAAGGTCTGCTGTCTGTGTGTGTTTGCTCTGGAGTAAAGGTGCGCAGGGGAGGGTGTGGCCACCGGCCAGGTGCACTTGAACCTGAGGAATACTGTGAAACTCCACAGGTACGCCTGGCGCTTCACTCGTGGCCAACAAACACCTCGCACGAGAAACTGTTTCAACAAAACAAGCTACTTGGTATTTTGCCCCCCCCCCCGGACTGTCCGACAAACAAAGCGCTCCTCTTGGTTTAATGAAAACATTCCGCACTCACCCAGAAGATGCAGGCGTAACCGAAGAGCAGGAATTTAAGGAGCGTATAGGACAGTGTCTGACAGCATCCCGTGTCGCTGTTGCAGGGCATCGTGTCTGAATGTGAATATTTCACTACAGCGGCTTCTTTCACTGACACCGCACTTCCGGGTTGTCACTGTCGCCACACCTGTAGGCAGGTCTGGGCAGACAGAGCTGGTTTGTGATTGTTAGTGCCTGGAGTTACTTTTCTGCAAATAAAGTGGGCAGAATTATTGAGGAGTTTTTTAGGGCTTCAACAAAGCAAAAGACTTTGAGTAAAAAGAAACTGCAGCAAATTTCACTCTTCTCAGCTTGTGACAGGTCTTAATGATCAGGTTCTCAGCTGGTTATTTCTCTGTGCCTTTATTTTTATTTAAACTGATGCACTACCACCTAAGTTGTGCCCCCATGGAAAAGCCTTTGTTGTTTAAAATGATTTAATTTCAGACACAATACTTATACAGTACGGGGGGACAGATGCTTTTAACAGAGAACATGCCAGATGTAACTCCGCCCCCTAGTGGTGAGGTATATGGCTGCAGGTTGATCAAGATGGATAGATAGATAGATGATAGATAGATTTATAGATATATATATAGATAGATAGATAGATAGATAGATAGATAGATAGATAGATAGATA
>NC_056499.1:18085191-18092558 GCF_014905685.2 Nematolebias whitei | reverse complement strand
ATAGATAGATAGATAGATAGATAGATAGATAGATAGATAGATAGATAGATAGATAGATAGATAGATAGATAGATAGATAATCCCAGGTGTAAATTTGAGGCATCCAGTAGCATGTTCTAATTATATAGAAAAAAGACACGTGAAATAATAAAAAAAGAAGCAGAATACACTAATTTGGAAAAAGACAATATGCACGTGCACAAGGAGGTAGTGAGCACTACATTAACCTACAGTATATATACATACACACACATCTAAGCATACATGTATATGTACATGTAAATATGCAACTTGAAACAACTTGAATATCAAATAAAATAAAAACTGCTGAAAATACAACTGTTTTTGTTTCAAGCCTCAGAGCTGCACCTTCATCATAGATTCAACTACCGCATCACTCACACACCTAACCTCAATGCTTTTCAGACTTAGCTGAGACAAATGCATGCACTTTCTAAAACATTTCTATTCTTTTCATGAAACACCACAAGCACACAAATCTTTCCGACTCATGTAAATTATACGGCGCCTGCTGGGTTTTATGCTATTTTCTTAGACATAAAACATTTGTGCTGACTGCAGCAGTTTAAGAAAAATCAAAGCAAACCAACCAGTTTCAAGTTCCACAAACTTTAACCCTACACAAAACTGTAATCAAATATACTTTAAAGAAGATGTTGTGTTTTGCTCAGGAGATGTTTTTTCTTTTTTGCATTTGAAACTAAATATGCATTATTAGCAGTAAATCTTGTTCACAACTTTTAAAAAGCTTCCATTTCCTCTTATTGCACCCTTCATCCTGCCCTTCACTGAGTCCTGCTGGCGAATGTGTGTGTGTAGTCATGTGAAAGTGCACAGATGCAGCACTTACTGTACACACAGAGAAAAAGGCCAGACTTCTTTATTTAGCTGAAGTTGGTAAACCCTGCTTTCATTCTTTTTCCCCCCAGCTTTTTAATGTGAACCTGTGCAGCAGATTTTCCTTTTGAAAAAGGGTGCCTGACAACAAATTTGTATTTTGGTAACAATCAGGGTGACAGATGGCACCAAAATGAAAAAAAAAAAAAGAGTGACAAAGAGCCAAACATATTCAACTGAGAGTCGACCTGTTGTTTATTCAGCAGGACTCACCGGGAAGCATTTTGTGAAGGTATAACAGCAGCTGCAACCTTTTTTCAACATTTACGAGTCATCATTTCTGCAAAAACCCACAAGCAGCTCCTCAAAAATTCAACTAGTTCCACCATTACACCCCACTGCACGAAAACACATAAAAATGACCCTTCAGGAGGCCAGCCTCACTTGACTGCTGTTCAGCTTGCACGTGACGAATGTGCACAAAACTGAGGTTGGATTCTGGAGAATCTTTGTTGTGGAAGTTACATTTACAGACGTCAAAAGGAATAAACATTTGGAGATCTCAGGAGGTCTCCATCTGTTCTCTGGCTGCCAAAAGTAATTAAAACACGGTACAGCAATTGAAGCAGAAACCACTACAAAAGTCATTTCTGTGTCTGTGTTAAGTGCCCATCTCATTCCTTTTTTCATGAATTTAATCACTTTCTAGCCAACATCTTATAAGTCCACCCCCCCCCCCCCATCTTCTCCTGCTTATATAATTGTCAAAGTTTAGGGCACTCCTGCACAAAATGATATCATTATCAGCAGATTCTTGGGTGTCAGAAAAATACAAATTTATCTACAATTTATCTTAAAATATCTGCAAATACTCATGAATCATATAATCAAATAACATCACTACAACATGCAAGAAGGATCAACCTCTAGCTTTGCTCTGGTGTTCTTGTCTCCAGTGGTCCAAAAACCTTTTCACTGGCTGGAAAAAAAAATTCAACACAAATGGAGATCAACATTACTTAAAGGCCAAGACTCTGCGGTTTACACTCATCTGCAGGTCAGCGGTCACTCCTTGAGGGATGAAGATGTGCACATCCTTGATAGAGAGGATGGTTTGAGGAAGCCATCTTTGTGAAGAGAACTCATCCATTGTTAAACAGAGGCGGAGGTCTCCATGTTCAACTGTCCCCCTCTTAATGCTGTTATTGCTAATATCTCTCAGCCCCCTGTGAATAGCAAGCGGCCATCAGGGTACTAACAATCCATTGTTAGGCTCATGGTGAACAACTAGTTTTAAATGTTAACAACAAACTGACTCACTATGAGAAGATGCTATTTATAAGACTGAGTTTGTTGCGGCTCCTCAGACTGACAAAGTATTTGGGATTAAAAACTAAACTTTTCAACAATTAAAATAATAATAATGATAATTTTTTGAATCTGTCTAGAGGACCTGATTTAACTTTGTTAGATTTTTTTACCTGGATTATTAAGCACTTATCTCGCTTAAGCTAAAAAAAAGATACATTCTGTGAACTTGTCCAAAAAAAACTTTGGAATGGTTTGATGGCTGTTTTCAGGCATAAACATTTTCAAAATCTGTTGCAACATTTTCACAAAAACTCTCCAGTCCAATATAAACACAATTATTAAAATTACGTTTTTTAAAATGGCATTTTTTTATGGCTTTGTTTGCAAAGCCTTGCTTCACTATAGAGAGCTTTCTGAAAACATTTGTCAAATCAAAGCTGACGCAGTCTTGAAACCTCTCCTTCTATCTGCGTCTGGACGCGGAGTTGCGGCAGCTGGGCGCGCGCGTACCGCAACGTTTGTGCGTCTCTTTCTGGCTCGTAACACATTCCAGCAGAGAGAAAGCCCGAGAGACGGAGTGCGCGAGTGTTTGTGGGAGAGAAGAGACGCGCGGAGAAATGTCTTCGTGGACTATGGCATCATGGATGAGGCTGCCCAAGACGCACCGGGACTTTAATGATCAGACACAATCAGCCAAGGAGAGAAACATCTGAGGTTACAACTCAACAAACCTCTGCGAAACACAGGTGAGGCAGATGAAACTAATCCGCAACCTCTTGAAAAATCCAGTCATTATTATCTTTAAATATGGAACCAACTGGAATCATTTTGTTATTCCGAAATTATTATTATTTTGAATGGATTCACAAAGACAAGAATTATTGCACAAAATCAGTCCATACCTAACCTTTATTCAGCACTTGATTTACGATATGCAGTGTATAATATTTCATGAAATTAATCTCTATTTGAGTGAATTACCGTTGAGCTGCGGGATAAATGTGCGGTCTCTCATTCTGCGTCTTTACGCACGACAGGGACTGAGTGTTTGTGTCGGCAGCTGAACTGGGAGCCAGTATGGACTCCGACAGTTTTATTCAACACACTGAAGGAGACCCGGAGGCCACTTTGAGCCCTTTCTCAGACAGCTCCAACTGGATGGACGATGGAAACGAGACGAACTGGAACCAGTTCCAACAACCCGGCTGGCAGGTGAGACAGTGAATGAATGAAAACATGAATGGATGAAATGTATCCCACTGAATTTGTTGTGGTTTGTTTTTTCAAGGTTGAGGTATTTCTGAATATTTGCTAAAGGAAAAGTGAGCGATAATGTTTTTACTCATGTCTGTTTGTGCACATGCTCTTGTGTCTGTTATCACAATATCTCATTAAAGAGAGGACAAACTTTAACGGAGCTCTCAGTAAGGAATCATATGATTTATATCTACAACTCTTTAACTTTTAGAGTCAATCCATTTCATGATGGCTGCCACAGTCATCTGACCTTAAAGAGCGCAAAAAATGGTTATAACTCAGTCAATTTTACATTTATCTTGCTAAATCTTGGTGTGAAGTTAAGAATGATCCATAACATATATTATGAGTGCTGTTTAAAATCTTTTTTAAAAATATCATTAATTATTCCTTGTCAACTCAAAGGGCCTGTTAACAAAATGTTTTATGAACCACTGGACATTTTTTTTAACGAAAATTTCAGGAAGTAATCATTGGATGTAGGTCTACAACTGATCAACTTTACCCAATCCAGTTCAAGATGGGTGCCACAGCCACTTGACCTTAGAAGGCCCAAAAAATGCTACAATTCATTTGATTTTACAACAGTGTGCTAAGATTTGATGTTGCCGAAGATGAGAGTAATTTACAACACACTGCTAAACTACACATTGAGATCTTTGCATAAAACTTGAGCAATAATTGTTGGATGAGATGAGGTCAGGCGGGAATCCCCGTGATGATGTTTGCAGATGACATTGTGATCTGTGGTGAGAACAGGGAACAGGTGGAAGAGAACTTGGAGAGGTGGAGGTATGCACTTGAAAGAAGAGGAATGAAAGTCAGCCGTATAAGACAGAGTACATGTATGCAGGGGCAGTCCTAGCCTGTTTGGTGCCCTGGGTGAACAACCCCTCCAGGACACCCCCCTCCCCCTAGCCTGCATCACCACCTCCCCAGCCCTGGGTGCATGGACACACTTCTCCATGGCATATCATTTAGGTTTAGACATCCAAAGTTTCTTTAAATATATTATTCAAAAACTTGAAAATGAAGAACTTACAGTAGAATAATACTATAAACACATAGTCAGACACATAAATACTGTATACCATGAATTTATAAGTATACAATCAATATATTAAAAAAGGAATACTGTAGAAAATGAATACAATTTAAAAAAGACATTTCTAAATTGCACCAATATAACACTTAAGAAAAATCTGTGTACTACAAATGTACTTTGATCAAGATACAAATTTCACTGCACAACTGTCAAGGAAGGTCTGACCTTTTTGGAATAAGACAGTTTACACTATTTCACTTCAAGAAACACAAGATTGCAGATTAAACTGCACAAGTGTCACCTAATAGTGACCCTTCTTTCCTTCCTTAATGCAAAGTCATCATGTTATCATATGAAATCTGCTCAGCAGTTGTATGGTTGATAATGACAATGTAAACGGTCAACAACTAAGACAAAAGCAAACAGGCCTACATATATGTCCAATCTGTGAAATATTCAGAATAGGAGACAAATCAACACCTCTTCCATTTTATGGCTATTTAACACAGTCTAAGCTACATCACATCATTGTCTTTAGTAATTATTTTCAATCTTCAAAACGGTAATATTTTCTGCTGAAAACCAAATATGTCATACTAAACATCTAACCGTAAACAACAGTTAGCGTCTTATTAATTAATAGTAAGTCTATCTTGCAACAGGCTATAGCCCACATAACAGAACACCTGTCATGCTCCAAGAGGTGACACAGCTGCATACATTTATCTTTTGCTCGTTCTTCTTCTTCTTTTCTCCTTTTCCTAAACTGGGAACCTGATTGCTTTGACCTTTTCTTGCCCATCTTCCATGTGTGTAATTGGCACTCGAGCGAAGTACCGTAGGTTATCACCGCACATCCCCCAACATGAGTCAAAACAGCTTAGGTCTAAACTAATTCACCCTCCTTGGTGAGCAGATTGGTTTTTTGTATTATTTTTTCAGCTATTTCACAAAAATAAGCTGCAAACTATTAGCTATATTTGCAATATTATGAATGCAATGTGCTTTGTTTGGGAGCAATCAGTCGTGCTATTTACTAAGCGATTAGATGCATCCCTGTTCCAGCAAGGGGGGCGAGAGCATCCCCCGCTCCTTCTCCTTCTCTCACAACCTGTGTGTCAGACCTCAGCAGAAACTACACACCCTGCACCTACTGGAGGATGCCCACTCCCTGCAAGTGGGCAATAGGAAACTGATATAGGCTAGACAGGCTGTATGAAATAATACTTTATACTTTTTGGAGAGGGAGGAGCCAGGAGCTCGTGACGCTCTTGACAAGATGCCACCCTGGGCAGCTGATATGCCACCCATATCAGAAACAGCCACTGCCGGTAGGAAAAAGACACAAGAAAGGTGAAAGAGGAGATAAATGGAGAGGACATGGAGGTAGATGGAGTGAGGACAGAGTGAGAAGGAGGAGGAGGACCCACTGTGGACACCCCTGAAGAGGACGAGGTGAAAGAAGAACAAGAAGACTGAGTGTGACATCTCATAATGTCATACGGGATTACACATTGTGTTATTGCTATAGTTGTATCACAATGGCTACAACACCATCATTACTCCACCAAAAATAGTCTTAGTCTGAACCCTGTTTTGTTGTTTTTATTAAATATTTCATGCCTTAAATAGATTCAGTTTACTTGTTTTGCTTCTTGTGACACTGACTGTTGTTTCTCTTAGCTCCCCTGGTTTCTCTAACCACACAGCTGCATCTCATGTGTCCAGTTAGCTCTCCTGCTCCCCTTCTCTCTGTTTAGACCATCTTTGGTTTCTCGTGTCGTTTGTCTGATGCTCCATGTTCTCTGTCGCTCCTCTGTGTCCCCGCTGCTTGGTTTTGTACAGTTTATACCTGTTGCTCCATGTGTGCTCCTGTAAGTTTTTGTTATATTATTCCTCATTCAGTTACTCTGTTTGGATCTTCTTGTTGGACTAAAATAAAGATGAGAATCAATTTTTGACACATCTGTGACAAAAGTGTGTTTAAATAATTGATTTGATGTACTATAAAGGTAAATATGCAGACTGTTTAAAGATGCACAAGGTTTTCCATTTTTAATGTCTGAACTGTTTTCTTTCTGGATTGTACCATTCCTCCTCTGCTCCCCTCTCAGGTGGCTCTCTGGGCCATAGCTTACTCTGTCATCATTCTGGTGTCCATCACCGGCAACGTCACAGTGATTTGGATCATCTTGGCTCACAGACGCATGAGGACCGTCACCAACTATTTCATTGTAAACCTGGCCTTCTCTGACGTATCCATGGCGACCTTCAACACTCTTTTTAACTTTGTCTATGCGCTTCACAACGACTGGTACTTTGGTTCGGGTTACTGCAGGTTTCAGAACTTCTTCCCCATCACGGCCATGTTTTCATCAATTTACTCCATGGCTGCTATTGCAGTGGACAGGTAAGACATGCAGAGTTAGTATGCGTCTGCTGTTTGTCTGCTAAATATGTTTCTCGATGTAAAGATGATGCTCTTAAAAATATTTTGTCATGTTTTAAAAGAGTTTATAACCTGAGAGTGCGAGTAAAAGCTCTGGGGTAGGTTTGAGTGTGAAATATAAAAAAAACCCACATTTATTAGTGATGAGCAAATGATACTGAGGCTTCAGAACTTGTGTCACTTTCTGAAACAGAGTGATTTATAACACTGTGTAGGAGCTTGTATCAAACACCACGTCACGTGACAAATTTTATATATATATATATATATATATATATATATATATATATATATATATATATTCAAAGATTCAAGAGTCTTTATTTGTCATACGCACCACATGTGGTACATGTGGTGGAACGAAATTGGGTAGTGTCCCAGTTACAGCCAACAAAAGTAATAAAATGGAAAATAAAAACAGTAATCAGACCTAAGATATAAACTAAG
>NC_056499.1:18071042-18084791 GCF_014905685.2 Nematolebias whitei | reverse complement strand
CGGATCGAAGGCGAAACGTTTCAGCACAATAAAAACGAAACTGTCCAGATGACCTGACTGAAAAATGTTGCATTAAAAACTAGAGGTTTAAAAGATCAAAGGTCATGTTCAATAATCCAGGTAAAAAGTGAGGTCCTTTGGGCGGTTTCTATTTTTGAAACATTTCAACAAAAAGAAACCGTCCAGAGGACCTGATTAACGTTGTTAGACTTTTCTTACCTGGATTATTGAACATGACTTAAATGGTTTGAACCACTTTGGCCATGGCTGACTGAGTCGGCCGGGGAGAGGGCGGACTCCAGAAACCATCTTAGCACCATCAAACTGGTTGACCTGATGTCAAGGTGATATTTATAAGACTGAGTTTGTTGAGGCTGATGAAGTCTTTTGGATGACAGACGAAACGTTTAAACATAAAAGAAACCGTCCAGAGGACCTGACTTAACTTTGCTAATGGTTTAAAGGTTTTCTTCATAAAAAGCTGCTGTTAAAGACAAATAAAATATTTAGAGGAGAAAAGAACTGAGACTCAGATTGTTTCCCTTTCAGAGTTTTAACCCTAAATTCCCAAATAATGAATTTGATGCTATAAATACTTGATGACCGATAAATTGAAAGTCTTGCTGACTGAAATCTGAACAAAACGTTTATTAAGTCAAAGAATCAGTTTGTGTTATGAAAAAAAAAACATTATTTTGACAAGAAAACAAAGCGAGACTGAAAAATCCAACATGAATTTTTGTGTTGATTTTTAATTGAAAGTCCTTTAAGGGGACATTCTGCAATCATCACAGCTTGACAGTGAGGAGACCAAAACCACAAGTAGGAGGGAAACTTCAAACTGTAGACAGCAGTTTTTAATGGAGCTGGAACACTGGGACCAGCTGCAGTTCAGAAACCAGGAGTTTCCAAATGACACGAGGTTTTAACAGCTTCCAAACGATGATTGAGGACTTACTTTTCACAACAGCCTATTTTATATCCAGACAATTTCAAGAAAATAATGTGGCAAACTAAAACTTACATTTCAGATTTTTAATTAAACTGATCAGTTTCTACATTTTTTTTTCTTAATTGTAGTTTCATGTTTTCTTATAGAACCGACAATTTGATTATTTTGCTGCCTTTAAAATAAAATGTATTTACTCCAAACATCTTGTGCATGCTTTTTAAAGATCAGCTAAAGAGTTTGGATTCTTCTGATTCATTTTTCATTTTGTTCACTGCACAACTGGTATTAATTAGACTAATTTATTCATATTCAGCACGCTGTCTGTTTGATTCATGGCTCCTGGGACAGAAGATAAATCAGCCATGTGCAGATATCAACTCAGATGGAAAAGTTGCTCAATCTAATATATTATTTCTGTTAAATTCCAGTGTGGGATCTTCTTTCAGATTTTTTCTATGGTTTTATTTAACTTATTTATTTATTTGTTGTTGTTGTTTTTTAGCAGCTGCAGAAGACAATCAGTTCTGACCAAACGACTGCAACGAATGGATTTAAACCAGAACAATGGATGCAATTTTCTGCTGCCCCTAAAATAAAGCAGCAACAATATTAATCTTTTAGGAGACGGGGACGCTGATGAAACACATTACTACATCAACCAAAACGAGTTAAAGAGCAGGGTCATTAGAAATTATAATAATAATAATGAAATCTTGGGGCTATATTTGATTTAATATCTAGCAAACTACCCAATTATACAATTGTACTAATCATAAAATTCAAAACGGTGGACTTCAAAAGGAAATTTAATCTTCATGCAAATGAGGCACACTGTTAACTGAATGCTTCAGTACGTATAGTTGCATCAATATATCTTTATAACTCAATAATTAAACAAAATAATGACGAGTTTATTGCTGTTTATTAAGAATGTATTATTTTATCTTTTTTTGTTTGTTTATTCTGGTCCATTAAAACGAACTAAGTTAAAGTCAGGTTACCATAACCAACACCAGCACATGTTCCAAATGAACTTATGCAGGAGATAAAACACCACGGACAGGTGTGGAAAATAATCACATTACACTGAAAGCTTTGGGCCGTTTGGATGTAGACACGTACCACCCATCTAAAAAGCACACCTCCTCTGTGTTATGACCTCAGATAAATATGATTTATATTTGGAACTGAAAGTAATTGTCAGTATATTGGATTGTGTCTGCTGCTCAGGCAGGCGCTCGGAGACAAAGAGCGAGCTTTATTTGTCGATTTTCTGCCATGGTATAACTGACTGCATGATAAACCCGTTTCTGATTCTCTGTCACTAAAACTGATGGGAACTCAACAGAGCTGCTGCTGCAAAATCACCATTTAACACTTCAAAATGATGATTGATTTTAAGGGGTAGATAAAAAAATTGTTCCCCATTATTTGAATCGAAGCATTATTGATTTTTCAAGCAAAGAAAACAGCCCGTTATGAACTCTATAAAACAGTGTTTTCATCCTTTAAACATTGACAGGACCTCTACCATCCACAAAACGAGTATTTATTTAAAAGAGATGTTTTTTCCCGACTTGGTGCCTATTGCAACAATGTCCAGAGTTGATGTTCTGTTCTTCACATCCATTCCTGCAAACTGAATGAAGTTTTCTTGATTTTTAAGGTACATGGCCATCATCCATCCCTTAAAGCCTCGTCTCTCCTCTACATCCACAAAAGTGGTGATTGCTGTGATCTGGATGGTGGCGTTCTCTCTGGCCTTCCCTCAGTGCTACTACAGTGTGACAAGATTTTACTACCCCAGAACTGTGTGCATGGTGGACTGGCCTGATGATTATGGAGGAACACATCAACTAAGGTAAAAGGAGGAAAGCACAAGTGTTCATTATTTTTATTTTCTTGATTCTCCTCCATTTGTGTTTGTGCAGCTATCAGTTTGCCGTGATCCTCCTGATCTACTTGGTCCCTCTGCTGGTGATGCTGGTGACCTACAGTTTAGTTGGCCGATCACTGTGGGGTGGCCACATCCCTGGGGAGGCTTCAGATCACTACCACAGCCAGATAACAGCCAAGAGAAAGGTCCATCTGTTCATTACGGTTCAGATAGTGAGAAAACAACTTCCTTCATCAGATGCACGACGGGAACATGAGTCTGTGATTCTTCGTCCTGCAGGTGGTGAAGATGATGGTGGTCGTGGTGGTGACCTTTGCTCTCTGTTGGATGCCCTACCATATTTACTTCATTCTGGGCTCAATTAACAGAGACATTTATAAACAGCATTACATTCAGCAGGTTAGTAACAACTTATCTGTTTTACTTACTTTATCCATGACGCTATCTGTTGTTAACGCAGCTTTTGTTTCTTTGTCAGGTATATCTGGCCATTTTCTGGTTGGCCATGAGTTCAACCATGTACAATCCTATTATTTACTGCTGTCTAAATCAAAGGTACAACAATATTTGAACGCATCTGCCTGCCTCGACTATTTAAGTCGTTGCAACGTCTCAAAAATGAACGTTTTACACGTTTAGACCTCTGAACAGTTGAGAACACGCTCCCTTCTCTTGTTTTAGATTTCGTGCCGGTTTCCGTCACGCCTTTGTTTGGTGTCCCTTCATCAACGTGTCGGAGGAGGACAGGATGGAGCTGCAGCACAAAAACACTTTCAGAGCCACAGTGACGCGCAGCCGACGCAGTGAAACGTCACACACGCACGCCTCCATCAAAACTAACAGCACGGAGAGAGATGCATGTTTGCAGAGGAAAAAACAGACATGCAGCACATCCAAGTCACATCTGCCCAAGAAGATGGATTTAACAACCTCAGCTGCCAAATATACGGAGCAAAGCCCTGGACTTTAAAACTAACCCTGATAGAAACATTGGAACTGAGAAGGCAGCGAGACAGCAGAAAGACTGCAGAAAGACTGCAGACCTTTAGGAAAAAGAAAGGTCAGCAGCTGATAAGAAACTTTTGTTGTTGTTGTTGTTTGCAGAAGAAAGTCCTGGAGGAAGGAGCTGCTCACTGGATGTTGTCACCGGTTACACTGGTTAATGGTGCATGAGGTACATGCACAGATCTGACTGAGGGAAGGAAGGTTTTTCAAACCTCCTTCAGGATCTTGTAGGGGCTTCAGTCTAACAAAGCAAGAAACATGGCGTGCCCTCAACAGACAAATCTATTCATAACAAGACCCGCAGAAACAAACAAACAAACAAACAAACAAAAAAACAACATGCACCTTCATCCTTTGGCTGATTGAGGTTTGCCTACAAAGGCAGCCACCTGAAAAGGGTCTTGCTCTTCTATCAACTTTAATACGGCCCGAACCGCAACATGTACTCCCACAAATGTTACATCAAAAGGACCGGCTCAGCACCGTGATGTGTGCTATTACTTTCATTGGTGTTTCAAGTTACCATGGCAACCTAATTTGCAAACAAAGACACCATTTTTCTCATTCAAAACGCCTGACGGAACTTTTAACAGCCTCTAACTGCCACAGTGAGGTCACATGACCTAGACTGAGGAGGTCTCTGATTTTTGAAGCCATTTTGTTTCAAGATGGCCTCCACAACTACCTCTGAAAACTCTAAATTGACTATCTCAGTCATTCTTTGGGATACTGAGCTGAAATTGGGTATGATGGTAGCTGAGAGTGAACCCCAACACATAGTACTGTAAAAACTAAATTTTTAAATAGGTGCCACATGGCAGTCTCCATCAAAGTTTCTCCAGGAACTTTCTAGTTATCAATCTTTTACTTGCATGTTTTTGGACCACAGAGAACTTTAAAAAGCTCGAAAAGACACACATGGAGAACATACAGGGGGATTGGTGGTGCAGAGGATAGAGAAGGTGGGCCTGTGATCGGAAGATCGCCGGTTCAAGCCCCGGTACCGACAACATCAAAAATGTGGGTGGGGTAGGTGAAGCACCCACACCTGCCCCCACCCTCATTCACCCCACCCTGGGCCCATGAGCAAGGCCCTTAACCCCATCTGCTCCCTAAACAGGTCTCTCTTGAAAATTAGTTCTCGTGGCTCAACGAGACTACCTGTATAAATAAAGGCTAAATGAAAAAAATTTAAAAATACAGGAAAACAACCCTGTGACTTTTCAACTAGAAACAGCACTACCATCACAAGTGTTTATCCTTTATCTTTTACCCGCTTCTTTTTTGGGGGGGTCGCGGGGTTCACTGGTGCCCATGTCCAGCTATCACTGTATGAGAGGCGAGGGACATCCTGGACAGGTCGCAAGTCCATCACAAGGACACATAGAGACAAACAACCATTCACTCTCTCACTCACACCTAGGGACAATTTAGAGTTACCAATCAGCCTAACATGCATGTTTTTGATCTGTGGGAGGAAACCGGAGTACCCGGAGAAAACCCACGCATGCACGGAGAGAACATGCAAACTCCACCCAGAAAGGCCCCCGGACTGGGATTTGAACCGGGAACCTGCTCTATGAGAGGCAGCAACTTGAGCCACCGTGCTGCTCCTAAGTGTTTATCTCACTGAAAATACTGTGCGTACTGAAAAAAGCAACAGATTGTGACACTGTAAATTTTGCTGCTATTGAGAACGTCTGAATATGAAGCATCTTTGTTTTTATCCGATGGTGTGGGTTTTTTTGTCTTCTGGTGAATTTTTCTATTTGAAAGTGGTTTGACTGATCGGACAAACAGTTCAGCGACACCAGCACCGAGCCTTAACAAAGTCAGGTGTTTTTACTGCTTTAACACAAAGTCTGTCACAATTAGAGCATTTGATTGTGTTTGTGTAATTTATTGTACTGATGTTTTCTTTAATGGTGAAATTCAACATTAACAATAAGTGTTTGTTAGATGGTTTATTTTCTGTCCAAGCACAAGAATTAGGAACCTGACATTTCAGCAGCTGCAAACCTACAGTCGCTGTAGATTTTATTTAATAGGAGAAAAATGTGATCATCAACAAGGTTAGATCCTCCCACTTGTTTTTTTTTTTTTATGACAGTATACATTTAAAACAACAATAACAATAGCCCTGCATATTTATTGTCTGATTTGGACGTATGAGTTAATGTGCTGGTGTGCATTCATATTTATTATGTATTGTGATTTGACTTGTCTTAAAATATTTACAGTAAAGTTTAATATTTCACTTAAGTGTGAATAAGGAGTAAAACTGTAAATACTGAACTTGTGATCTTTTAAATACAGGCACTGTACCTCATGTGTGTTATGATTTCAGGATATTGGTTAAAAAAATACACTTAACTTGTACGATACACACTTGTAACTTTGTGAAACATCTGTATTTGTTGCCTGCACAAAGCTAGACTGATTTTTTTAATACTGTGACCTTCATTCAGTCAGTATTAAGTTTTGATGAGTGGTAATAAAATTTCACTGTTAAAAAAAGAGGGGAAAAAAAACAATATTTGCATTTACTTTATAGACCGTGCCAATCGTTTAAAATAAAAAAAGCCCAGCGTGCTCCGATTGGTCACCTTCAGTGGCCCGTGAAGGGGGATGTAAAGGTCATGGATGTTTCACTTACTACTGTCAAATGCCATAGAACCATGTGTGTGGAGAAGTTGTTTTGTCTTTGCAAAGTGGAGCCTGCAAGTGCATTAAACCTGCGCAACTGATAAACTTCAAGACCCTAAGCTGGAAAGCAGAGTAGTCTTGAGAGGTTGTCTTCACCTCGCCTCTGTCTTGATATAAAAAGACACTTCCTTATACTGCCTGTGAGCAGACCTTGGAGACAAAGCGCCATTAACATCTTGATGCTTGTATTTCAACGCTGCTCCTCTTGCAGGATTAAACCTGGGCTAATAAAGATCTTCTCGTTGTCCTCTTTGTGGCTATTTATTTAATGAGTTGATGATCACAGGATAATTAAATTATCCAACAGCCCGATCAGACGGATGCACTGGTCAACTATTTCAATAAAAAAATCCAGAACAAGCAATCCAAATGTAACTTTTACATTCTGTTTGACAAGAAATAATGAATAGATATTGCAGAAAACAACTTTTTGTCATTTTTGTGCCAGACTCTGGTGTTATCAGCACGATGTTATGCGAAACCATTAACATCTAATTTGTTTAAAGGGTGCGTTCACATATTTAACATCATATCCTCTCTTTGGCTTAGGGGTATGTGTAGTGAACAAAACATTTGTGTGAAATTCCTACAAAGACAACATCAGATGAACACACGTTGGACTTTATTGAGCGTCAGCGTTTAACCAAACACATCTAAGGTTTGAGAACAAAAGTGAGGACAGATTGGTAAGAGTTTTGGTTGATCAAACTGATTTTGTCTTTTGAATTTGAGGAAAACATTAAAGCAGCCATGTTTAGGACACATTAAAGAAGCTGTCCTTGAAAAAAACTAAATCCTGACAGTCAGGACAGTTCGCTGCGTTTTAGTTTAATTACCTAAAGAAAGATGACAGTAAAAGTTATGAAGGCAAAACATTTATCCACAGAGTTACTGTGTTTGAACTGAACTCAGAAAATATAGTTTTCTCCAACATTTGATCAAAAAGGACCAGCCTCGACACAGATGGCAAATTCACATTTTTTTAAAAATAGCATGAATGTGGTGACCAACACTATGATATTTTATTTGTAATTAATTAAAACTAAATATAAATGAAGAACCTTAAAGTAAAAGATGTGAAAGTGAAAACCTAGAGTTTCCTGAGATGTTAGAAGCACATTTCTACACTTGGACTGTTGTCTCTTTGGCCCTCCTTTTAGCACCATGCTGGTGATGAGAACAGCCAAAACATCATAAACTGACAGCTGTTTTTCCACAGCTGGGATTAGTACCAACAGCATGACGTAGTTCACGATACATAACAGACAAACACGTCAAACAGCCGATTTATGCTGATGAAGCGCTGATAACAAGCAGCGAATGTCAGTGGCATCTTCTGTGTGCATCATCATATAATAGTAATATTCATGAACATTCCCCAACATAGAAATAAAATAAATAACAATATTGTATATAACATATTGCATTAAATCTGGGTAAGGTTTTACAACTTTAAGAGAAAAAATATTACTTTTATCTCGGTACAATTTATACACTCTTGCATATCCCTTTTATTTAGTCTTCCTGTACAAACAGTGTGATGCATACAGCAGACACACTTTGGTCTAAAACGTGCCTTTTTATCATCCGCTTCTTCTGAATGTCGAAAGAGTGCAGTAACTAGAAGGTTCCACCAGATGGGAACAGAGGAGCATTACAGGAGTGTGTCGGAAATCCTTATTTTCACGTATTATACTAGTTTTACTTTTTACACAAAAAAAAAAAAGACAAAACTGCAACACACTAAAAGATTAGGTACTGTTACAAAATATAATAATTAAAATAATCTAACTACACAACAGAAGAATCTGTCTCCCAGTGTCTGTGTCCTGTAGGCACGAGCTAAAGCAGCTACTGGAGTGCCATGGCTTGATTTGGAAGAAAATGACACAATCTGTGGAAAAGGTGGGATGTCTGCTGGGAGTTTTGGAGTGAGAACAACGAAACAGGAGATTTTCTTTTGCCGTTATTTACTGTTGAGCTCCTGCTTTCTGAGCCGGCAACCCACAGCCGTGATGAGAGCGGCTCCTTTCCCGCTGCCGTCCTCTGACAGCAGGAAGTTGACGGTACACTGAGGAGCCAGTTCAGCAACGGTCTGATGCATGATCCCAGAGAAACTAGACAGAGAAGAGATTTTACATCATTTTACACAAAGAAATAAAATTAAAAAGCCATAATGGTAATATCTAATTTGGGTTAGTTACCGTATTTTTCGCCCTATAAGTTGCAGTTTTTTTGCATAATTTGCATGCCCTGCGACGTAAGCAATGTATTTATGTTTTTTTTCTTCCATATTTATAAACCAATTTTTGGCTGAGATATGACCTTCATTCATTCTCACTGAGAATATTGAACACTTCCATTTTCAGCCGCTAGATGGCAGTCTTGCAGTATGGTATGCTGTTGTATCATGTAATAGGTAAAAGTGGCTATTAATGACACAACTGGCTTGCAACAGCCTGACACCGTCATCTGCCTGGAGCAACCGTCAAAGCAGCTTCATTTCGCTGCACCGCCCTGGAGAAATGCAGCAAATTTGACCATTGAAGTGCATTTATTAAGTAAAAGTTCAACTGAGACACACCTTTACTATAAAGTCAAGCTAACAAATAATTGTTTTTAGGTGGTTCTTGTTAAATTTCGAAGAAATGGACCAAGTCGCCCTCTGAGCGTTCGTGTTTCCGCGTATCGGCTTTTGAAATGCATCCGATTTGACCGTCGAAGTGCATTTATTAAGGAAAAGTTAGACTGAGACACACCTTTGCTATAATTTCAAGCAAACAAATAATTGTTTTTAGGTGTTAGTCTTGTTAAATTCTTGTTAAAGTACTCCCGCGCACGCTCCTGCGGCCACCATTTGGCAGCCAATCGATTTTTGGCACAACACCGGCCCACATTTCCGGGTTGTCAGCGGTGACGCATATTAGATGCAATGTATTTATTGATTTTTCCACTTTATTACACATATTTGGACTGATGCGACTTATAGTGTGGTGCGACGCTTACAGCGGTAAATACGGTAAACTTTCGTTTTAAATCAGACAGAATGTGGAGGAGTCAGAGCTGGAAACTTAAGGATCACATGTTTAACAGGTTGAACAGTTTAAATATTCACTCACACCAGTAGTTTTTCTATTCTATTGTGCAGCTAATAACAGGTCACATGTTCAACAGTAACTTTGCAAAAACCTGACTTAACCTGACTGACTATGCACCATTGTACAAAGGCATGTTATTCACATGTCTGAAGCTTTTATGACCTCTGGTGGGGTTATGTTTTTGCAGCTGTTTTCTGTCTGTCTGTCAAAATAATGACACAAAATCCACAAAAATGATTTTTAGAAACCTTGCTGGAGCGGTAAAACAGAGAAGTTTTCTGCATTCAGATTTAGTAGTGGATTTCTGACATCACATCGAGACACATTTGCAGAATTCTTGCTAAATGACCTTTGTGGTAAAACTAAGAATGCAAAGATGTCTGGTCCTCCATCATTTCTGACAACTAAAGCGAAAAGACGAACCTTACAGAGACATGAGCAGATCATTTTAGACTGAAGACGGCAAAAGGTGCTGCAGCAACAAACATGTTCTTTGACCCTTAACATTTCCATTCCTTTTTAAAAGTTTGTAAAGTAAAAATTAAGAACCTGCTGAGAGTGAAAACGTCGGCACTTGAATGTGTATTCAGACAAATCCTCATAAGGGAATGTTCTGACAAAATCAAGACTTGACATTGAAGGGAAGAAAATAAATTAAAGGTATGGTATTTTCTTAGAAGGAATGCATGTCACCTGCTGCCTTTCATGCCGGAGTGTAAGATTAAGATCATCTTACGATTAGAAGGGACAGAGCTATGAGCATTTTTGTAAAACTTTGTAAACGACGTGCACATTCTCACGTGATAGTGTGTGAGCTCGTAAGACACGTTGATTACTTTCAGTGAGTTTCATTAACCTCCTTTATTAGTAAGTTGTATTTGTGATGATTTGAACTTACTGGGGATGTAATTTGTACAGAGTTCCATCTACGGCCACGGTGACGTTCAGGTGGTCCAGTCCGCGGTTTTCTCTTATCTTATCCACGACAGCTGCCATTCCTGCGCCGCACAGCTGAGCAGCACGACGTGCCACAGTTCCACACACCTAACAATGAAAACCTTATCAATATTGCAACAGCTAACAGATTGTACCACACAAAGTTAACAGAGGCAGAAGTTGGAAAACAAACACAGCGTTGACAAATCTGTTGCAAGTGAACGAACACTTTCTTCTCTTTCACAAGACACTGAAAAAGAGTTGTAACGGGATTCGCCACTGTTTCAGACTGAACTGTATTCATCGTGAATAGGCCTGTCACAAAAAACAATAAATCAATTAATCGCATGATAAATGAAAATTATCAACCTCGTTTTCATTTATCGGCTTTATAGTTTCTTCGTGTCTCTTTCTACTGGACACTGGATGACAAAATCCTCAACTCCGGTGCTCTTCACTGACCCATCCCTTTCTTTTTAGTCTTTAAAATGCATTTTAACCATCCAAAATCACGTTTTTAGATCATTAAAAGCAGCTAAGATGAGAAGCTAAGCTACGAGCTAAGCTAACAGGCCGACCTCAGGAAAAAACCTCCGTCTTGTTGAAGCTCCAAAATTCATGGTTGAAACCCGTGCCTTCGTGTAAAAGTTTTTCTCTGCAAAAAGAAGCTGAGAACTTGTTTACTGATTTTTTATTAAAAGCTCTGTGTGAAAAATGCTATGCTAAAGAGCTCAAATCACACAGAGTGTCCGCCTTTTTGAGAACCGAAGAGAGACAGCCCATGTCACGTCAAGGGGCCTCACTCCCATTTTTCTTAAAGAGACACGTTGCTCGCTCCCTCACTATCCATCCTTTGATGCAAAGTGTCTTACACTTTGGTTGGCCTTGTCGCTGTTTTAAGTGCTCTATAAATAAAATGGTATGGTATGGTACACTGCCATCCGGTGGTCGAAAAAAGGTACTACATGCAAAACAAATTCCATCCGTCCCTTATCGTTTATCTGCTTTTTCCATTTTGGGTCATGGGCAAAACAAATTAACCAACATTTCTTCTTAAATTTGGCAATAATTAATTAATGTAAAATTTCAAACAATATTATCGGTTATCGCAATAATTTATGAGACAATTAATCGCCCAGCAAAATTTGCTATTGTGTCAGGTCATGTAGATAATAGCAGAATTGTAGTAAAAAGCTGTAAAACAATAGCTAAAAGCTAAAGCTAAAAGTAGCAAAAGTTGAACATGAACTTTGGTGTTTTGAACCACTTTGGCATGACTGTCTCAGAGGAGTTGACGAAGAAGAGGGCGGGCCCCAGAGGCCATCTTAGCACCAGCAAACTGATTTTTTTTTACGCTATGGAATGTGCTGTTTGTGGGAATCAGTTTTGGTTGGTGGCTTCTCGAACTGAAGAAGTCCTTTAGATGAAGGAAGAAACGTCTCAGCAAAAAAATAAACTGTTCAGATGACCTGACTGAACATTGTTGGATTTTATACCTGAATTATTGAGCATGAACTTGGGTAGCAAAAAGTTAGTTAAAAGATAAAAGTAGCAAAATAGTAGCTAAAAGCTAAACATAAGTACAGCAAGTAAAAATAGAGCAATGTTTTTAAAGGATTTAAAAAAGGTCTTAATATATTTCTATGGGTAACATTTTTGTAAATAAAGTTAAATATTTTTTTGAAAAGTATAAAAAGTAGTTACAAATCAACAAAAGCCATAGCACCCATCTCCAGAACGAGCTGAACAGTTTGATATATGAATGACTCAAAACACGCAAAGCCTGCAGAAGCAGTAAGATTGCAAAAAACGTGTGGAGGAATAAAAAATCGTGCAAACAGGATGAATGCTGAATCAGCAACACACAATTTAATTTGTTAGGCTCACCAACATCTGGCTCCCCTACCTCTTTCACAATGATACTGTCATCACAGGTGCTGTCCAGCCCCAAGTGCTGCAGGATGGCTCTCACCTGCAGCAAAGCCAGTCTGTCACTGGAGAGAGAAACATGGGTTCAGGAGGTTCATTATTGACACCATTTATGGGTTATGTAGCAGAAACCCTTGTGTACAATTCCAGTCTCTATTTGCATTACATTTAAAAGAAAAAAACCTGATGGCAGCTGGTTGATAACAAAATTAATAATTTGTTGCATTTTCAGTTTTGAGTGCAAATACAGTGCAATGTCCACCTCACAGTTTTGTATATTAATTTAATTTCTTTCTACAGCCACACACTGCAGCTTTTAGAGCCGGAATCACGACACAAACCCATTACCTTTCTATCTGTGAGAGGAACTTTGTTTCAAAGATGCCTCTGGTCTTTAAAGTTTCAGAAATCTGTCCCCTGAACAGGAAGCCTTTCTTGGTCATGTCTATGAGGATGTTCCGCACAATTTCTCCGAGGTACATGCCACTGCACATTTTCTCATATCTGCAAATTCACAAGAAAACAGAGCATAAATTACACACAGGCATGGATTAGATTATAACTGTGACATTAGCATATGAAGCCAGAACATTTGATTTTTTTTCCTTTATTCGGCACCTTTGTTTTCCCGGGTTGAGAGAAAAGTCGTCTACAGCATTATCGTACTCTGTCCGGATGTCGTTGAGGCATCCGTTGTCTCCAAAGGCCCCCCATTCCATGTTGACACACATCCGACCCTCATCACCCTCGACCATCTCAATGTTCCTCATCTCCTCCATGTAGCATGCATTACTGCCAGTTCCTGTTTACCAGAGGTGATCATTAGAGGAACTGAGTGCAGGGAGTCAAATATTCATCGTACTGAATGAAAACGAAGTAAACTGACCAGCAATGAGTCCGACCTCACAGGTGGGCTCTTCATAGGCACAGGTCATCAAGGTTCCCACTGTGTCATTGACTATGGCCACCACATCCAGGTCAAACTCCTTAAAAACAGCACACAGTATGATTTCTCCTCCTGCACAGAGCTGTTACTGTGGTAACTAAATAATGTGTCTCCTCATGCTGTACCTCTCTTCTTTTAATAGCCTCCCTCAGTAGTCCCACCACATCCTCTCCTTCACAGTCTGTCGCCTTAAACCCTTTGGTCCACGTCACTAAGATACCCTGCACACACAAACACACACACACACACACACACACACACACACACACACACACACACA
>NC_056499.1:18066138-18071032 GCF_014905685.2 Nematolebias whitei | reverse complement strand
ACACACACACACACACACACACACACACACACACACACACACACACAGTGTGTCATAAACTGAAAATATTATATGAGGGATCAGCAGGTCAACTGTGGCAGCAGACTCACAGCGTCCAGACTAGTCTGTTGGCATGGAAACGAGAAGGTGAAGCCCAGAGGAAGACGAGCGTTCTTCATTCCCATGTAGTCCAGGAAGTCACTGATACAGTGCACAATGTGATCAAACAACTGAAAGAAAAGGAAGAGCAGGAAATTAAATAAACGACAAGTTTTCAAACACTTTCAGTGTAGGCCTCCAAAGTGTTCATTAGGTTGTAAATATACTCTCTTATAGGCTTAACAAAGTCATAATGTTATATAAAAAACTACCGTATTTTTCGGCCTAAAAGACACATTTTGTTACATAATTTGTATGCCCTGCGACTTATACGTCAAAGCAACGTATTCATGGATTTTTTCCATATTTACAAACCAATTTTTGGCTGAGATATGACCGTTGTCATTCATTCAGACTGAAAATATTGAACATTAACATTTTCAGCCGCTAGATGGCACCCGAGTTGCATGGCATGCTACTGTGTTATGTAATAGGTTAAAGTGGCTATTAATGACACACTCAGCTTGCCAAAGACTGCCACTTTCGTCCAGCTCGCCCGGAACAAAATCAGCTTCATTTTGCTGCGCCGCCCCAGAGAAATGCAGCTAATTTGACCATTGAAGTGCATTTATTATGTAAAAGTTCAACTGAGACACACCTTTACTTTAAAGTTGAGCAAACAAATAATTGTTTTAGGTCCTTATCTTGTTAAATTTCGAAGAAATGCGCAGCGTTCCACTTTCCTGACTTCCTCCCTCAGAGCGCTCCCGGAGCACCGAGGCAGCAAAGACTTTTGAAAATGCAGCTGATTTGACCGTTGAAGTGCATTTATTAAGGAAAAGTTAGACTGAGACATAATCTCGAGCAAACAAATAATTGATTTTAAGTGTTAATCTTGTTAAACTTTTGTGAAGTCCTCCTGTGCATGCTTCCGCGGCTGCCATTTGGCAGCCAATCGATTTTTGGCACAACACCAGCCCACATTTCTGGACTGTCAGCAGTGACACCTAACAAACGTGACGCGTCCGCAGTGATGCATAATAGATGCAACGTATTTATGGATATTTCCACTTTATTAGACATATTTGGACTGATGCGACGTCTACAGTGGAAAATACAATAAATAAGATTTCTTGTATTATGTCAGTGATACATTTGAGGGAACATTTATGACACTAGGTGCTACCAAACTTGTCTAGAAGATGTGTTTATTTTATGAGATTCACTACTAATGTGTTTCCAAAAATAACTAAATCTTAGCTAATAAGAGAATAATGAAACACTTGAAACGGTTGTGAGAAGAGGCTGAAACAGTTACAGCTAGTCAAAGTTTCCTGTTTTTTGTTCTGTGTGGAGGTGAATAGGTTCAGAAGAAAAACTGGATTAGCTTCAACCGGTGTTCAACATGTATATTCCAATCCAAGCATTAAAATCTGTTAACTCAATGTTAATCCCAACCAGTCACCCACTCTGTGTGTCCTCCTCCAACCTAACAACCTTCCTCTTAGCTTTCATCTTCATCTCATCATCAGCAGTGATCACATGTCAAGCTCCAACCACACCATCCTAATCCTTATTGCACAATCTGTTAACCTGGAGTTGTCTTTCATTTTAATGACATACATACTTTCACAAATTTATTTACACATCTCACCTCTTCTCCTGTGCCCTGCATCACTTCCAGAGGAATAGCGTAAATCTTGTTTTGCATCTCTACTGATCTCCTTTTGCCAGAGCGAATCTTCACCAACAGAACCCTGAAGTTGGTTCCTCCTAAGTCCAAAGCCAGGAAATCCCCATTCTCTGCACATACAAAACAAATGTACAAGGCTGACCAAAACCTCCACATTTCATAAAAATAACTTGTATAGAAACAGACAAAAATCAACACAACAGCTTATAAACATGTCTTTAGTATTCACAAGATGCAAATAAGTTCTAATATTTTTTTTTACTTGGGATTATTAACATAAATATCAGATTTTAAGGCCCTGTTTACAAGAAAATGATTTCTGGTGAAAATGGAAGCGTTTTGTTGCGTTTGAACTGTCCATTTACACGAAAATAGCAAAAGTTTTCTCTAACAACGGCACAATTTGAGAACAGATTCCAGAGTGCAATGGTTCACAAACGTCCCGGTGTCCATTGTTATGTAAACAGAAAAAATAGATATTTTCTGTCAGGGAATCCCTGGCTCATGCGCATTATGATGCAAAACATAACGGCTTCCTACACAGAAGAAGAAACTATCCACAAGAGCATTGTTTGCGCTTCGTCTCTTGTAAATCAAAGCACGGCTCTCCAACACAGTGCTCATTTACTACCTCTTTACTAAAAAAAAAAAAACTACCTCTTTACTTAAATCACTGAAGACGGATCTCATGCAGCTCCACTCTGTTACTTAATGGATGTAACGGTTTTACAATTCAAAGTCACGCTAAGCAACAGTTAAATCTCGTCGTCTGCCCATAGAAATACTTTATTCTCTGCCATCTTGACCGTTGTAGCGGCTTTCAGGTAGAACTTTTTTTATGCATACGCAGTTAAAAGTTTTAAAGAACATAGCACCAACTAGTGGCGTGGCCAGGGAATTACAACTTTTCCACGTCTACCATTGCTGTGTAAACAGAGGTTGTAATAGAATGTTTTCATGTAAATGTGTTAATAGAAATGGGAAAATTGTTTTTTTTCATTGGATGGTTGTCGAGTAAACAAGGCCTTAAGAGACTGTTATTGTTACAAAGTGAGGTGAGATGGTTCAAATCAATGATCATCTGCTGTGTTCCAGATGCTAACAGTCTTAGCCATTCTCTCTTGCTGTCTCAAAGTGCAAGACTTCACTATGTTAAGCTTCTGAATGTGTTGTACCTGTGCCATCAGGTGTGCTTCGTACAAATGTTGGCAGCATTTTGACAGTGGCAGAGTCATGGGTGTTCTTTGAGAGGCCCTTTTCCATCTCCATCGTCATTCTTTTCTTTACCTGAAATTACAAAGGTTTTCATTTTTACAGTTATCTAAACACCAGTACCTGCACTTACGGAGAGAACACAAACATCCGGCATCGCCTGCTCCTCACCTCCAGCAGCTGCTCTTCCGTCAGGTCAAACTCAGACAGAATCTGGGCGATTTGATGGGACTGTTCGGCGAGTCTGTACGCCACGGCTGTTACCATGGCAGCACCTTTCCCGCTGCCGCTCTCTGAGAGGAGGAATCGAACGTCACAGTCCGGAACCAAGCGTCGGACGGTCTTATGAAGACGGCGAGCATATCTTGAATCATAAAAATAAAGGTTTAAGTGCTCAAATACAAACATTTTACAGATAAATATCTCTACATAGGCAATTTAAGATGCATGTAGAAAGGATGGTAATGTGATGTGTTATAAAGTTAACATACATGAACAATTGAACAGAGACACAAGTGACTTTTTAATCACAATACTCACTGTGGGTGCATCTTGTACAGCGAGCCATCGATGCCCACGGTGGTCCGGAGTCGCGTCACTCCTTTATTCTCCTTCAGCCTCATTAGGATGCCGGCCAAGACAGCAGCTACCAGGCTGGCAGAGCGGAAAGAGACGATGGCAGAAACCTGAACAATTAGAAGGGGAGAAAATATGGAGAGAAATTAATTAAACTGCACAATATTCAAACTTTACTTAAAAAAAATAAAAATAAAAGTCGGTCAGAAATAAATAACGTTGTGTGTGTGTGTGTGTGTGTTTATTATAGTAATGCAATTCTTTATCTCTTACCTATGAATTAAAACCAAAAAACAACAAACATCTTAAGACAAAAAGTGTAGAATTTCATGCACATCAGTTTGACACATCCAGAGCAACTTCCGTTAATAATAAATAAACAGTTTTTTCAGGTGGAACTTAAACTAATAAAACATTTCCAGTGATGTTTTTGTAGAGATGCCTACATGCTGCACAGCAATGCAGTCCTCTGCTGAGGGCTCCACGCCGAGTTTGGTTAAAATCTCTTTTGCCTTTGTTAAGCCCTCTTTACTCCTAAACAAAAAGAGTGCACAGACAGGCACGTGGTAAATCATTTTGGTTTTCATGCCGTTAAAATATAAGAAGTGGTCTCTGCCTTCTTCAGTGCTGGGCTGTGACTTACTTCTCTATGGCTGAGAGATGCTTGGTCTCAAATTTGCCCTTGGTGAGAAGCTCGGGGGTGATTCTTCCTTCAAAGAGCAGACCTTCTCTTGCCATCTTCACCAGAATGAGACGAACCAGCTCTCCCATGTACATCCCACTGACCATCTTCTCAAACCTACACAAGAAATGGGACGCCAGGAAGATAAACACCCCAAAGAAATGTGTCATTCCCTTGGAAAACAGAAATAGGCTATAACTCAGTCAGCATTACAAGTACAGTAGTCCCTCGCTACTTCACGGTTCGTTTATCGCGGACTCACTCTATCGCGGTTTTTCAAAATAAGATTTGACATGACACACAACTGGCTGATGGATGAATGAGCCGCATGATTGGCATGGAATTTTTAATTTAAAACAAATTATTTTAAAATATTTGGCACCTCCTGCACCTTTGTGTAGCCCACAGCTGCAGGATAAACTTTCTGCTGCAGCTGATCAGCTGATCAGCTGTTCACTGCGCAGAACGGAGAAGTGGGCGTGGCCAAGAGCACTTGCAGGTGGCAATGAGCAGAGGAGGCAGGGAGAAGAAATCATGACATTCTGTGCTCTTTTAGAGCGTTTAGAGTTTAGAAACATTTGTTTATAATATTGCAAGAGTGTGGGAAGGATTTAAAACACCCTTATATATAT
>NC_056499.1:18054301-18065738 GCF_014905685.2 Nematolebias whitei | reverse complement strand
ATAAAATAAATAAATAAACTACTACTCACTACTTGTACTACTATTCCTACTTTGTGGTTTCTCCCTTATCGTGGGTCTTCAGGGTACGGATTGCCTGCGATAAACAAGGGACTACTGTATTGTGTTAAAACTTGGTGTAAAACTAGCTCAACATTGTCCTCAACATATACTTTGAGCACAACACATTGCACAATATGTTTGGTTTAAACCTTGGCAATATTCTTTGTCTGTTAGCAAAATATATCATAATCCACTGGACAGATTTAAATAATTATCTCAGAACGTAATTATTAGCTGTGCTTCTAAAACTTTTAAATCAACCCCATTTAAGATGGCTGCCATAGCTGATTCATCTAAGCGAGCACAAACACAACTATCGGTATCTCTCTGTGAATTTTACTGAAACTGAACTAAAATCTGACATGGCAGTAGCTGACAGTCATTCACAACACACACTCCAAGTGCTAACACACCATGCAAGATACTGCAGTATTTCATGAGATTGCACATGATTTCCATTTCGAGGTTTAATCCAAGCAGCTATGTTTCCGTCATTTCTCAGCACACAATGATTTTGGTAGCAGGAGATATGGGCCTTTAATTTGTATTTGCTTTGTTTTATTATCACTGATTATAACAGGTAATTATCTAGTCAATATTGCTATCGCATGATATTTTCAGTTTGACATACAGTTGTTTTCCTGGGTTGAGAGAGCCTCGGTCAATCTCTCTGTCAAACTCTGTTCTGATGTCCTCCAGCCTGCCATCATCTCCAAAAGCCCCCCACTCGGTGTTCACGCACATCCTGCCCTCGTCCCCCTCCACCAGGTCAATGTGACGCAGTTCCTCCATGTAGCAGGCGTTGGTGCCAGTACCTGCAGTGACAAAAATTAAGCAACAGTTTGATCTACTTTCCACAAAACCAGCTACATCTTACACCGGCTAACGCTAAATTCACTTCTGAACCTAATGTTTTAACGAGTGCTGTACCGATGATGATGCCAACTTCACAGCGCTGGTCATCGAAGCCGCACGTCATCATGGTTCCCACGGTATCGTTCACCACCGCCATGATGTCAGCTTCGTACTCCTAAAACAATTAGACGTCAGGGATTATTTTACAGTTTATTTCATGTAATTTGATCCATTCTGAAGGCAAAACCAAGAAATGAGACTCACTGCTCTTTTCTTAATAGCTTTGTTGAGCAGCTGGACAACATCCATCCCTTCAACCCCACTGGCTTTAAAACGTTTTGTCCACGTTATCAGATAGCCCTGGAGACAACACCGTGTCAAAGAGAATCATTGATTTTTTTTTACTTTTCATCAGGTGGCAGGATAAAAAACTCCAACACGAAGATGAATGTGTAGTTCACCTCATTTAATTTGGTCTGCTGGCAGGGGAAGGAAAAGGTAAAACCAACAGGGAGTCTCTTTTCTTTGATGTTGTGTTTTTCCATAAAATCACCGAGACACTCCGCCACATGATCAAACAGCTGGAAAAGAAGAGAGAGAGACAATGAAGTCAATTCAAGAAGAAACAACCAGACACTGTGCGTCTGCGTTTCTCTGCAAACCCACTTCTGTTCCGGTGCCATGAATGATGTCGTCCGGCGTGTCATAGACCTCACTCTCCATCTGAACGGTCTGCTTCTTCTCGTGGCTCACTTTGACACGAAGGATTCTGAAGTTACTGCCTCCTAAATCCAACGCAATGAAGTCTCCTTTCTCTGTTGAAGCAGAAAAATAGGATGATAGAGCAAAAAAGAAAAGAGAACAAGCTGTACGCCGACGTCCCCCGTCAATGATGGATTTGAGTGTTGACACTGATGAGTGTTTTCTGAACTAGACTTGAACAGGTAATGTAAGTGAGCCTAAAAGTTTTTGGCAATATTTTCAAATGGGTAGGAGTTAAATTGTCTATAATAACAGATGTAGGTTTTATTTCTTGTCCGAGGCGTCGTAGAGTGATGGATTCTGGTGAGCAAAAGAAGCAATTTTACCCACAACCAGGTACAATGGCTGAGCCAGGGGGTGGCCAATGGTGGCCTTGGCCACCATAGATTAATCAATAATGGCCTACCAATCTTCAGGCATCCCAATCATTTGAGGAAATTATACTGTTAAGCAATATAAGATCTAGAAAGCATAGTTTCCTCAAATGAAATGGGTGGACTGTTTACACATACTGTATATATGGTGGTGGCCATCTTGGCTTTTGACGTGGCAACCTAATTTTAAATGGGACCTTTCTTATATCTATATACTGACTTTAAAAAAGGCTTAAAGACTTTTCTTTTTAAGCAAGCCTATTCTGCCTCCACATGATTGTATCATTGATTTTAGTTGATTTTATCATTGATTTTAGTTGATTTTATCATTGATTTTAGTTGATTTTATCACAGATTTATTATTATTATTATTATATGCAGCCACACACCAAAATGGAAGTCAATATCTTGTCTTATTTTTCAAGTTATCACACTCAGGAGACAAAAAGGAGAATATTATCAGTGACATCAAAGCTCATGCTCAATAATCCAGGTAATAACCCAACAATAGATAAAGGGTGATAGAGGTCGAAACGTCTTTCCACAAAAAATAAACTTTCCAGATGACTTGACTGAGCATTATTGGATAATTCAGCAATGTTCAGTCAGGTCATCTGAACGGTTTCTTTTTTTGCTGAGACGTTTCGTCCTTCATCCAAAGGACTTCATCAGTCCAAGGAGCCACAAACAAACTGAGTCCCACAAGCAGCACCCAGAAATCTTCACCAGCAAACTTTATTTTGTCCACTATGGGAGTATGCTGCTTGTGGAACTCAGTTTTGTGGCTCCTCAGACTGATGAAGTCCTTTGGATGAAGGACGAAACATCTCAGAAAAAAAGGAAACTGTCCTGATTATCAGTAACATTTTACTAACTTTAAGGAGCCAATTAGGTGCAGTTAACTGTTACTGAATGAGAACCGAAATCCCAACATGTGTTTTATCAAAATGTTTATCTTACACCATAATTTTCATTACAATTAATCTCACACAATATGAGAATAAATTGAAATCTGCAAATGTAAAACTGATCCAGACAACTTTTAACAAGTCTTGTCACTGAACCTAAAGCCTCAACTATTACCTTTATTAAAAACACCAACAGTACGACACATTCCTGTGTTTCTTCATGTAGGGGCATGCTGATGCTCAACCCTGCAGGTTTGCTTCATGCTGCTCTGTCCTGCTGCACCTTACTGTACTGTATACTGACTAGTTAATGATTAACACAAGCATAAGCTTTATGAAGGCTTTATTTCACCTGGTGGAAACCTTATCAGAGCTGATTATTTCTCCCTTTTCCTCCTTTACTTCAATTAACGATATGATCTCTTTCTAAAACAGTGTCTATGTCAGTACAAAAGCGGAAGCAAAGTTAAACAAACATAAATAACAATTAAATGGCATTTACATAGAGGTTAAGAGTAATTAGATTACCAGTATAAGTTAGTTGGTTTCCACTCATGTTATATGTTCTAGAATTGCGCCGCTCAAGGTGGCTGCATGTTGGAGCAGCTCTGTTACTTTCATTCTGAGATTTTGCTTTTGGAAACTTTAATTCCTCTTTTTTTGGATGTAAATCACATTTTTTGGATGACTGTTTCCTCTGGTATCAGATGCTGTGCAGCTGGAAGGATTTGTACTGAAACTTTTTTAGTTTTGGACATTTGTTATGATGCGTAACAATGGCAACAAGGCAGTTTTCTACAGCCAACAGCAGCTGACATCTCAAAAGCTCAAATAATACCTCAACTACAGCCCCAAATCTCAAATGAGTTGAAAGGATGTTCTGTGGACGCATTCTCATCAACCTGCCAGCTGTGCTCGAGTGCCTGACCACTGAGATCCTGGAACTAGCAGGAAACACGGCTCATGACAGCGGAAGGACAGGATCGTCCCTCAGTACCTACAGTTGGCTGTCCGCAGCAACGAGGAGCTCGGCAGACTGCTGGGAGGAGTGGCCATCGCTCTGGGAGGAGTTCTACCTGGCATTCGGGCGGTCCTACAGCCATGGGGAAACGAGAGGCCAGCCGAGTCTGGGTGGACAGATCGGACAGTATCTGCAGCCAGTTTCTTAGGATCCACTGTGGGATGGACCTTTACAAGAAATCCATCCTGCCTACAGCCATCAGCATCTACAACATCTCTTAATGAAATAAGAATAACGAGTTACAACAACAAATAATTTCCCTTTGGGATTAATAAAGTATTTTTGAATTGAATTTGAATTGAATTGAAAAATGTTATAAATTAATTATACTTCATGTGGTTGGTTTCAGGCTTCTTTGCATCTAATTCTAATGAAGCAACGTGTCATTTTTCCACTTCAGTACAAGCCATGGAGTTCATTCAAAACAATAACTTTGAGTACTTTTGTGAAGGTTGCAAACGTGTGTAAACACTAAAACAAACCGAGATTTGCTTCATGAAAGAGAACAGATTAATATTAAAGTCTGTAAGCAAACAAGGCAGATTAGTTGAAAGCATAATGTATAACACAATATTGAAATAAGTTAAGTCAAAACTCAGTGTTCTGTCATTGCCTTTAAATGATAAATAGAAGCACAGTGAGAAAATGTTTATGTGACATTACCTAAAAAAAGTACAGAAATGCAGTAAACGTGACTGCAGTTGTGTTAAAATTGTCCCAGAGCAACAACAGCCTGCATGCATGAGTTTAGAGGCCTCTCACTTCAGGAACTTTGGAATATTTTTCTGTGTACAGTGCTTTATAAATATGTTATGGCTTTCCAATTAGATAAATAACAATGCTAGCTGCTTTATCGTGACTCGTTTAACAGATATTTGATAAACTGGCAAGCTCAAGTGTAAATTTGCCTCGTGATGAAAGTGACGTTGACAGCGACATCAAAAGAGAGAGTGAGGATGTGTGTGATGAAGTAATTCTGAAGCTGTTCAATTCTGACACTGAAGAAGACTAGTGGTTTTATCATTCTACTTTTATTTAGACAGGTAAATCCCATTGAGCCTCGAGGACTCATTTACAAGAGAGACCTGATTTAGTGCACAGGAAGAAGATGAAGATAAGAGATCAATGACTTTTTCTGCTAGGCGACTGTACCAGTATTTCTTTCTTACCCAGTTGTGTTAGCGACACTGTTAAAAAAAAACTTTTACAGTACGTATTTGAGTGAGTTATACTAATATGTATTTAATTAAAAGTTTTTAAAAAATCTTTCTGTGTAAACATCTCATGTTACAATGTGGACACCCGCAGCTTATAGACATTTGCAGCTTATATATGTAAAAAAATATATATTTTTCTTTTTAAAGTTAGTGGGTGTAGCATATATTCATGTGCGTTCAATAGTCCAGAAATTACGGTAATCTGCAACTCTACAAACAAAACGGGACATCATGGTTGTGCGGCCTTTATTTTAGTTTTTGGAGTTTTGAGTTTATATTTCTGCCTGGTATTAGGTTTCATCGCATGTGTGAGTAGTTTTGTTTCTCAATTGTTTGGTAATTCTTGTAGAAAATATCACCATTTAGTTTCCTCAGCCGTCCTGTCTTCGAGCTCCACACACACCTGCCTCTCATCAGTAATCACCACACCTGTAGACACTTACTCATCACCACTACATGCATTTATCATCATTTTATGATTCATTTATCAGTAACATATCACTCTCTTGATCCCTGTTTCCAGTAGTTTAAGTCATGTTCGGTTACGTTACATCATTTCCTGCCAAAATATTTAAAACCTTAAGATTTTAGATTTGAAAACTGCCTCTTGCTCTCTTGTGTTTCAGTCCTTTCAGCTACAGTTCCATGATGCAGCACCTCCTATAGTTCAGAAACGGTTTCTGTGAGTCTTTAGTATGTGAGTATTACCTCTGAAAGACTTCTTTTAAACAAACATACTTGACTAAAATAAAAAAGTGAATACTTTAGCTGACACTAAATAAAGCAGCAAGATAAACACTTGGTTGATTCAGTTAGAAATGACTAAATGCGCATCATTAACTTTATGTCTGCTGCCGTGAAAGACAGGTGATCATCTAATTGCCTCATTGCCTTTGCAAACACAAAAATGGTTATAACTCAATCCTATCCACAGATATTGAGCAAAACGTGGTGTGGGAGTAGCCTCATCACTTACTCTGATGAAGATTTTCGCTTAAAACCTTGACATGCAAAGTGACTGGTGATATGCATTCCTTCAAGGATGTTTCTGGATAAAACTGAATTCCACTGATTATTTAATCTAACAATGGCTGCAGGATTTGAGTTCATCTCTGAGCTGAGTAATGTCATTCAGTACAGGGGATAGTACAGAGAAGCTCTGAAGTTACAAACCAACCCAAATTAGTTGTAGAAATAAATGTAAATGTAAAGATGTAAAGAAAACAGAGAATTACTGCCGCTGACCTAGAGTCATTTACGATGACATTTTGCACCTTATTTTAAGCAAAGTGAAAGTCCTCCTGGATAATGCATAAACAAGACAGGACTAAATTTGAACATTTCATATGAAATGCAGAGTGACTATGGAACAGGACAAAAAACGTAATTGACAATGACGTGGAGGGAGAGGAGCTGATGCACAACACTGATCACAGATCCAAGTGTAAAAATGCATTTTGCCTGTGAGCATAAACACATTTAACAGTAGAGACCAGAGGGACTGCTACAAGAAGGAACACGCTATTCTAGTTTAACTCAGTCTCCTAAAACACTTTGTCCCATCAGTGTTTTGACTGTCAGCATCATCTTCATCTGTTCTATTACTGTGGTCTCTTCTGAGTTATACCTAGTCTTTATGTACAAATATTTCTTCTATAAATACACATAAATAATTTAAGTAATAAATACGAGACTATTGAATCTATGTTCTAGCATTGATCATTGTCCTTGGCTCGGTAAAATTCAACTTTGGATGAGCTCACCTGTTCCATCTGGAATCGATCGCACGAACGTCGGCAGCATCTTCAGCGAAGCGGTGGCGTTGGTGTCTCTGCCCAGCCCTTCAGCCAGCTCCTTCTTGAACCGTTGCATGATGTCCAACAGCGTCTCATCGGAGAACCGCATGGAGTACAGGTACTTATCAATCTGAAAATACACATCAGAAAAGCTTTGAACATTTGTTTAAACTTGTCATCTGTCTGTAACAATAAGATCAATATTTATCCACAGCCAACAAAGTACACAGCAAGCAGAGAACATTGTTGCCTGAAAATATCTGTTTATTATAAAAATAATTTTTAACCCCCCTCCCCCCACAAAATATGGTTACCAGTGTTGTACTGTGTTCTTGCCAGGTCTGTTGCAATAAACAATAAATCAATTAATCGCATGATGAATGAAAATTATCAACCTCATTTTCATTTATCGGCTTTATCGTTTCTTCGTGTCTCTCTTTTTCTACTGAAGACAAAGGCTCAATCTGTTTTAACGATCCAAAATTGCGTTTTTGGATCGTTAAAAGCGGCTAAGCTGAGAAGCTAATATACGAGCTAAACTAACAGGTCGACCTCGGGATAAACCCTTCGTCTTGTCAAAGCTCCAAAATTCATGGTTGAAACCCGTGCCTTCGTGTAAAAAGTTGTTTTTCTCTGCACAACGAAGCTGAGAACTTGTTTACTGAATTTTTTTATTAAAAGGCTTGTGTGAAAAATGCTATGCTAAGGAGCTCAAACCTCACCGAGCGTCCACCATTTTGAGAAACGAGGAGAGACAGCCCATGTCATGTTAAGGGGCCTCCCTCCCATTTTTCTTAAAGAGACATGCTGCTCGCTCCCTCACTATCCATCCTTAAGTTCAAACAGTCTTATACTGGCATCTGGTGGTCAAAATAATGTACTACACACAAAAACAAATCAACATTTCTTCTTAAATTTGACAATAATTACTCATTATTGTCAAATTTCAAACAATATTATCGGTTATCGCAATAATTTCGGAGACAATTAATCGCTCAGCAAAATTTGTCATTGTAACAGGTCTAGTTCTTGCAAAACAAAATACAGTGATATGGAATAATCATCAGCCACATCAGCATGACACAAGGAGCTTCATGAAGTGTATGACAGGTAGGAGATGAGTCAAGGATCAGATAAGTCAATCTGAAACTTATTCTGAGCAGTAACAGCAGCCACTAAGCTGATAAAAGTGCTTTAAAGCAATTAGCACGGTGTCAGGAAGTCATAAAGCTGGCTGGATGAACAAGCCCACTTCTGTGACAAAGAAAGAGTCTGAGCCACCTGGACTTCAGGAAACACAATGATAAACAACTCTGGTGAAATTCATGGTTGCGTTAGTGTTTGATGACGCACAGAGCAGACCTGATTTATGATCCAAGTGTGACAAATACAAAATCAGAACCTCAGTAGTTCTGTGTAAATGTCTCATGATCACAAAATGAAATTTGTCCCCACACATTATATGTATGTGCAAGGATTTTTATTTGACAACATGTTAATATTACTCAATGGAAAATGCATTGGATGGGAATGTTGTGTCTTCCTGTCTCAAATGTTACACATTAACTGCATTTCCTGTACAGCTCTGGTCTGGACAACGCCTGGCACGCAGGGAGGGTCTTTACAGGAAGTAATAACCATCTGCCAGGCACGGCAAAGGATTAAATGGGTCAAAACAAACACAAAAGTGTTAAGAAACTACTTGTAATAATAACAAATGAAAATACTGTAATAAAATATGACATTTTAAGATTTGGTTTGGTCTAGATCTGGGGTCTGCAACCTGCGGCTCTGGGGCCACATGTGGTTCTTTAGTCCCTCATTGGCGGCTCTTTGAAGCTTTGAACAAAACTTAATGAAATTTAATTATATTGATTTTTATTTCAACAAAAGAAAATGTTAGTTTGGGCAGTTTTATTGTCAATTTTTTTTTTTTTTTTTTTTTGCCCAATAACTACTAGTAAGATAAGATAAGAACTTTATTGATCCTGCAGTAAATTATTAAAGTAGTAATTAAGTTTCTTTCGGCTGCTCCCTGCTTCAGGGGTCACCACTTGCATGAAAGATTTGACAATTTGTTTTACGCTGGATGCCCTTCCTGACGCAACCTGGGCTCAAACCCGCAACCTCAGGATTACAATTGTGTGGCACTGGCCACCGAGCTACCGCTGCCCTGCCTAATATTTATTGTTCCTCACATAGACCTGCAGTGTTCAGCGTTTTAATTTTTATCAAAATTGGTGTAATCTATAATTATTTTCCTTCTTTACACGATATGGTCTTTTTTTTGTCTTAAAATGTAAAAAAAATATCAATAAATGTTAAAATTCATCATATAATTTTAGTTTTATAATGTTGCCCCAACTGGCCAGAAGAGTCTGCCTCCAACCAACTCCGTGGCCCATGGGCCATCAGTTGATAATCACAGTTGTAGCAGGTTTTGTGGCTCCAGATACGTTTTATAAAACCTTGTTCGGTGCTTTTGTTAAATTCCTTATAATAAATCTGAATCTGGAGTCTGTCTCTGGGATGGACGCTCATATTAAGCACATGTTTCTGTCAGAGAAGTGCTCACAGCTGAGTTACTGAAACATGTGATCCTCAAAAAGTGACTGAAATACATTCACAGGATCAGGCCTGTCAAGCCTACTCTGTGCTTTTTTTAACAGCTTTGACAAATTAGTGGTTAGTAATATTCTCCCATCAAAATTTAAGAGAGTGGCCTGTGCATTTGTTAATTTACAACGTAAAAACAAATAAAGGCACAGCAGCATCTTCACTCTGTAGCATTCCATGCATATATGCAAGTCACAGAATATTTGCAAACTTAATGCTTAATACTAGAAAGTCTTTCTAAAAAGAAGAAATTAGTAACTTGATTTGTAGACCTGCATTAGTCAAAGGCAGAATCTTCAAATTGCTTTGGTCTTGCGGTGGCCTGTGTGATATGTAGAAATGTTAAATATGTTCAACGACGAATGTTGATTCATGCTGCTGCTTATTGTTGCTGCTGTTGAACAGCAAAAAGTAATGAAATGTACTAATATACGTGACCCAGATCAAATGTCGTGAGGTCATAAAAACAGGCTCTGTCAGGGAAATTTCTGTACATCAGGCTACATTAACTCCTGTTCCGTTTTTAAAGTTTAAGAAAGAAAACTCAAACATTCCTAAATCTCACATCATGAGTGGACAGCATAAACATGCAGTGCAAAGGTTTTCAGTCTATTTAGTTAGACATTTTTATTTGTGACACAATTTTAAACCTCCTGCTGCCCTGGGGTCAAAATGACCCACGAGCCCTGAGTTTAAAAACTGAGGGCACATGGGTCATTTTGACCCCAGGGCAGCAGGAGGGTTATATTTAGACTTTCAAAACCAAAGAGCAGATGAGTTTCCTATATAATCTTGTAATAAGATGTGAAGCTGGAAATTTGCAAACACATTTCATTAAAAGTGTAAAACCTCTGATATTGAAGAGTAACAACGCTAATAAAATATTATTCTGCTGTCACCAGATGACTCGGTGTTCAACTGTTACACAGTTTTGTCACAAATTGCATATAACAATGTCAAAAAGACACTCTCTTCTACACAACTGTATAAAGAAAGGATTAAAAATAGTAGTTATTTAGTTTAAAAAGTCTGCCTGCAGTAATCCACCTGAATCAAAATTGACCTGTAATGCAAAAAAAAAAAAAAAAAAAAAAAAAATCTCACTATGACATGAAATAACATCAGCGAAGACAAGCTATAGATAGACACGGTTTTAAGATTCTGTTTTAAACCAGAGTTTCTCTGTGTTAGCTATAAAACCATACTGAAGAACACTAATCTGAACAGAATACGTTGTACAATACAGGGAGCGCTTGTGATTCAAGTGGTCCGATCTGTGAAGGACTAACACAAATTTACACTATACCATTTTTACCATTACCATATTTTTCGGACTATAAGGCGCATTAAGCGAAACTAAAACATTTTGACAGATTTTTGAGCGCCATGCGCCACATAAAATTGGTTCGAGGTCCGTAAGCACAACGAGAATGAACACATAAGGCACACTGTTGATTTGAGAAAATTAAAAGATTTTAAGTGCGCTTCATAGACCGAAAAATACGATATATTTTACAATCAGATGAATTTTCTTCTTAAACAGTTAGGTTTGTACAACACATGTCCCGCTCCAGTTAAGCCTGGTTATCATAATAGCTGTCTATTTGCTGCACTAAAGTTTTTATTGACCCACTGCCCCTCCACTCACTTCAGGGCAGGCCACATTTTTTGCAGACTGTTTCTGATTATAGATGTTTGACCTTTGACTCAAACAGCTGCGAGAGTTATTTAAAGACCGCGATTCACTTCATGGATGGATCGTTTGGCATTGGTCAAGCCTTTGGTTGAACTTCCTGAGTAGATCAGATAAATTAGCAGGCACTTGAAA
>NC_056499.1:18035937-18049301 GCF_014905685.2 Nematolebias whitei | reverse complement strand
ATATATATATATATATATATTACATTTTGCACAGTGTTGAAGGTCAAGGACATCTCCATGGAACCTAAATTTCTATGCTCGCTCACTGATTTAGAATTAGCACACGCTCATCTGGAATTTCAAAATTGTTTTACATGTCATAAAGCCCTGGACGTTTCACCAGCAGGGAATGTTTCGAGACTCTGCGACCATCAAAGTGGCTACTGGTGCTCTACCCCTTGGCGTAACCATTCCAGATGAACACTAGAATACTTTTAGCCCCACCTCATGTCACCTCTTTGTCAGCCTAAGGAAAAAAAAACCTCTGGATTAATCACCGAAGGACGATAGTTTAAGGCTTCTTTTATATTAAGAAAACTCAGTGACCCCTGAAGTTACTCTACTCCTTCATGACTATTTGAGCCTTCTCATTCTTCGTTTCTTGTGGCCTACCCTCCTCATCACTCACTTCCTCTCTCCTCCGTTTTGTCACACCCGCTAAATCTTACATCATGGCACAAGTCACACTCTTACTACACAACCTCACACCCCTCTGTGCAGATGGTCACGTCCCACTATGCCGGGTTGGTTCAGAACCAGGACATATCAACCCTCTTCTTCCAAAACCCTGAAGGTTTTAATCACTTCCTGAATTGGTTACTCTGATGGTATGATGGAGGAAGCCCATCTTAACTCAGTGACCTCTAAATCACATGTGGTCCTCTCCTCTCTCACTTTACATCACATGTGATACCCACAGCATCAGAAGGTCAAAGACAACACTCACCTTTTTAACCTGATCATCCTTCAGCTCAGTGAAGTAATAAGCAAGTAGCTGGGCTGCAATCATCCTGGTCCTTGTTCCCTCTCACACACTCATACAGCACACACACACTCCTTCACGTAAAGATGCGAAAAAAGGTCCGAACTTAAAGAAAAGTTTTAAAAATCATTCACAAATAAACAACTAACAGCTCTGGTTTTGATTTGAATTCTTCTTCTTTTTTTTACGAATAACACACATATATTCTAACACGAGTCCAGTGTGGTTTCAAGTTGAATGACTTTTCTTTATGTGCTCGTGAGAGTGAAGCCAGGAAGCACGAGCGAGTGAGGCAGCCAGAAGTTGAGCTGCAGGAAGGAGGCAGGCGCTGACCACGCCCACTCCCTGAAAGCTCATTGGGTTAGTTTCATGATGGGAGGGGGGAAGAGAGGTGGGGGGAGGGTTGGTGCCGCAGCCTCTCTACTATGGTTGGCTGGAGGCAAAACCCCCTCAGTGATGGAGGAGGAAGAGATGGGGACGGAGGGGAGGAGCAGAGGGAGGTCAGGGGGAAATGTGGCCTTCACAGAATTGCTGCTTAGCATACCAGTAAAGACAATGAGTCAGTCTGAGTCAAAGCAGGAGGGAGCTCTTCAGTCATTTATGAGGTAGATCAGTTGGAGACGAGGAAGAGGAGAGAAAACTCCAGAGTGTCTGCCTCTCTGAGCTCAGAGGAAAGTTTTCCACCCAGTTTTACGACACTTCAGTCAAAGAGGTTTTGCTGTGAGGTGGAGTGAAGGGGTGGAGGCTTGTGCAGCTCTTCCCTAAAGAGTCACTGGGCAAAAGTTTCAGGCAAGTGAATAAAAAGTGCTGTAAACTGTGACTGAGCTTTAGGGCCACACTAAATTTTCATTTTTTTTTTATTACATTGCCATGCTAAGAAGAAAAAAAAAGCCATAAAATTACAAGAATAAAGTCATAGTATTACGAGAATAAAGTCGAATCAAGTCTTAATATTATGAGAATAAAGTCGTACGAGACTTTTTTTTAACAGCTTTCGTTTTTTTTTTTCTTCCACGAGTCGGATCCACGATACGACCTGTCAGTCAATCTAGTACGCATGTCAGCAAATGACCAGTCCGAAACAAAATTTACCACATTTTAACTGTGGTAAAATGAAGATTGTTTGTTAAACTTTATTGTTATTGACGCTCTTACTCAAAACGTGTTACAATACTGCCACCTACTGTTGTTTTTTTGCATGCTGCTTCTGGGATGCAAACGTGACGTCATTACGTCATGACTTTCGAAAACGCCGCTCAGTGAGCGAAACTGTCCAAGTGTGTGTTTTGTTGATAATTCAATAGGGCAGCACGGTTGTACAACTGGTAGAGCTGCTGCCTCTCAGTGAGAAGGTCCCTGGTTCAAATTCCGACCTGGGGGTCTTTCTGAGTGGAGTTTGCATTTTCTCTCCGTGCATGCGTGGGTATACTCCGGTTTCCTCCCACTGACCAAAAACATGCATGTTAGGCAGATTGGTAACTCTAAATTGTCCATAGGTGAGAGTGAATGGTTGTTTGTCTCATTTATCTTTATGTGTCCCTGTGATGGATTTGTGACCTGTCCAGGGTGTACCCTGCCCCTTGCACAGTGATTGCTGGACATGGGCACTGGCAACCCCCGTGACACAAAATGGAAAAAGTGGGTAAAAGATAATGGATGGATGGATGATAATGCAATTCAGTTTATTAATATAGCACCAAGTCACAACAGAAGTCATCTCAGGGCACTAAACAGAAACATTCACATACATTATAAATACCAATTTGTAAATTGCAGGTCTGTCTTGTAAATGAGTCCTCGAGGCTCAATGAGACTAAAGTAGTTTTCACACCTGATAGTCCGGTAGACTCGGTTCGGTTAGGGACCAATATTCATAACATTTTGTTTACATTTGAGTTGTTGCATTTCCATTCACACTGCACTGTGCAGTCGAGCCAACCTGTTCGAACCAACCAGTTCCCCCACTCGCCTGTGGTGGCGCTGCACCAAGAACTACTGACTAGAAGCAACAAAATGTTTGTTGAAACAGTTCAGGATCTCGTGCTTATTTGACACAGGAACAGAGTTAACGAGAAGTTGTGATGGGAGGTCAGATGATTGTGGGGTACCTGAGAGAGATTTGATGGTTTTCCAGAATCAAATATAAAAACCAAAACGGAGTGGCGTCAAATTTTAGTGGTTTTAGGAGTTATATTTGTCATTTTTCAACAATGGACTCAGCATGAGTGGAAGATGAGGCAAAAGACCATGGAGAATGTTGTTTTTCACACAAGGCAGCTGACGGCTCCATAGGAGGTAAGAAAAATGTGCGTTTGTTTGCCCTGTGCTGTACTCCACTTCCTGCTTTTGGCGCAGTCTTCGGTCTGCTTGCATTCACACTGTACTCGAACCCCGCTAGAGTTTTCTTCAACCGGACCGAGGCCTAGGTTTTTAGGCAGGCCAGAGTTCGACTTTTTGATCCGTGATAGAGTTCGATGGTGCGTTCACACCTCCCCAAACGAACCGGACTTCCTAGGCAAACAGGCTAGAGTTCGGGACAACAGGGCTGGTGTGAATGCACCCTAACTTGTATAAGTAAACAGTGAATGAAAACATCTATCTAAGGAAGGAAGCCAGCAGATTGTGTTGAGTCTTCATTTCGTCACAGTCTCCCACTCTGAGCTAACACAAAGGCAAGAGTAGAAAGGAAAACTCCCTCATAACAGGAAGAAACCTCCAGCAGAACCAGGCTCAGGACAAGCGGCCATCTGCTTCAACCATTTGGGTTTGAGAGGACAAGAAGGAGGAACAGACACAGAATAGCAGGTCCAGAATGGAGGCGAGCAGGTGAGCAGGTCCCTCACTAGGAGGAAAGGCGAAACAATGTTAAGACAAAAGCAATTACCAATAATAAACAATTGCAATAGTCCAACCTAGACATGATAAAAATATGAACTAAGTGAAGTAGTTTATTTCATTTTTATCCCATATATTTCTTCAAATACATGCAACAATGTTGTAAGGATATAAACATATAAACTCCCAGTGGATACGTGACTAAATGACCAGACCATGTCTCCCGAGTTGAACTACAAAGATGCGTACACTTATTATTATTATTATTATTGTTGTTGTTGTTGTTGTTGTTGTTGTTGTTGTTGTTGTTGTTTATTTATTTGTTTGTTTGTTTGTTTGTTTATTTATTTATTTATTTATGTATTCTCCCTTGTCCTGTCCGGCATTGTGACACTTAGAATTACTTAGATGCTTACACTTATACCAAACAGTCCACGTAAGACTTGTTTTCTAATAACTTACAGTTGCAAAGCCTTTCATTAAATGTTACTATTTAATATATTGAGCGTCCTGTTGTTTAAAAGATAACTTTTCATTCAACCTTTATTTAGACAGGTAAATCCCACTGAGCCTCGAGGACTCATTTACAAGAAATGAAGACTGTCAATTCACACTAATTTCAACAGTCGCCTTCTAATTTATGTAATACTGTAGCACTTATTAAACAATTTAAGATAAACATAAAATAACATGGAATTTATTTATAATGAATGCATAACTGGCTTTCAAGCATCTAAGAACAACAGAGAAAAAAAATGAAGTATGATTATATAAAATGCTTTGTCCATTTGCCCCATCCCTGTTTTGCCCGCCTCTTGCACAGTGATGGCTGGACATGGAGTGATCCCCGCGACCCAAAAAGGAAGAAGCGGGTAAAGATAGTGGATGGATGGATGTTTCAGGTTTATTTTCACTTGAAGCAATGAAGAAATACAGATCTGTAGATAATTATATATACTTAAAGTAACAAAAAAAATACTGGTGATTAAAGTGTGCCTAACAGACGTATGTGTGCATGCTATGTGGTGACCAAAGTGTGCCTACAACAACTTTCCATTTTTCCCTTGTTGGTCTTGCAGATGGAAAATTGAATTTTCTGTTTGGATGTTTCTTCTTGTCAGAAGTGCAATCATTCACACTGCAACATCTCACTATTTTGTCAGCCTTGTACAGTATGTTTACGTGACCACGTACCCAGATGTCCAACTTCGAGAATCATGCCCTTTTTTTTTATGAATTCTACAGATAGTTTGTTCCAAACATCTTAAAAAACTAAGCACCAGTCTGAATGTTTCTGGTTTTTCTGGTCTTTTCATGTAATCCCAGAGACACTCCATGACGTTGAGATCAGCATACTCTGCTGGCCACGAGACTCCCTGCTATTCTTTAAACTAAAGTGGATTTTGACAACATTTAGCTGTGTAATTTATGTCAGCGACTGCAGAATTAATTTGGGACCAATCAGATGCCTCCCAGATGGTGGTGCTGAAAGTTTAATTAATTCTGACCAGATTTCCAGCTTCATCTCTAAGAGTTTTGTTCCGAACATGCAGAAACTTCCATCAGCTTCATTACTGCCTGCATACACTTATTATTGTTCTGTTCTCCAGCCATTTATCAAACAAAGTGTCTCCTACTACAGATATCAGTCCCAAACAACTGTTGCAAATTCAATGCACCCCAATTCTTATGTTTCCTGTGCATAATTGAATTGTTTGGTCATGTTGGTCATAATTGTAACATAAATCTGACTTCTCCAGGCAGTAGATGGGTGTACCTGGATTCCACCATTTTCATTCTGTTTTTAGCTGACAAAACTGATGAACATCTTCTGAAAAGTGAACAGGATACATCTGTTGCACTAAAAACTCTTTGATCAATGGCTCTGTATGGTTTTAATTGTTGCTTGCTTCCTTGTGTTTTATGCTTAGTTCTGTACACAGTGTAGCAGTTCTCAGATTAATATTATCTACTTTCTCCAGCTCCATGCTTTCCATGCAGAAACTTGGCTGATTGATAATGAATAACCTGGTTTTTGTTCCACTTTGACTTTGCAGATCCAAAACTTCTCAAACACAAGAAATGTTTGCATAACATATATAATGTAGACCGTTTCATTTACTCTCTAACACCTTAAGTAAACTAAGCAGATGAGCACACACCTGTCATCAAAGTGGTTCAGTGCATCTGTTTGTCTTTTTAATAGGACTCATTCTTTGCCCTTTAGACAGCATGTCTCTCAGACAGACATGACATCGCTTCACAACAGCAGATGTTTGTTGTCTGGAATCAACTACAGACAATCTAACCGTTCACACATAGAATAAAAATGGCTATGGAGTTGCCACTTGAGCCCCACATATTTCTACCACTTCCTATTTTTGCCAATGCAATCTTTTATTGTTTTTGTGCATTTAATGTGGCGCTAAGTGACGTGCTGTGGATCACTGAAGCATTTAACAGGAGGACGCTCCTTTTTATACAACTCTGCCCTCCACTCCTTCTTTCCCCGAGTGCCAATTACACTTGTCTCTGCCAGCGTGCCCAGTCTTGTTGCAACAATGTGAATTGTGAACCGAAGTGGGAGTTGTGCAGCATGCACAAAAACAGAGCGACCATTCTGAAGACAGGTCAATTCTTGCACTTGTTGATGGTTTCTATGAAATTTTTCATGCTTTTAAACAATACATGTTCTGTAAAAATAATATATACCGGTGTAAATATATATATTTTTTTCTGCAGTGTTTCAAAACATTAAAATGGTTTCTCCTATTAAAACTCATTAAAGGTGAATTCTGTTGGCCAAAGATGTTTAATTACTTGTCTATACATTGTGTATCTTAAGTACACAATCTTGTCAACCATCATCACAAAACATCAAAATGAAAATATATGTATAAGTATAAATACTTCAATATATAGTTATTCAAAGCAACAGTAAATTAAAAGCAGCTTAGAAAAATATTTTGGGTCATATTAGTGAATTCCTTTGTGATAAAAATAAAAAAAATTGAATGTATTGCTATTTATTCTCTTCATGTGCTGCATATCTGAAGAAACCGATTTCAGCTGCTCTTGTAAACCTGTTTTGAGTCTGTAACCTGTGTAATTTCATATACTCATAACCAAATACAGACTTGATTTTTCTTTTCCTGTGCAAAACCTCAGGCGCTGAGCCATGGCGTAACAACCAGTGTTTGTATGACTAGTTTTTGCTGTTCTTCAAGGTTGTGTTGAATGACCAACCCACCCATCCCTCTGGAGTGGAATGCTTTTTGAGAAATAAACCCAATGAAAGGGTTTCACTGAGGTTTACTGATAACATCAAAGTAAATTTCCTCCAAATTACACCTCTCAGTCCTCTGTTGCTGTTAAGCGGATGTTTTTGTTGTATGCAACATGGGTCAGCTGAATCCCCCTAGTGGAGGGTGTTACCATGTAACCATGGCCATGTTACCATGAAAGCAAAGATAGGTGGGTTATGATTCAGGGAGAAACAAACCATGTCAGCAGACAACTGGAAAAACAAGCTTCAGCAGTCATTTTCACTGGAATAAATGGGCCAAGGTGCTGCTAATACTCTCATTTCACACTTGTGAGGGATCTAGGTCTTTTTGATTGCAAAATGGTGTTTTAAGTGTTTACTGGTAGTCAAATAATCAGAAGAAAATAACAAATTCTCAAAATATAATTCTCAAGTCTTATAAACAATTGGAACCGAAGCAACAACTGATAAATGCCTACACTTGTAAACATATTGACAGTAAAGCCATCACACCTACACATCTCCTGCTTGTTGGTTAAAAAGACATCCAATAAAAAATTTACTGTCAAATTTAAATTCTCAACTGATGTGCTGCTTCAACTTTATATTTATACGTTGTGGTTGTGTTTCATTTAAAACATGAATAATGATTTTAAAATCACAGTTGCAAGTCTTAAAAGCATATGTATGACACACATGAATAGTAATTTACTTAATTTAGGCAAAAAGAGTTGTTTTAAAATGTTGTGACCTTCCTACATTTTCAATTCAAAAATACTTTATTAATCCCAAAGGGAAATGAAGTGTTGTCATCGCTCATCATCCTGGTTTCAGAGAGTTGTTAGATGCCAATAGCTGTGGGCAGGAAAGATCTCCTGCAGCGAATCCAAAGAAATGGCCACAGATACTGATCCGTCCACCCAGATCCAGATTGCTGTTAGATCCGGCGGGCCCCTCGGTACTCCTGGGCAGCAGGACTACCCGAATACCAGGCAGAATTTCTCCCTGAGCGGTGGTCACTCCTCCCAGCAGTCTACCGAGCTCCTCTTCGCCATGGACAGACAGCTGAAGGTGCCGGGGGATGATCCTGGTCCTCCCATTGTCACGAGCCGAGTTTCCCACCAGCTCCAGGATCTTGGCGGTCAGGTACTCGAGCACCGCCGCCAAGTTTATGGGAATCCATCCACGGCGTCTTCTTTTCAACTCATTTGAGATTTGGGAGGCATTTGAGCTTCTGAGATGGTAATCAGCTGCTCCTGTTGTTAAAACAAAACACCTTGTTGCCATGGTTACGCATCATAACAAATGCCCCAAAGTAAAAAAAAGTTCCAGTAAAAATCCTTCCAGCCGCACAGCATCTGATACCAGAGTAAATAATCATCCGGAAAAAGCGATTTACATCCATAAAAAGAGGAATTAAAGTTTTCAAAAGCAATAAGTCAAAATGAAAGTAACAGAGCTGCTCCAACATGCACCCAGAGCGGCGCAACTCCAGAACAGAATTGCTTTTTTGGCCATTTTTTTTTTAGTTATTAATTGTGTTTTGGCGTTAATAATTCTTAATGGCACATTTTTGCTCATCTTTAATAATTGGGGAGTTACTAACGTTAGACTCACTCCTCAAAAGTCCAGTGATTTGTACAGAAATAAAATGTAGGTTTTCAGGTTTTTAAACTTGAGTCTCAGGGTTTTTTTTTATTTCTGTACTAGAGATTAAACCTGTTTTTACACAAACTGAACAGGAGATAAGATACTACAGTACTGTACTTTATTCTGGCCTGTAACTGTCTCAATAAAAGTTTACTGGGTGTTTTAATTTGATGCTTCTGTTGTAAGAAGACTCTTGATTTGTGGAAAAATAGACGGGTAACCTCTGAACAAACTGGTTTTAAATTTGTTTTAAAACTCACTGCTCTCCATTTATTGAGCAGCAGAATAAAACTATAATCAAATAAAAACTTTGGTCTGATAAGTATATTGTAGCACAGATTTAGCAGCTAGAATCCGTAAACATTGAAGACAGACAGCCACCAACACAATTGGATACTGGTCAGAGATATTTTAAATTTAATGACAGCATTTCCAACAAGCGTTTAAATATCTCCACCATCCTATTACATTATGATTTTTTTGTTCATCAAACTTTCTTTCCCTGGAATCATTCATTTACCTCCACTGACATGTTTTCCATCAACCAGCAGAGCTACAGTCCATCAGTTACTGAAATGAAAAATAAAACTTGTTACCTGACTAACAGTACTGTATGTACTGTATACCAGTAAATCCAGTGAACGCCTCATCATATGTCCCAAGGAGCAGTTCAGCTCGGCTCATCAACTGCTGACCAATTTCTGTTTGTGTGTGCATGTGCGTGTGCAAGAGAGACTGTGTCAATGCTTTTATTGTTTTGTAGAGGAGACACGTACAAAAAGGAGCATAAACAAAGGGATTCAGACACCTTGCTCTCTGAGGAATGCTTCTCCAGGAAAATCTGAACGATATCAGGGGCTGCTCAAATAGAATAAATCTTACGACTTAAAGAAAAAATAGTTGGGGTTGGGAACAAGGAATAAGTGACAAAACACCCAAGTAAAATACATTTTGCTCGCCTCTCTGTCTGTAGGCTGCAGGAACTCCAGTTTCAAGGATTTTGCTGTGTTTACAGGCTGAGCTGCATATCTGCACTGTCACAGTGAGATGAGGTCAGGGCTGTGTGGGATTACCATGTGCTCAGTCAGTGTGTGTGTGTGTGTGTGTGTGTGATGCCCTCAGCTGGTAGCATCCCAACATGGTAATCTCTGACAGATCAGTATTTTATTATTTTTTTAAATTAATCTCTTTTCTTCACCGTTTTATTCTGCCTTAACGTTTAGATGTGTAATAATTTAGTTCAGATTAATTTTAAGTCTGGTTATTGCTTATAGTCATAACCTTCATTGTAACATCTAATCTGTCAGGAGGGGATTATTGAATTGCTTAAACCTTATTTCAGCATTGCCAGATCAGTACTTCCAGATTATTGGGAGACTTGTTAGCACAAATGCAAAATTAACCCACCCCCACCACTCTTAAAAAATACATAAAAATATATTCAAGCAATACAATAAAACATGTGTTGATTTGACTTGTAGCAACTTGTAGCAATAAATATTTAAAGTTGCAAGTTTTTCATCAGATTATTATTATTATTTTCAGTTTTCTGTCTTCAATGCAATCATAAGGATGGAAGTTCAGCCACGAATGACTGAACAGAGTGTTTGTTGTTTTGGAAAATATGATCAGCAGGATTCCATTCCTCCTCCTGTTCCTTATCAGGGCTGACACAGCGGACACCCATACACACACACACGCACATACACACACAACCGCCCATTACATAATTATGGTTTTAGATGACATTGTGAAAATTATGCTCCATTTCTAGTTTCATTGTGTTCCTCTCAAATCCTCTATTATATTCACATTTTGCTACATTATGTTACATTTGTTTTGAGATCGTTTACTGAACTGCATGCAAAGTGTCTTGAAGCAGAACAAATTTAGTAGGTGCATATAAAATTACTGGTAACCTAACCAAACAATTCCAAAGCAATTCAGAATGTTAAAATGCAGTGTCATCATTAAGACCCTTGCTAGTTCTGATTTGTGGAGGTTCTGCTGTGTGGAGTGGCATCAGTAATCAGTAACTTACCTGCAGTAGAAATTGATCAGTTTGAACGATGAAGTCAAATAATGTGATATTAAATTGATCTAAAATCCCCTCCAGTTTCAAAGTTTATAGTGGGTTATTCCATCAATTATCTTTTACCCACTTTTGCCTTTTTGAGTCGCTGAGGTCACTGGTGTCCATGACCAGCCATCACTGTGTGAGAGGTGGCGGACACCCTGGACAGGTCCAAGTCCTCTCACTCACACCTAGTGACAATTTAGAGTTACCAATCAGTCTAAAATGCATGTTTTTGGTCTGTAGGAGGAAACCAGTGTACTTGGAGAAAACCCATGCATGCATGGAGAGAACATGCAAACTCCACCCAGACAGGTCCTAGGCCAGGATTTGAACCGGCAAACTTCTTGCTGAGAGGCAACAACTCTACCAACTGAGCCATTGTGCCATCTTAGTGGGTTATTCAACTTTTATTTTTTATATACCTTTGCCTTTCTGTGACCTGGCTTTGGAGGATTTATTTTTCACAAAGAAGCTACTTTTACACTGAACAACTTAATGTGTTATTTATTACTGGTAATTATTAAAAAATAAAATGTGCTGCCAATCAAAATGTGTTGAGCAGGCAGAGAAACATTTGGAAGTAAATTTAATACAGTGGGTGATTTCCATCAGATGGTGTAGATCTTGTGGGGGGGAGGCAGTTACTGAAAGCCACGAGCTCAGGGGCTGGACATCCAGCAGTTATTCTCAATAAGTAAGGTTGTTAAACGATTAAAAATCTAGTTTTGTTTAAAGATTAACTCATTGGTGGCCCGCACTGAGCAGACCGGTGGGCCTGATTTGGCCCCCAGGCTGCTAGTTGAATAGCCCAGATGCTCTTCCATCAGATTGTCCCGGGTGTTCTTAACATGTTTCGTTTTGCAGTTTGTTTCACGTGGAACATGGCTGGTAATGGACTGCAGATCAACATGGTCTTCAGTGGAAATAATCCTGTATCTAAATGTAAATAACCATCCAACGTGAAAGTGGTACAACATCAGAAAGTTAGAAAATGAGGTTTGCATGAACCTCTATTAAACTTTATAGATCTTTGTTGTTTATGATTCTGCTTTGGTCTTAGTCCCACTTAATTTAACTGTGAGCTTCTTTCTCCTGAGATTTGATGTTCCAAATAAATCAGTAAGATCGTCATTATTGATAACACCAGAGAAAACCACAGTCCAAATCCCTCTTTAGGTAAGTGCATGAACTTACATTTTGGTTATAAAAACGTTTTTTGATCCTTACAATGCAAGTAATAGTCACGATTAAGTATCTTTCCTCAGGCTATTGCTTTATTCTTAACTAAAATATAAACCCAAAACCAAAACTTGACCCTTACAAGTTCCTTTAAAGTCGTGTGGTCTGGTGTATTAGTCAGTTTAAAGGTCATTCCTGCTAAATATATTATGCTTAAAGCCGTAAAAAAAACAAGAACTCTACAGTGCAACACGTGCAGAGTTAGGAAAAAGCAACACAAAAAGTCAGATTTTGGATGAACAAGCCTGAGAACAGATTATTCACAGTGCGATAACATTTTCCACAAATTCAGCTTGTTAACAGTTTTACACTGCAGTTGATGCAGTGACTGCTGTTGAAACTCAAGATACAACTATTTGGTCTCAAAGGAAGTTCTTATCTTGAACAGTCTGCAGGGCGTGAATTTTTGTCTTCTTTGCTTTTCAAAAGCAAGCTCTCCACTCTGATATCGGAAAAATCCCAGACTAATCAGTGCACGGCTAACACAGGCCCATATGACCATGCAGCTGTCGCTTTGAAACAGTTCCCACACCTTTCTAAAGATTAGAGAGCGGCACACTTCAGTTCGACAACTAAGCCAAAAACCAAGAGCCAAAATAATCACAGGCCAGTAGTTTACATTAACGTCAAAATGTTAGTTTATTACAAAAAGCTCATGGTAAAAGAAAAAAGAAACAAATATTTAGGAACAAGCCTGGGGGGAAACAATAGTTTATCCAAACTCTGTAAGTAAATACAGAACATGACTTAAAAAAAAAAAAAAAAAAAAAAGTAAAAATCTTTTGGGTCTAAGGTGTTCTTACTGGAAGCCCCCTGCAACCAGAAATTCAGTGCACAGGTGGAGGTCAGTACAACTGGTGAGATAAGTAAAAGAATACAAAGAATAAAAACATGGTACATGTGTAGCGTTTTCCTCTAGAAGTCACATCTCCTGCGTTCGTCGGGCCACAGCTGCAATGAGAGCGGCACCTTTCCCACTTCCTTCCTCTGATGGCAGGAAGGTCACGTCACACTGAGGAGCCAGCTCTTTCACCGTCTTTTTTAAGACTTCAGAAAAACTAGAAGCGGCAGCAAATTTTAAGATTTAATTCATCAGTAGGATGACTCAGAATATACAGGATGTGGGTGAAAAGTTACTCACTGTGGGTGAAGTTTATAGAGAGCCCCGTCTACCCCCACAGTGATGCTCAGGTGGTCCAGATTTTGGTTTTCTCTGATCTTATCGACAACAGCTGCCAGTCCTGCTCCGCACAGCTGCGCAGCCCGACGTGACACTGCCCCACACACCTACACAGCAAAGACAACCTTTATCAATATTGCAACAGGTAGCAGTCTGTTGGTGCCACAATCAGCTGAACCAGATAATACGCCGCTCCACAGAGAAGTAAAATAATATTTCTCAACTTCAAAATCAGGTTTCACCACGATTTCCACGGCACTAAAGAAAATAAACTCAACTTAATATATATATATATATATATATATATATATATATA
>NC_056499.1:18022280-18035537 GCF_014905685.2 Nematolebias whitei | reverse complement strand
ATATATATATATATACACACATATTATTTTTTTTTTCATAAAGGTACAGGATTAAAAAACAAAACAAATATTTTTGATAATATTCCGTTTCCAACAGTATAAGATTTTTTTAATGAAAAATCTAATAAACCATTGCAGACATGTTTTTGTTTTTAGTATTTTACATCGCTTCATAGTGTAACTCTTTTTGTTGCATTTTAATCCAATTTATTTTGTTTACTTTACATTTATGCTTTTATAAGATCCTCTATTGTCTGTACCTCATCTGTGTTCTTTGTTTAAAACAGGTCTCTCTTGTAAATGAGTCCTCGAGGCTCAATGAGACTAACCTGTACAAATAAAGACTGAATAAATCTAAAGCATAGCACAGGTGATTATTGTTTTTGGTTGCATTTATGATCATTTGTGCAGTTTTAAATGCAATAATGTATATTTAAAAAACAATATTTAGTTAAAAACTAGCATTCTATGAAGGAATGCATACTGTTTGCCAACTTGTATGCCAAAATTTTAAACAAAAATCTTGTTACATCTGATAGTACTTGTAGTATCTGTTGTAAATGACTCTTAGCTACTACTACATCCCACTGTAGCTCAAAATATGTACAATCGGCCAGGTTAATGCTAATTTTGTGTTTGAAAAGTTTAAGCTGTGGCATATACTTTAATCAGGTCAACTCCAAAAGTTAATTAGCTGCAGACATACATTAAGTAACTACTTTTTGAGCGTTTCATTAAATCCACCTCATTAGTAATGAGATATTTTGCTAACGGACAAACAAATAAGCTCATGCACACATGCACAAACAAGGACATTTACATTATTGCTCACCTTTCATGAAGGCAGGTGATGATCATCAAATCAATGAAGCAAAAACAAATAAAGGCAGTTTGTGTAAAATTCAGCACACAGCTGTTGGTCTACAGACATGAAGCGAGGCTCATTAGCATCACGTTTTAGTCTCTCACCGTTTTGACGATGATGCTGTCATGACAGGTGCTGTGGAGGCCGAGCTGCTGCAGAATGGATCTGACCTGCAGCAGAGCCAAGCGATCACTGCAGGAAGAAAAGGCAGCCAGTCATTATCACTGAACACACCAGCTGGAACATCAAGCGACAGTTTGAAATATTGAACAAGCATTTATGTGGTTGATTTGCAGTAAAAGGTGAAAGCAGAGGCTCGTCTACCTCTCTATTTGTGACAGATATTTGGTTTCAAATATTCCTGGTGTCTTCAAGGTTTCTGTCACATGTCCCTTAAACAGTAGACCCCTTCTGGTTAGATCCAATAATACCCGTCGCACAATTTCTCCCAAATACATCCCACTGGTGAGCTTTTCAAACCTACACATAAAAAAAAAAAACCACACAAAAATAAATAAAACCGTCACTTCAGCATTAGAAAAGTGAACCAGTGAGGAGGATGTTCACGCAGCTCAAACATGAAACGATCGGTTTTTGGAGATAGACAGGATAATAAAACACAAGGAGCATTTTTAACCTTTGTTTTCCTTGGTTGATGGAGTTTTTGTCCACCTCGGTGTCATAAGACGTGATGATATCGTCCAGACAGCCATCATCACCCAAACCCCCCCACTCTGTGTTTATACACATTTTAGACATCTCAGAATTTGCTTTTTTCTTTTCGTCGTCCCCAGCTTTCTGCTGAGAGAGAAAACAGTTTTACTTAATATTTTAATTTATGACGACCATCATCACATTACTCACTGCTCCTCTAAACTTTGTTACTTTTTCCTCATCTGCTTCGTGCGTCTTTTCCTCTCTCTTTGTTGGGACACCTCCTTGTTCAATCTTCTCAATATTCTTCAGTTCCTCCATGTAGCAAAGATTTGTGCCTGTTCCTAAAGCACATAACCACAGCTGGTTCAGTCTTAAATAACGCCAGTCAAAAAAGGTTAGCAACATCATGGTTTTCATTTTGAATAAGTATATGTCCAATTTTTTGACAAATACTGCATGTTACATTACAGTAGACCAAGCATTTTAAAGATCATGTGTTGAATCTAGGCCTGAACCTGCAACCCCAGGATTACAAGACCATGGCACTGTCCACCGAGCTACTGTAACCCCAGCTATGACTGTGGTATCAGAATCACAGTATCTGAGACTAATCAAACTGCTTTTACTTTGTAAAGATACCTGAGCTCTTGTCATCCTTTTCTTCAAAGTTTGTTACATACCAGCAATCATTCCAATTTCACACAGAGGGTCTTCATAGGCGCAGCTCATCATGGTCCCAACTGCATCGTTGATTAGGGCAACAATGTCCAAGTCAAACTCCTGAAGGCATGCACAGATATTTTTGCACACATGCACATCCAAACATTAATTAGGTGGGTACCACTTTACAGTAAGACTCCCCTTATAGATGGCTAATAAATAGTTTACAGTTATGTTATTAATTCCTCTATAAACACATTATAAATCATTAATAACTGCTTATTATGCATTAATTAAGGGTGACTGAGACAAAACTGACCAGTTTCTTGCCAAATAGTGATCCAAATCTGTTTACCTATATATTTCATCTAGAATTGTTATATTAAACATTTTAGACCAAGTTACTACCTTGTAAACACAATAAGAATTTGTAAACCTATTTCTTTAGCATATAATATTGTACTTCATCACTGCATTACAAGTACCTACAACTAATATTATATAATGAAAAAATTAGGTTTACAAATGCTTATTGTGCTGACAAGGTAGTAACTTAGTAAGAAATGTTTAATATAACATAAAATATATAGATGAATCTATTTAGATCACTATTTGGAAATAAACTGGTCACTTTTGTCTTTCCGTCACCCTTAATTAATGCATAATAAGCAGTTATTAACGATTTATAAAGTGTTTACAGAGGAATTAATATTGTATCTATAAACTATTTATTAGCCATCTATAAGGGGAGTCTTATTGTAAAGTGGTACCATTAGGTGCAATATTGTTCAGTCCAGTGTCTGCAGAATGTGTTCTTACACAAACAAATATTACATGCACATAATTCGGAGTTTTAGTTCAATACTGAAAATAATTAAAATCTGTAGAATCAATGCTTCCATCTCAACAACCACAGCTTTGCTCATCATATAAAATTTGTTATGTTTGGACTCACGTTGCGTCTCTTGATGGCATCTCGAAGCATGTTGACAACATCGTGTCCTTCACAGTCTGTTGCCTTGAAGCCTTTGGTCCAGCTCACCAGTGTGCCCTGTAAAGGTATAAAATCAATGAATCATCCTCAGGAGTCTACTGACTTAATAATTATTAATCATTATAGGTTGCAATCACTTTAAGAAGAGATTTATGTGAAGTTAAAAACTGATCTTATGGGACAGAAATGAAATCTGAGACAATCCAGTGCCTACCGTATCAATGGCAGACTGCTCACAGGGGAACGAGAAGGTGAAACCTGCAGGAAGACGAGCTTTCTTCAATCCCATGTAGTCCAGGAAATCACAAACGCATTGTGCTAAATGGTCGAACAACTAAAGGCAATCAAAGAAAAACATCAAACTTGCAAGATTAGTCTTTTACTATGAATCTGGAATGAGGATTGTCTTACCTCCTCTCCAGTTCCCTGCATAATCTCCAGTGGGATGGTGTAAATTTTGTGGTAAAGTCGGCATCTCTGTTTTTTAAATCTCACAAGCAAAGCTCTGAAGTTAGTTCCTCCAAGATCAAAGGCAAGGTATTTCCCACGTTCTAGAAAAAAAAAAACCACAATTAACATTACAATTGTTTTGTTTTGGTTTTGTCAAAAAGTGGAAAGATTATTTAACCGAGTAGTTTTAATAATAATAAATAATACAGTAATATAATTTATTTTCAGTGCTATTCTGACACTTAAGGACACCAAACAGAGGGTATAAGCAACACATACATATAAAAACATCACATAAAGAAAATGTGCAGTTAAAAATGTTAACATATTAAGGCATGAAAAATAAAATAAAATAGAAATCTTAAAAAAAAAAATAAAAAAAAGCAGGGTGGCATAGTGGTTAAGTTGGTAGAGCTGTTGCCTCTCAGTGAGAAGGTTGCTAGCTCAAATCCCGGCACGGGGCCATTCTGGGTGGAGTTTGCATGTTCTCCCTGTGCATGTGTGGGTTTTCTCCTGGCTCTCCGGTTTTCTCCCACAGACCAAAATCATGCATGTTAGACTGATTGGTAACTCTAAAATGTTCCTAGGTGTGAGTGAGAGAGTAAATGGTTGTTTGTCTCTATGTGTCCCTGTGATGGACTGGAGATCTGTCCAGGGTGTCCCCCGCCTCTTGCACAGGGATGGCTGGATATGGGCACCAGTCTCCTCCATGACCCGAAAAGGAAGAAGCAGGTAAAGATAATGGATGGATGGGGGGAAAAGGCAGCATAAAAACAAGAAAGTGCAGCTTTTAATCAACTTGGATAAGCAATCCTGAACAGACACATTTTGAATCTGGCCTTAAAGAGAGGGAGAGAGTCTGAGTTTCTGGGGACAGTGAACTGCAGAGCAGCTGAATGCTCTGCTCTCGATGGTGGTTAGGCAGACGAAAAGAACAGTAAGGTGGAGAGATGAGACTGCTCTGAGGGAACAGGATGGAGTGGCAATGCAGAGAAGATCAGACAAATATGGAGGGGTGAGAATATGAATGACTTAAAATGTGCACAGAAGAGTTTTGAAATTAATGCAGTTTGACTGGTAACCAGTGAAGTTTGTATAGAATAGAAGTATATGCCTTGAGGAATGGATTCTGGTAATGGTACAAGCTGATGAAGTCTGAATCAGTTGGTTTATGAAGGGATTTGTGAGGAGGACCAAAAGGAAGAGAATTACAGTAGTTGATACGGGAGCTAACAAGACTGTGGACAAGTATAGCAGTAGTATGAGGCATAAAGATGGGGTGGAGAACATTAATGTTATGAAAGTGGAAATATGCATACTGGGTGATGTTTTTGATGTGAGATTGAAATGATAGTGTACGGTCGAGGATGAACCAAGACTCTTAATCCGAGGGGATTGGGAAGCAAAGGATGAAAAGTAAGCAGGAGTCTGAGACCATTAATGATTTTTATAAGAGCAGTTTCTGTGCTATAGAGGGGATATAACCAAACTGGAAGTGTACATAAATATTGTAATTTGTTAAATGAGAATGAAGTTGAGCAGCAACTACTTTTTCAAGTGTTTTGAAAAGAAAATGTAAATTTGTAATGTGACGAAGATTATTAAAGTTAGTTGGGTCAGTACTAGATTTTTTTCAATATTGGAGCAATGGTAGCTGTTTGAAAACTGTAGGAAGAAAACCAGTGGTGAGTGTATGATAGTATGAAAGATGTAGAGGAGCAGAGAGGGGAGGCAGGCTACAAGAACAACAGGGACGGGATGACTTGGAGTTGTGGATGAAACCAGGGATGTCTGCGAGAGATGGAAACTGAAAAGCAGAGAAAGAGTGAGAAGGAAAAGGGGGTTGAGGTGAGGTATTAATAGCAGGGTTTGAACTGAGGAGCAGGTGAATTTTCTGAATTATGTAATTAAGAAAAGACCTTAAGGAGTCACATAAAGCAACAGAGTGAATATGAGGTGGAACAGAAGCTGGGGGTTGGAAAGTTTTGTTAAATATGAAAACAGTAGCTCAGAATTGCCTTAATATGAATAGATTAATTCAGAGTGATAATTTTGTATGAACAATACAGTGCATTTAGTTTTTAATATGGTTTTTGCACATCTATTTGTGGATTGCATGACCAGTTTTTCTATGGAGATGCTCATACCATCAGTCTTTGGCTTTCGTCAGCTGTAGCTCTGATGGAAACCAGGGAGCAGAAACAGAAAACGAGACCGACTTGGTTTTGAGAGGAGCGAGATAATTGAGGGATAACTGAGGCCACTATTATTGTGAGAAATTAGGTAATCTGTGGTGAATAAGCCATGTAGATCCAGAAATCCATCAATGACACAGAAAAAGAGTATCAGGGTTTATTTTCTTAGTATTACAAAAAGTGATAACCTATTAAGGCATAACTGATGAGAGTGAGTTTGATATTAAAAGAGAGGAGCAAATGATCAGTTATGGGGAGTTCAACAGATCCTATGTTGATTGGGGTGAGACCAGAGCAGATTAGATCCAGAATGTGACCATTGGAGTGTGTGTGGGGAAGTCAACGTGTTGCTCAAATTTGGAGCTATCAAGGCATGATGAAAAGTCTTTAGTGAGGAGATGACTAATACTGTTCATGTGCGTGCTGAAATCTACCAGCAGTAGTACGTTTGATTTATAAAGTGGATAAATACGTAAGCAAGAGAGCAAAGGCATTAAAGTTGCTGTATGATTTAGGGGGGCAGAAAAAAGTTGCAACAATGGCAGAGATGGGTCCAGATAGTTGACAAACAACTGACTCAAAGGAGTTGAAAGCAGGAATAGATACCGAGTTTCCATTTCTAACTGTAAATTATCACAGGACGTCCTCCGTGGTGAGATGTGGTTGACAGACGTAAAAAAGCCCGGAGGAGTTGACTCGTTCAGAAAAGTTATTGGGTTCTTGCCAAGTTTTAGTTAAGCACCAAAAGTCCACCCCATGGTCAGTGAAAATATCCAGGATGAGATGTTCGTTGCTCGTGAGTGGATGTTAAGAAGACAAAAGCAGACCGTTGTGCTACCTCAATTCCTAGTGGGGCTAGACAACCTGGGTAAGCCAGCTAACACAGAGTGGTAAACAGACTTGCTGGAGTGTGGTGGAGGGTTCCCAGAAGAGGACTAGAACAATATTTTTTTTTTATTTGGAGTAGTCTGTGTAAAAGCATGTGCAAGAACCCGGTGGCTGTATCCTCGGCAAGGCAGGAAAACAATATCCAGGTGCAGGTGAAGGTGGAAGCCCAGACGGGTGATGACGAAGCCAGAGGAGCTCATTAGCTTTATATGGGATAAGTCCTGTCACGGGTTGATAAACTGGCAGCAGGAGAGTCCAGAGAAAGTCATATCAAGTATAAACTCAGCCAGCTCACATTGTGGATGTAGTGATCCAGTCAGAACATTCCAAATGAAGGTGTGAAGTCAGCACAGGACAAGTTGGCAAGAGTCGCACAGCACATAGAGTAAAAACACAATCTTTGGTGGTAATGAGACACTAAGGAATAAATCTCTCAGGTGAGAACAATTGCACAGTCCATTGAGTCATAAAACAAAAGTTTTCGAGAGTAGCGACATCGCAGCAGCATCCACTCAGCTGTCATCCATATGGGCATTTTGTGTGGGAAGAAGACAAACAAAGCTATCAGTGTAGTTGTCATGGAGAGTTTGAAGTGTAAAGGTAACACTCGTTTAGTTCCTTACCTGTGCCATCAGGTGTGAGGTACACAAAAGAAGGTAACATTTTGATTGTGGAGGTACTTTTACTCTTCAGTCCTGCCTCCAGCCGTGCTCTCATCCTGGCTTTGACCAGCAGGAGCTGCTCTTGGTTTATTCTGAAGAGAGCCAGTGTCTCTACCACCTGGAATACCGAAAATTCTGTGCTTCAGATGTCAACAGTAACGAGGGATATTTTTGTCCATCTCAAAATGCACACACTGTATCATCAATCTAACCTTTCGTCTGAGTAATGCAAGGCGCTGGGCGACTGCTGCAACCAAGGCAGCACCTTTGCTGCTGCCGCTGTCAGAAAGGACAAATCTAACCTGGCACTCAGGAAGCAACCGTCGCACCACTTTATGAAGACGTTTAGGATACCTGAAAAAAGTGTGGTAGTGTAAAAAACTTATTCAGTAATCAAATAATGGTCAATCAGATCATTTGGACAGTTACTTTTTTGTGGAAAGATGTTTCTCCCTCTATATGGAGGGCTTCATCAGTCTGAGGAGTCCCAAGTAAATTGTTTTCCCACTAAGCAGTACACTCCTTTAGTGGACCAACCAATTTGCTGGAGATAAGATGGTTTTTGGGGACTGTCCTGCCCCCGTCGACTCCTCCCAGGGAGGCAGCCACAGCCAAAGTAGTTCAAGACATCAAAGTTCATGCTCAATCATCCAGGTACAAAATTAATGTATTCAGTAATGTCCTATTATAGAATCTTCACCTTAACATGGAGGGTACAAGGACACCATGATACTGTGGGCTGTGTTCTTTTTGGCATCCAACTGACTGAGTTTCAAAGATCTTGAGTAAACAAGACCACAAAAAACTGGTCACCTTCGTAGGGTGCATGTGGTGGCAATGTGTTTCTGATTAGCACCTGTTGGGTGAGCCTTGACTTGTGGGACTCAAGTGGGCCCAGCCTGATAAAGTTTAGAATGCCACCTTGACACAGACACTACAGGAGGAGAAGTCAGGGATGGGTGCAATGTGAGCTTGTTTTTCATTCCTGGCATCATAAACCGGTTCTAGGTACTTGCCTCCCACTGCTGGAAATAAATTGAAAATGGATGTGAGGCAGTGATGCTAACTAGATACAATTAGGCTCAGGTATTCACAGCCTATACACTCTGAAACCAAACTCCTGCAAAGGAGTCAGAGTCCATCCATACAACATGTTTGTCTGTTGCTTTCCTTTTCGGGTCATGGGGGTCACTGGTGCCCATAGCCAGCAGTCACTGTATGAGAGGCGGGACACACTCTGGACAGGTCTCCAGTCCATCACAGGGACACATAGAGACCAACAACCATTCACTCTCTCTCACACTTAGGGACACTTTAGAGTTACCAATCAGCCTAACATACATGTTTTTGGTCTGTGGGAGGAAACTGGAGTACCCGGAGAAAACCCATGCATGCACGGAGAGAACATGCAAACTCCACACAAAATCGACCCCCAGCCGAAATTTGATCCGGTGACCTTCTCACTGAGAGGCAATGGCCCTATGAACTGAGCCACCATGCTGCCCAGGGCTGGAGTCTATCATACCAAAACCAGCTGAACCGTGTTCAAGCCCTCCATTGTAGTTGCTGTGGTCTAAAGATGGTTGGTGGATGTTGCTATGGTAACAAATTACTATCAGTGGCAAAAAGATCAATTTTAAGATTTATCTAGCAACTCCACCATGATGAGGGCACTCACTTCTTCAATTACTAATGCATGGCCTGTTGATTGTATAGCCTGATTAGATAAAACTGTCTTTAATTACAAAACAGATTTTGCTGTTAAACACTCAAAAGCATTTTAGCCCTTTAAAATACAATTTCATGGTTACTCCAAAAGAAGTATGATAATCCTGCAGGAAGAACTGAAGTCTGCACTAGAATTGCTACAGCTAGCTGCTGCCGTTTTCTCTGCTGGCAAGTAAGCAGACTACTCTGTGCAGATAATTGTATGATGTAAAACTTATGGCTATGTAGAGGTGTTATTTCTCGGTGTTCTATGAAATAGTTTACAATAAAGATGCTTTAAGATGGCAGAAATGTCCCCCTTGGTTTTTGGTCTCATCCAGACCAGTCATTAGATTTTAAAGAGCAGCTGAAATAAGAGCTTACAATTTTCACAAAACACAGCTTCAAACAATCTGCACTTTATTATGCACCATCATAGAAAGTGATAACTTACTGTGGGTGGGTCTTGTACACCGTACCATCCACACCAATGGTGATTCTCAGTCCTCCCAAATTTCGGTTTAGTCTGATTCGTGTTAAGATGGCTGCCAGTCCCGCAGCCACCAGATTTGAGGACCTGAATGATACAATGGTGCTGACATGTTGAACAGCGATGCAGTCATCAGGTGATGGGGTCAAATCAAGCTGATTTAGAATGTTCCTGGTGTTATTCAGACCATTTCTGTACCTAAGAAAGAAGATTATTACTGGTTAAGATTTTTAGACTGAGGCAGTGATGGAGAAATAATGCATCTTAACGCACTCCTCCATTGCTGCTACATCTGCAGTGGTTATCTTCCCTTTGGTCCTCAGGGCATCTGACACACGTCCATCAAACAGCAGTCCCAGTTTAGCCATCTTTAGTACAACCAACCTCACCAACTCACCCAGATACATGCCACTGACCATTTTCTCAAATCTGCAGTTAAATAAAGTGTGAAGAGTAAAGACACAGAAAATCTGAGACGTGTCCTATATTCTGTACAGCATCATGTTTAACATGAGAGAAGACAAAGATGTTTCCCCAACATTTGTTTCCCAGGGTTGCTGGAGGCTGCATCGACATCTCTGTCAAACTCCGTTATGAAATCATTCAGGGCCCCATCATCTCCAAAGGCCCCCCACTCAGTGTTCACACACATCCTGCCCTCATCTCCCTCCACCAGGTCGATATGACGCAGCTCCTCCATGTAACAGGCGTTAGTGCCAGTGCCTAAGTACACAAAAACACACAACATACATATGTTGCATTTATATTAACACTGACATACAATATATACACAGGGTTCAATTATTATAACACTAGCATGAAGCTGTAAATACATTAAATTTAAACGAACATTATAAAACCCTGCCTCCTATTTTTTCCTGTTTAAATAGATTACAAAAAAAAAAACAAATAATACCATCTTATAGTCATGCGTCAATTTTTGTTATTGCAAAAATCCACAAGAGGGAGCTGCATATATTGAACAAACCATAATTATTTCAGTCAACTTTCAAACCTTTTTAAAACCATAAAGATAAAAATTAAAAATAAATAAAATGGAAAAAAAGAAAAATTTTCCCCCTCAAGTTTTGGAGTTAAAGCTGAAATTTAGAATTTTTTTTTTTTTATATATATAGGTTTTATAAAATTAAATATTTTAATTATTACAACTATTTCAGAGCCACTTCTTGGTTATTTTAAATCTAATTTGAAGACGTTTTAATAGCGTTACTGCTGTCAGTGTTGAGACAAATGTGTATTTTCATGCATTCATCATGTGTCATGTGTGTTCTACTTAAGAAGGAGATTTAGACATTATACTCTTTTCTATTTACTAACTGTGAATGTTAAACGGTCCCATGTAATCATTCTTACTGTGACCAGTCCGTGATGAACAGAAAGAACTGGTGATTTTAATATCCTCAAGGATATGATATTGATATGATAGATATGATATGCTGACGTGTCTCAGGCAGAGTCATTGACTCAGATCCACTCCTTCCTGTCTGCAAGTGGACCTTTCGATGATGGCTCAGAACATGGAGTGGAGGAGCTGAGGCCTGGACTGAAAGATTCCTCTATAAAACTAATGTGGCCGGTCCAGAGAGTTAGAGCAGGTCAGGGTTTCATGTGGATGAGAGCACTGATAACAGTGTAATATTGTAATTGCATGTTCTGTAAATTGTTGGACTGCTCTCCAAAGCTTTGAAAATAAATCTGATGAAATACACTTTGGTCTGTTCTGGGAATCTCCTTTTTTCCACAACAGCAGCTTCTAGCTAAACTGTGACTAATGGGTTCTGATATATTACAGGAAACTATAAAAGTGATTATTTAAAAATCTGCCCTGGCTGCAGAGACTAGTATGACTTTTGTGAATATTCTTACCAACGATGAGTCCCACTTCACAGTACTGGTCATCAAATCCACAGGTCATCATGGTCGCCACAGTGTCATTAACCATAGCTAATACCTCTACATTCATATCCTGCACAAATCAAAAGGTGATACACGTCACACAGCAAGTTATCATAGGGGTGATGGTTTTATCACGGTCATACAGACAGATAACTGAAAGAATCTGTAAAGTAAAAAGAGCTAACAGATAACAAATTTTCATACAACACTAGCTTGGTGTTAAGTGTGTCCTTTATAAATGGGTGAGCGCAGGACATTAGGTGGCTGGTCAAAGAAAATTAGGATAAAAAATAAAACCATCTCAGCAGATGAACAGCATTTTAATGTCATGCTGTTAAGAGTAGAAAAATAAACCTCTGATGAAGGCCTTCTGGCTGAAACATTAAAATAAAATTAACTTTGTCCCTAAAAATCATTTGTGTACGAGTGATCCGTTTTTGAACATTTGGTATTGGATTTTACACACCTTGATTCCATGTAAAAGACAGTACACACAATTATTTTTCAATTTTGAGGGTAAAGAAACATCCTGTATGCCAAGTTTTCAGCTTATAGTGTTTTTCGGATTCACGGAGTTAGTAAAGACAAAACAAAATAGAATACAATAAAAGCCTGCCAAATAGTGTCATTTTACGCATTTTTAAATGAATATAAAACAAATTACCTTTACAAAACACCGTTCACAACAAACAAAAGACAAAATCAGTTATTTGCTAAAATATTTTTGTGTTATGACAGAAAATCCCGATTTAGGACGTCTCTTTTATTACCTGAGGAATGCATCGAAGAGGAAAATACGAGGAGTGGATTAAAAACATAAAACGTGGTCAATCTTCAAAGAAAAACATCCATTTTTCCTCGAGATAATCTTTTTTTTACTTGCAGTTTCCTTATGACTTATACTTTATGTTTCAGAAGTGTCAATGACCACTCATAAACGACAGGTCATAAATAAACTCCTTGTGCCCTGGGTTCATCAAACAAATTGAGTGTAAAGAATAAAGTGATGAGTTCTGGCATCATACCTCAGTCCTGTCAATAGCTTCTCTAAGGGCCTGGACCACATCCTTTCCCTGAAGGCCCCGGGCTCTGTAGTTCTTGCACCAGCCTAACAACTTGCCCTGCAGAAAAAAAAAACATTTTATGAATCTAAATCTGAAAAGATGGACTCGTGTAGACACCCAGAGTAAAGTGCACTGCTGTTACAGGTTATGAAAACCAGATGGAGGACCTACCTGATCCAAACTGGTTTGTTCGCAGGGGAAAGAGAAGGTAAAGGCTAGGGGATGTTTTTTCTCCAGTCCGATCTTCTTTTCATGTAGAAAGTCCTTTAGAGACTCTGCCACATGGTCAAATAACTACAGATGAGAAGCATTGGAGAAAGCAGTGGAGATGGTTGAGAATCTTTGAATTTATATTCTGCACATGATCTTAAAAAGTGTTGAATCATTTCTTACCTCTGCTGCTCTCCCAGCATGCAGCTCCTTTGGTATCGGATAGATCTTCTCCTCCATCTCCACTTCTCCTTTCCTAATCCCAACACCCTCTCTAACTTTAACTTGGAGCACCTTAAACTTGGAGCCGCCAAGATCCAGGGCCAGAAACTGACCTTTCTCTGCAGGAGAGTGAAGCAGAAAAACAGAGCACCATTATCGGTGAAAGTTCTTCTGAAGTGACCACCAATGTGTAAACATACGTTTATATCAATGCTCATTATAACCTGATCCGTCGGGAGTGGAGCAGACATGTGTTGGCAGCATTTTGACAGCTGC
>NC_056499.1:18000886-18021880 GCF_014905685.2 Nematolebias whitei | reverse complement strand
ATATATACTGTATATATATAATCTATCTATGTATCTATCTCTATATATCTAACTATCTCTCTATATATGTATATCTTGTATACATATATACATATATATGTATATAAGAGACACACACCGATATATACTTTACTCAACAAATTCTATTGTGCGAGTATCTGAGTTTACAGTAATAAAAGCACATCTGAGGGCTTTCTGTTCTTATTCATTATCATTATTAATTAGTGATTCATAAACAGGTGCTGCTAATATATGAGAAAAAACAAAAACATTTAAATATACAAATTATTTTTGTGCTCCATTATTTGTCCCCTTACATCATGTCCTTTAAGAAAAATAGGTTACGTACTTATGAGTAGTAAATGTTTAGATTCTAACAAAAACTAAAGCTCAGTCATGTATTTTATTCAATGTTTTGTAAGTTTTCTGTTTCACCTACATTAACTGAACATGTTTTAATCGTTGCTTTTTTCATCAGATCTGAATATAAAACTCTCATTATATGCATAATTTTAGAACATATCTTAGAATTACTAAAAAAAATGTTATTTAATCAGCTACAATTAATCATGTATGTATTAATCTGAAGGCACACCATCTGCTATTAGTCAATGTATAATTGTGGTTACATGTTTATGAAACAATATCTCACTTACTGGTGTTGTACATACACTAATACTAAGGTACTTTATCTGGAATATTACTTTGTACTTTGACCTTTATGAAATGTGAGTTAAATCACCTCAGTGACACCGAGAAAGCTGTTAATTATTAAGACAGAAATGGTGAAACAGTGATTAATGATTACAGCACGATCACATTTTTACAGTCCTACCTAATCTGTTAATTTGAATAAAGTTAGCATGTTGCACGTCTGCAAAGCATCCTTGAAATATGACTTTAAGGCAAATAAAAGGTTCTGTTGATCTTTTTACTACAGCCAGTTTGTATTTTGGGTAAATTCTGAAACTTAAATGGGAATCTGTGAGAAAAAGGCAATTTTACATGAGAGAAACTGATTAAATCTTTGACGAACTTGACACAATTACGGTTACTCAAAGCAGAAAACAAAGCAACGAATCCAATGTTTTTTGTACCTTTGTCAAATGTAAAATAAATGAACATGCTGCTTTAAGTTTAACTTCTGCCAGGCAGTAAAATAATTATTCTTACACATGAATTGTCAGTTTCTTACCTTTTCTAGAGCATAACGCATTAAAAATGTATTTAAAATGCACGTGCCTTATTAGAACAAGCTCTTACCTTCTTTGTGGGATCCTCCTGGAGTTTGGAGAAGAAGAAGGAAACAAGATGAACAGCCAACATTATGATACACAGAACAGACCAACAAAAACAGCTGGTCTGTGGATACGACCGCGTACTGGGCAGTGGACACTTCACTAAAAACAACAAAAAAAATTGTTTGCCTTCAGTCACTGCCTGTCAGGCTTTCCTCTTCTTCCCGAGTCCACTGAGCACTGACAAACCACCGCACCTACTTAATGATTAACAGGACAAGCCCTTCTCATCTTCCTCACCCGATCTGAAGATTCACACTTTACGACTTAATCTGGATTTATTCTGCAGAGCCTACAGTTCATTTACAACACATCCAAGAGTTACAGAGGGAAAAATATTAAGTTCATTTAATTTAAAGTGACTTAAAGAAGTAAAATAAAAGAAGTTCTGACATTTAGCAATTTAATTCTATTTGGAGCATTAAAAAAAAAAGTTTATTAATAGAGGTTATAAATATTCAAAATATTTCTTGGCAGGGGTCAAGTCCTAACTAGACCAAACTCTCCCACCTCCCTTTTGGTAATTCAAAGCTCCAAATCAAAACAGAATAAAAATCCAGTTAAAGCGTTTTTTATTAAAAAATGTCACCTGTTTAAATGTTCAGACAAGAAAGTATAGAAATGAATCCAGATGTGAACAGCAACGGGAACAGTTCATCCTTATCTCTGTGTTTACAGTTTGACCTGCTTTCTGAAGAGTCTCTTGCTTGAACAGAGTGAAATAAAAAAAAAAGTCAAATGCATCTACACTGGAAATGTTTTTGCATCTAAAACAGCATTCATGCTCCTCCTGACAAAAAAATATAATAATCCTATCAGACAAATCTGAGCACAGCTTGTTGGAAGTTATATGTACTTAAACAAGAACAAAAAACTTTTCAAAGCTATTCTGTTCACAAAAAGGGAGAATTACTTTCCAGACGCCCACTTTTCAAGACACTAATCAGGAATGAGTATTTTCTAGCCATGCCCAATTTGTCCATGTGTAGGCAAAAAAAAAAAACCAAAGGTGGTGATTTTTGTTGCACATGTTAAACAGATAGTGTAAAAACACTTCAAGTCTTTTGAAGTTTATAATCCAGACCAAATGTCCAGAATCAAACTCCTGTTGTGTCCATGTTGTGTTGCAGTACGGCACATCTTTTTAATTCAACACAACTGAGCTGTGGCTTCAATGCGTTATCAATGTCCATTAAAACAGAGCTAACCATGATGATGGAGGACAACACATGACTGTTTCTACTCTTCTACTGCTTCTTTTTCCTTCCGTCGTTCTGATTTTGTTCTGCATTGAGTGCATTCTGACTTTCTTTCTGCTTTTGAGACCATTCCTTCTGGAGCTGCTTGAGTAAATCTGGAGTCAACAGCCCGTCTCTCACCAGTCGACTCGTCAGAGAGAGATTTATCCTCTCTCTGGAGCCTCTCTGATCTTTGCTTCTGGTCAGCAAAGTGTTGATTGATCCTTCATGGTTACTCCCCGCTTGGCCAAGTGTTTTGCTCTGTATCTGCAGAGGGTCTGTGAGCTTTGGGTCACTGGTTCTGATCAGACGGGTGATATTTTGGACACCCTGTTGAATGATGTCATCAAGTTCATGCTGAATTTGTCGTATTGAGGCTGTATCTGGAAACATATCCATGAAACGGTAGCTACAGAGACACAGAAAACAACAAAATGGATTAAATCAGGCTAGTTTATCCACCTTATTCCTAGGTTCCACGCTGTCTTGCGTGAATTACGGGCGCAATTTCCGGTGAGGACCAGAACCGGCATTTGTTATTGTGCAAAAAGTACAGCGTTTTGGGTGGTCTCTTCACGTTCATATATTTCAGCCACATTCTTCTTAATTCCTCATCTGTAGGTAGGCGATGGAAACTATACTGCTTCACAGGAACATGTTTTTTTGTTTTGGGTCCGTGTTCAAAACACTGTAGTTGTAGCCACTGATTTAGTTTGGTCTGGTTGTTGAGCAGCCATGAACACAACAGGTGTCTGAACTCTGTGAGGCTATTTTAGTAAACTTTGTGGTTGTTACGGTGGTGGGATGCATCACAAACAACGATGAGTCCAGCTACAGGCAGGAAGAACAACCTTCACATCAATGTGAAGAAGATGAAGGAGATGGTCGTGGACTTCCGACGAATAAACACAGCTACCTCCCGCTGAACATAGGAGGATCTGCGGTGGAAGTGGTCTCCAGCTACAAGTACTTGAATGTGCACCTGAATGACAACCTCAGCTGGAGCAACAACATCACCAGCCTGCTCAAGAAAGCTCATCAGAGACTCTACTTCCTCAGGCGGCTGAGAAGAGCTGGTCTGGGAAGCTCAGTCCTCACCTCCTTCTACAGGTGTGCTGTGGAGAGCATCCTGTGCTCCAGCATCAACGTGTGACATGGTTCATGCACAGCTGCAGAAAGAAAAGCTTTGCAGAGAGTGGTGAAGGCTGCACAGAAGACTGTTAGAGTCAGTCTCCTCACCATCACAGACATCTACACCTCCAGATGCAGGAAGAGGGCCACCTGCATCATGAAGGACCCCACTCACCCAGCACACACACTTTTTGCCCCACTCCCCTCAGGAAGGAGGTTGAGGAGCATTAAGTGTAGAACCACTAGACTGAGGAACAGCTTCTACCCTGAGGCTGTTAGACTCATGAATCTCTAACCAGAATCATCACTGTGAAAAATCACATCATGTTGCTGCTGATCTGTTTCATGTTGCTGCTGATCTGTTTCATGTTGCTGTATTCATTCGTGCTCATCTGCTCACACAGACTCATGTTCGTGCTGCTGTTCAGCGTAGTTTTTGTACTACTAGTGCTTAGTGTATTTTAGTTAACGTTTTTCTTAGTTTATATCTTAGATCTTATTACCGTTTTTCTTTTAGATTTTATACTTTTGCTGGATGCAACTGGGACCCTGTGTACACAATTTCGTTCCACCACATGTACCACATGTGGTGTGAATGACAAATAAAGAAACTCTGACTCTCTGACTCTTAAATAACTGTAAACAAAACAAAAACAGTGTTTTATCTGCTAAACTGAATGCAAATGACTTTCAAATAAACCACAGTCCATGCTCCATGGTTAGTCGATGTTTACTGCTACTTCCTGTGTCTGACAGGAAGTAGTACCCATAATCATTCAAACAGTAGAGCCCCAAGGAATAAGGCAGATACAAGACTTATTAAAATAATATGCAATAAACAACTACACTCATAAACATCTAGAGAAGTGGAAATGCAAAGTGTTTACCTTAACCAAAGGTACAGATCCAACACGTCATGGACAGCTTCTAGGTGAACCAGGTCCTTGATGTTTTTGGGTGCAGCCACAGGCCAGCCAATGTGCCGACAGACCCAGTTGAATGTTAAGGGTTCGTCTCGACTGAACTGACGTGCAAACTGAAATAAGACCAATAAATTTGTTCAGGACAGTATGTAAAATTAAATACATTAATAACATTATAAATATTTTTCACAACCCTGTATGTGATTTTTTTTTTAACATTTGCATTCATTATGTATCAAATATTTTTCTTTGCTCATTAGCAACAAATAAGCTCTAAATCACAAAAGTTACTTCAATAATTTTTTTTCTAACATCAGCCTAAAGTGATCATAAAGTAAAAGAGCTTAGAACACAGTATTTAGTCAATAAATTACTGCTTCATTATTCTACAATACTGACTCCACCGTTTCTCCATCAACTATCATCAGTGTTTTCAGCACAGATTTAGGATTCCCATCATATCTTATGTGTAATTTTACTTCTCCTCACTTTTAGGAAGGACGTGCATACGAAGGGCTGCTTTTTGTTGATGGGGGCAGTACAAAAGACGTAGCGTGACCTCAGGTTAAGCGGTATATGCTGAATCATATCAGCCAGAAACTTGAAGTCATCAATGTTGCAGACAAAATAGAGACCATCAACTTGAGAGAGGCTGACAAAGATGTCCTGAAAAAAAGATGGAAGAGAAATACATGACTACTGGAATTTTACATACACTTGAACTTTAATGTTTGTCTGCTTTTTACTTTAATAACAACACATTTTGTTGCACTTATCAAGACTTTTTTGGTAATAATAATAACAGAAACATATCTCTTTGTTAGTTAAGAGATATACTGTACATTTTTTGGTCTTTGAAAAATGTATATGCTTAAAAAAAAAAAAAGAAAGTAAAATGCAACATATTTTACCTTTCTTGGTCTGTTAACATAATCAAAAATTTAATTAAAAATGATCAAATTGCCATATTATATTTATTTTTAAACCTTTAAGAACTATTGCTTTTGCTTAAAATGCTTATAAATAAAATTGCCTTGCACCAAATGTAACTGCACTGCCTTTACTAAAAAAAGAACAAAAACAAAAAACAAACAAATATGATCAGATACGTGCCACTCTAAAACAAACATGGTTACTCACTACTAGGTTGGAGAGAGTTGCATCAGGCAGATGATAAGCAAACATCTCGATGTGCTCCGCAGTTGGATGGAGACCTGCGGTCTGAGACAAACAAGGACATAAAACGTTTGTTTGGTTCATGGGATGCAGACTAAAAGAGCAGTTTTATGCTTTAGATACTACTATGATCACCTCTACGGGCTCTACAGAGTAGCTGAGGAGTTCCTTCAGGACAGGAAGGTCATCTCTGTGCATGGTTGTGACTTCTCCTTCTTTAAATTTGGAGGAAAACCTGCAGAGAAGACCACTTTGATATTTCAAACTTATAAAGAATATCTGGCTCGTTTCCCTCTAAATGTTAAGTCCACTGGAATGAGGAGAACCTGAGACAGAGAAGACACTGACCTTCCTGCTCGGCCTGCAATCTGCAGAGCTTGTGATGTGCTGATGGTCTCCATCTGTTTCTCTCCTTTCTCATTAATGTTGGGCTTTATCAGCGAGTTAAAGATGATACGCTTTATACTCCTGAAAAGATGGGGAAGAAGGGCAGAAGACACTGAACGAGCAGCATTTTGTTTAAGATCTTGTGTACATGACACAGATTTCTGACTTTTGACAGTCCAGACAACATGTAATACTGTAAATAAGTCTCAAATGTCAATGAGAAATAACCATGGAATAATAATAATGGAATAATTTGACTGCAACTAACACTTTTTATTACGCTATACGGCTATGTAATTTTGTTTGTGTGACAGTAAAACTTGAGGCGGCAGTGGCATCAGTTCTGCATTATGGTGCTTACAGGTTGAGGCCCATGCCAATAGCATCTGTAGCAACCATGATCTTACAGGGGTCATCGGGGTCATTGAACTTCTTGGCCTGCAACAGCTTGGTGCCTGAAATTAATGAAGAATAAAGACTTTTTACTGAAAAAAAATATATCTATCTATATATATCTATCTATATCTATCTATATATATATATCTATATCTATCTATATATATACACACTGTATAAATAAACTTAGAACAGGGCTATTCAACAAAACTGTTCAGGGGCCACAGTTTCTGAAAGCCAGCAGCTCAGGGGCTAGAAATCCAGCAGTTAAAGTTATTGTGTAAATAAATCAAGTTTTACAATGATCTGTTACCTTTTAAATGTGTTTATTTTATTGCATTGAATCATACATGCAATAAACAGAACCCAAACCCAGTATTATTTATTGCAGAATTTTATCAAAGTTTCAGTGTCTTAACATTTAGCCCAAACTACAGACAGAAAAGGAATATTCAGGACTGTATTCAGGCAATAAGAACGACTCGTTTCCATCTAGAAAACACACAGTTATTCCTCACACATTGAACTGCCATGATTCTACCGCTGCTCAACATAAAATAAAACACCGGGTTGATCATTTTTTTGGGTTTTCTCATCAAATTAAGAATAAACATTTTCAGGATATCCAATCATTTTACAAACTCCTGGAATGTCCGATAAAAACCACAAACACACTCACCTGGAGGCAAGCTGCCGTATATTACAGCACACTCTAGTCCTTTGACCTCGATCTGTCTGCTCAAAGAGTAAATGTCATTTTTATTGAAGCACACGATACAGTCTCCTGGCCTCAGGTTATCCAACGACTCCAAAGCATAATTCAAGATAGATAATGGAGTTAAGCGCTCATAGGTGTGAACCTGAGGACGGAGGAGAAATATCAAGGGGATTGCAGTTACTCCACACAGAAAGGTTCGAAAACAGCCCTAGAAATCTTGTCCCTGCCTCACCTCCACCTCCTCTCCAGTGGTGTACATCAGCTCTTTGATAAAGTCTACAGCTGCAGGTTCACCACACACGTGGATCTCCTCTGCACACAGACCTGCACAAACACACAGGAGGATGAAAATTTAAAGAGGTTCAACTAGGTTTAAGGCGAGATAACAACACATGTGTTACAAACCCAGTAGTGCTCTGGTCCACGCCCAGCCTCTGGATGGATCTTTGATCATTTGAATTTCATCAATAACAGCCACCTCGTCTACAGAAACACAAAAAATACAAACCACCTGAGGTAAATTATTCCGTCAATCAGTGATTTGTACTTAATCCAATCATAAAATGGTTAAAAACATCTCAGAATGAAGATGAATGCGAATCTTCACCAGGGGATAAACAACAGGCGTTTCTGTTCGGACGGATGCATTTTGGAAAGGAACCGCTCTTTTTAAAGAAATTTAAAATGTTACAATGTGCAAATGGCATGAAATATATTTGAATTTGTTATCAGCAACTCTCCTGTGGGAAAGAACTGGAAAAGACTGAAAATGCTCACCCTATCAAAACAAGACAGTTTTTAAGAATCAAACAAGATTCACTGTAAAGACATAAAGGCAACACAATCTACAATATGGACAAAAATTAATGACAAATGCATACGATAATTCTCTTTTTTATCAACACAGTAATGCATCTCTCTACTAAATATTTAAATATGAATAAAAAAATAAAAAACAAACAAAAGTTTAAAGTGGAAAGAAAAAAAAAAATCGAGCCAAGTGAGAAGCACAAACTGAGAACAGATGTATTTTTCCAAAGAACAAAGCAAAGGGATGAAATGCAAAAACATACATTACTAAAACAACTTTTCAGTTGTTCATTTCTATAAAGTTTTTCATTTAAGAATAAGTTGATGTTGATGCAACGTGATTACAACAATTAATGTGATGGTATTATTTGCCCAGAAACTGACAGGTCGATGTAAAATACAAAAAATATTATTTGGTCAACTTCAAATTACTTCATCACCAAAAAAAATCCACAAAAAATAAATCTTCTATGTCCTTTTGAAACAAATAGGAAAAAAAATACAGATTTCACTTCAACTTAAACACTAAACACCCACTGAATAATATATCCCTATTTTAATTTAGAATTTAGGATCTGTGCTTTGGATGACGTTAATTTTCTTCTAATTAATGCACAATGTAAAGTGTATGAGATTACGGTTAACATCTTGAAATCACACCACTACAACAACAAACTGTGCACGTTATGTCTGCTTACAGGGTGTGGTGACACTGCACATCTCAATGGTGCACGCCACATGTCCAGCTGCTCGACCATCCGGGTCTACAAAAGTCCTCTCCTCGCCAGTAACCAAGTCGCATGGTACATCCTGCGAGAGGAGACACAGGCATAATGACGATGGAAGCTTGACAGGAAATGACTTCAGATAAAAAATAAATAAATAAATAAATAAAAAAACAGATGCTGCTTTTTCTTCCTGCAGATTGCCATTTTCATCCTTTCTGTTTTGGAAGTTCTTACTCCGTTCATTTAAAAACTTTAAATGAAAACAACTCACTGCACTGTTGCTCTTCTCAAAGATCTCATGGGCCAGCAGTTTCAGGGGGCCACAATAGACACCAGATTTTGCTGTAAGGTAGCGCTTGATGGCATGGTAGGTTTTTCCACTGTTAGTAGGTCCAGCATGGAAGATCACCTTCCGGTGGATAGCTCGAGTCTCAGGGTACCTGATGTACACACAACCACTTATGAAAACTACAAATAATATATAGAGGTGATGGTACCTCAAAGTGTTAGCCACAGAGTAAACAAAGGCATAAGAATGATTAAATCAGGTCTGATCTGTCATGTATACCAGTTTGCTGGGACTCTCAGGTCTGAAATCTTTCTCAGGTCATCCATACAGTCCAGCATCGGAAAAATTTGTTTGGCATGACGCATGAAGTACGGGTAGATGTCATCAACATGCCCTGGAGAAAAGCAAATATTACAAACAATAGAAGATGATTAAAAATCAATTAACAGAAACTACAAGAAGAACACAGTCAGCGTGGATGACGTACCAGCACTACAGATGATGTCATTGAGGATAATGTGCAGATCAGCTGGCAGTGATGCCACTTCCAGGACATACTTCCTGAAGTTGATGAAAGCTTGGTGGAACAGACGAGCTGTTTGGCCACAAAAAGGAACACAGTCAATGAGGTCTGTGCAAAAATCAGACTGCAGTAGAAAACAAACCAAGTAAACTTTGACAGTCCTGCAAAAGGTTACATTAATATCAGCATCAAAAGTCTCATGTGGTCACATCAGTGTTCATTTGCTTTCAGTTAACGTATATACTGTAGTAATGTCTGTGTACAAAAAAATCTGGCATGTTAAATCCTGCGATTTGGTGGTTAGGTGGTTTCCTCCGCAGGGTGGCTGGACTCTCCCTTAGCGATAGGGTGATAAGTTCAGTTATCTGGGAGAGACTCAGAGTAGAACCGCTGCTCCTCCACATCGAGAGGAGCCGGTTGAGGTGGTTTGGGCATCTGGTAAGGATGCTCCCTGGGCGACTTCCTAGGGAGGTGCTTCGGGCATGTCCGACTGGGAGGAAACCCCGGGGAAGACCCAGGACATACTGGAGAGACTATGCCTCTCGGTTGGCCTGGAAACAACTTGGGAGTCCTCCCAGAAGAGCTGGAAGAGGTGGCTGTGGATAGAGATGTCTGGGCCTCTCTGCTCAAGCTGCTGCCCCCGCGACCCGACTTCGGAATAAGCGGAAGATAATGGATGGATGGATTTGGTGCATAAACCGTCAAACAAAATGTTACAAGATTTGTCAGAGGTTAAGGTACATGGATATGAATTCTGTCAGCTTATTACTTACAATCTAGGCCATGGTCTGCTGCCAGCTTCTGCATCTCTTTTCTTTTGTAAAACCGGTTCAGAACTTTGAGCAATTCACCTTAAATTACAAAAACGAACAGCAAGAGATGAACAGAAATCAGATGAAATGCAGAGTTGATAACATGCGACTTCATAACAAGTAGGTGAGTCTAACATTATGTATTACTAGGAGCTCGTTTCTCTACACGCTGAATAAACTTCCAAACAAAAAGTATCGCTTTTGTGACTTTTACTCACTTTTATCAAGAGGCTGAGTCAGTTCGGCTCCTACACTCCCATCATCCGTAGTGTCAGTGTTCAGGGAGACGGGAACAAACAGCGAGGTGTCCGGAAGTTTTGGACTTGAGCCATTTGAAACACCTCTACAGAAAACAGCAGAACCACTCGGATACTGATGGAGTAACAAACTAGAGTCAGAAGTAAAACGACAGCTACCGCCTGCGATGCGACTCGTACGGGTGTTTAAGTGGCGTTGGAGCCGAGAAAACAAATGAACGCAACGGGTTACAGACATGTCTGAGCGCGGTTCAAATAAACGAAAAACAGCAGCCTTTTAGGACTTTAAAAATACGCATATTACTTATTATTTTCCATACAGGTTTAATAGTAGAGATTACATGAACTCCAGCAAAGGACGGTCAACACCATTTCTTTTCCTGCCTGCAATGCAACGTGCAAAAGGACCCTTTTGCCCACATATATGCCTGCATGAAAATTGAACAGAAAAGGTTTATTCAATATCGTCTTCATTTATTATTTGTTTGTACCGACAGATCTTATATTAGACAGTGAAGACATATTAAACGGAAAATTTATTTATAAAAATGCGTGTGAAAATAAACAAGCTATTTTAAACAGGCAATTAAAAGACACTTCGATGCAAAAATCGAAGATCGTATATGTAAATGATGATGCTCGTCTCGCCAAACGTTTATCTGAACTGAGTTTTTATTTATTTATTTTTGAAAAAGTACAAAACAATACGCAACTATGAGTTGAGTAATTCGCTGTGTAAAGCTTGCCTAAACAGGAGTTAAATCCATTTAGAAAATAAGACAAAAAAAATATGCAGGATGGAAAGACTCGGTTAAGCATGATCTTTCCCATTTCCACAAAAAATACCGGCCACGACAAAATAAGCTTAAAAATATTTAAATAGTTGTGTCTATATGCTGATTTTTAAACATTTTATTATGCTGCAAAATAAGGTCAAAAGGAAATGTTACAAAACAAGTTCAGTATAAATCTGCTTTATTCATAATTTGTTTCAGCTAAATATTTAGAATTTGGTGTATGCACACATTTACACACACGCACCTCAAACACACAATGCTATGAATGAACAAACATGCAGTAGATAAGACAAAGACAGAGTTGGCTTGAAGAGTTTCTTTACAACTTTTGACAGGTTTTGTGTAACTAAACCAAAACAGTGTGACAGAATGCATTTGCTTGGGGGGGACGACCAAAACATTGCTTTGTAATAAATTACATAGCTTCCAAACAACAAAAATCCTGAAAACAAGAGTAAATTTCCACGAAAGAAAAAAAACAACAAAAACTTAAGTGTGGATTTTTGTGTCCAAACAGTGTAATGAAATGCAACATAACCATCATTGACATGAAACAGACAAAAAAAAATTAAAATAAAGTTAAAGTACATAGTGATAAAAGACAAATTCATGACAGACTCAGAAACTCTGAGGTGTAGTTATCCTTGAGTGATCAGTCTCAGCATCCAAGCCTCCTCAATACAAAGTGCTGATGAGGAAACCGTTTATAAGCCAGCAATAAAGGCAAGTATCACATGGAACTGGTAACAGTGTTTTTAAAGCAGGACCTAAACCACAGGTCTGAGCATCACAGTGGAACATTGATGGATTTTACAGTATGTGGAAAGTGCATTCTTTCCAGCGCTTACAACAGAAGCTATATATCATTTACTACATTGTTATTATGAGTATGTCAAAATATTGGACTCAAAACACTTGAACTCATGAAAAAAGCGAAACCTAACAAGATCTGTAAATTTACAGTCTGATTTCGAAGCGTATGATAATAGAATAATTTTCAGGTTGGAGTGACTAACAACTAAAGCTTTGAAATTTAAACTCCAATATATAGTCTACAAATGTGACCAATTTAAATACTTCTTAAAAAAAAAATTATGGCCTAAACAATCTTTCAGCTGCAGACGTACAGAAGACCAGTCAGTAACAGCGTTGAAGTGTCACACAAAAGGTTTGGCGCTCATACTTGAACAGAAATATTATAGCCTGAAAATAGACTGAGAGGAATTTGCCTGCTGACCTCACAGACATCTTCAGTGAAATCTATGACCAATATACATTTATTTTTACAAGACATTATTTTTTTTTATATTGAATCTACGTTTGTGTTTGGAAAGTATTTTAAATTCATCTGAATTATCAAATTAACAGAAAACTAACTCGGATTATTTGAATCACTTCAGCCATTTTTGATCAACTATTTCTGCTTTTTTAAAGCTTTCCTTGTTTTTCCTTTTAAGTTTAGCTGCTAATCAGAATTACTCTGGATTCAAAAATCAAAAGTGGGAAATTGTGACGGACATTTTAATTTTTTTCTCGTAATGCTTTATTGACCCATTGATCTGAGAATCAATTCAGTGATGACTTTACCAAATTAAATGCAACTGTGAGATAAATGACGCAAAAATGCTAATGCTCGTCTTTCTATAATAAAAATGTTAATGTGCTGGAAGTACGGACTTGTAGAAGCAGAATGGTTTCTCTTCAAATACGAAATACAGCATTGTTTTTACGTTACTACCAAATTAAAGCAAAAAGTATGTCTCAGAGTAGAAATCTGAACAGATGTAACAACTTTACGGTAAATAAACAGAATTTTTGAAAGTTTCCAGCTCAGTAAACAGCAGCTTGCAGTCAGGAACCGAGAATAAATACAGCATATGTCTCACCTCATGGCTTAGCCTCTCACACCCTTGAGCCAAGCAAACTCATCATATCTGAAAATATCTCATATCTAGAAGCTCATCCAAATTCTAGACAGCATCTCTTTATAGGTAATGCGGGAGCGAACAAGTGAGAGAAAGTCCAGGATCAACGCGTAGACATCTTTTTTTCTGCCTTTGCTCTTGTTTAGCTTACATTCAGCAAACTGAGACTGTATAGCTTCACTGATGTGTGCTCGAGTGTTTTCAGTTGAAGGAGCCAGAATCAAAAATGCTGTCTCACTGTTATTATTCGAGTTGTTTTGCACTTTAGCTTTGACATTTCGTATTCAGCAGACTTCACCCACTATTTTATGCTCATGTGCATCTGTATGCAAACGTGTTTCAGTCCAGAGAGAAAGAGAGAGTGATTGTGGCAGCTCACATTTAAAGCTGTAAAGTTGTAGTGGTGGTGGTGGTGATGGGGGGCGGGGGCGTATGGGGCAGGTGGTTTGAAAATGTTGAGGACGTTATGTGCATTAATGTTTAGAGACATTTCTCAGTCCATGGAAAGAGTGGGGCAGCCCTCACACCTCTGGCTGCTCAGCAGTGAAGAGCTGTGATGATGCGACTGCGTAGATTTTCAGTTCATAGAGCGGCCACATCACATCTCTGGCTGCTCTGCATTGGCTGGCTGGTTTCGGGGCTCAGGCGACTCGTAGCGCTGGTGAAAGTTTCTTTTCCGCAGCTTCTCGGGAGCTTTTCTCCACAACACAATCTCCTTAACACAAAATTAAAAAGGACATAATATATGAAACACAATATTTTCATTTCATTTTCAAACAGGTCTCACTTGTAAATGAGTCTTCGAGGCTCAATGTGATTTATCTGTATGTATAAAGGTTGAATGAAAAATATGTATGCAGAGTGATTAATTAAACCAAAATAATAAATGTTTAGGAAACAGAGAAATTAATTTGTGCCATTTAAAAGTCCTAATGAAACTTCTCCTAAAATTATATGCAGAAAAATCATCAAGACTGCCATAAAAACACAATAGAGTTAAAGAGCTGAATGATGTAACATTTTTGATTTGTAGTGTTAATGGTAAACGGACTGTACTTATATGCGCCTTTCTATCTTATCAAGACACTCAAAGCACTTTACAACACAATCTGTGTCCTCGTTTACCCATTCATACAGCACTCTACTAGATCTTTGCAAAGACTAATCAGAGCTTTATCACATTCATACACCAATGGGACACACATCGGAGGAAATGAGGGGTTCAGTGTCTTGCCCAAGGACACTTCAACATGTGACTGCTGGTGGAATCGAACCCCCAACTCTCGCATTGGAGGACGACTGCTCTAACCACTCATCCACAGCCGCCCCATAATCAACATACAAAGAGTTTTAAAACTGTACGTCAGAAATGAAAGACATTGAACTCACAGCTTGTATTTGTTAAATGTAGATATGCCAATGAGCATGCTTTAAAAAATAAAATCAATATCAAATCAAGAATAATGCATTCAATTTATAGAGCACTTTACATTTGTAAATCTCAAAGTGCTATATTTCAAGAGTCATAAAAACAAAATTAATCAACAATAATAAAAATTACTAAATCAGTTAGGGCCATAAAACAACAAAACAAAAGTTTTTTTTTACTTTTTTTTTTTTTAAAGTTTCTGTAGTCTCTTTAACCTTATTCATAAAGATAACGTAGTTATGAAAAACCCTAACCCAAAGGTACAGTCTGCCTCAAAAACAGAGACGAATGCAGGCGTACAGGAGTGACTTCTCTCAGTGTATATCACAGTTTAAGACAAACTTTACTGCATCAAATCAATCGAGTAGGTTTACGGGAAGTTTTGTACTTGCAGAACAAGCTTACATGTTTGTATCATGGTTAAAATGCAGCCAAACATTACTAAAAAGTAAATTCTAAAAAGTATATTAATTTAAAGAAAATTCAAATAAAATTATGACAACATTTGGTTTTCAAATAAACCTGCTCAGTAAGGCGACTACTGGAAAACATTTCTAGTACTATCATAAAAATAATAAATCTAATTGGTATGTATTTAGTGCATTTACCTGCTGTTTAAAGTATCTTCGGTCCTCCTCATCCACCAGCACCAGATTGAGGAAGAAACGTACTGAGAACTTCTTGTTGACGTCCCTCATGGTGGGAGTCAGGTCGTATCCTGCGAGAAGCAGAGCTTGTGTAACTGACACATTCACATAAGTCTATTTTAAAGTTTACTGAAAATATAACACACTGATGATAGAACATTGTACAAAGTCAGTTGCATGGCTCCACACATGCTTAAAAAACAAACAATAAAGCAAGTATTTACCTGCCAGGAAGAGTCTGATTGGAATGGATTCTCCTTTTACTGGAGCCCCATCCATGATCTCATACTTTGCAACCGTCTCCGTTTCTGTGGTTGTGCTAGGACCTAGAAGAAAGGGCAAAAAAATGTATAAGTGAAAATAATAGATTAGGATAACATGAGGCAAAGCAAACAAAGTTTATATTATTTCAATGGGACCACTTCCATTTACAAAAGAGCAAGAAAATTGCAGCAATGAAATCTTAAAAGTGATGAACCCTCAAAAATATTGGCACAAGCCTCAATACACTTAATTTGCATGTGTTCATTTAGAAGTATTTTTTTTTAAGCAGCTTCTGTGAATTCTTACCAATGCCAGTAATTTCCTTCTTAATGAGCTGGAGCTCCATGTGTTGGATCTTGATCCTGACCAACAGGAAGTAAATCTTCCCAACAATCACATCCTTCAGGTGATATCTGACAAATTAAAAATGAATAAAAACTTAAACTGATAGTTTAGCAGGCCTTGTGGATTAGGGTTTGTCTATGGCATTAAAATAAATTTCAGTAAAAGCGATAATGATCTTACTTGGACTTATTATATTCAAACTCAATGTGAAGACAGTCTTCTATGCCGACCTCCATTTTGATGGAGTTGTTGACATCTGGGTAGGTAGCTAACTGGTGGACAATTAACTCGTATTCCTTCACCAAGTCAGACAGACGACGAACTATCGTCACCCTGAGAAAATATCTGAGAATAACACACAACATGATGTCACTTAAACTTAAGAGTCCGTTATCTTTAGAAAGCATCATAACAGAAAAATACACTTTAGTCAACAGTGTAAACCCATTTTAGTCTCCACCCATTCCTCCTCACATCTACTGCTTGTGAGTACACTGAGCCTTAAAAGAAACATGTACAGAGATCATTTTTAATTTTAGCACAAGACACAAATAACATTCATATCATTCTTGGCTTTATTGAATTTACTCTTGGACCCTTGAATACACATCTCTTATTCCCCTTCAACTGAGTAACAGAGAAAGGTGAGATAAACAATCTACCATAAAGGTGAACCTAGACATCACGAAAACAGATCGTTTTATTCATAAGGCTAAAAATAAATGTGGGTGCACCATTTAAAATGATGATTATTACAGTTTTAATTCAAATTATTATTAGTTTACCTTAGCCTGACATTAGCTCCAGTGTAGGACTCATAGGGCTTCTCCACTTGCATGAACTCAAAGTCGTAGCTTCTGTTCTGGGTGAGTTCTCCGGGCAAAGCCAGTTCTTTCACCAAGTCCACAAACTCATGGGTATTGCTCTTATCAGAGAACAGCTCTGAAACACAGACAGAAATAACGGCACTTTCACATCAGACAACCAAGTCAAATAAAATTATTTTATACAATTTACACCATAAATCAGAGATAATTTATTAGCCACACAAGTTTTTTATTTTTTTTATAATAACCATCTTGTTTTTGTCATCAGGCTAAAGCTGAGCAGTGTATAGTGGTTATATTACAAACTCAAAAGGTGCCACAATCGGTCTTTGTCCCTTCACACTGCTTACTAGTACACGTCTTTAGACTAATGTGTCAGATAATCAATGTAAGATTTTATAAACACACACACACACACACACACACACACACACACACACGCACATACACGTGCCCCCCTCCCCCTCACACAAATCTTGTGTCTCGTATCACCACAGCTTTAAGTACACTGCAATGATAGTTTACCCCATCTGTCAAAATGATACTGTCTGCAGGGAAAAATAAAACTGGAAAGGGCCGTGCTGAGAAGAACCATACAATCTAGTGTTACCAGAGTGGCTTATATTCAAGATGGTGTAGAAAAAAAAAAAAAAAAAAAATCAATTTAGCAGCAAACAAGATTCATACAATGTCTTTTATACCAGTGTTTTATGTTCTTTCAGCTTAGTCTACACATTTTTTCTTCTACAGCAAATACTGCTGATTTAGCTCTACTTTGACAGACAGCACATGATAACCACATGCCCTGTTAAACCTTTCAGCCACTGGAGTAAGCCAACAGCACACTGTTACAACATAGAAGTATGTTTCCAAGCAGTTACAAGGGGCCTTCAAGCAAAAGTCAGGGAAGCAGTGACAGCACATAGTGATATATATAAATCCATTGTGCTCACCTATTTGTCCAACAAACTCGATGCGAATACCCTGATGCTCCAGTCGCTTTCCTCCCTGCTTTACATTTAAATTCACCTGGAAAGAAAACATTTGTTGAGACATAGTGCATCATGAAGAACATTTATTCTGTCCCCAGCCCAAGGGAATTTGGCACACACACAAACATTTCCATTATCAGGAAACATTTAAACTTCTTTTCTTTATTTTTCCAGAGTCCACACATCTATCTAGCTCAAAAATGAGTTTGAAAAGAACCATGGATAACTCTGTTATTATTTCTCTTTATTAAAATAAGCAAAAGTAAATCATAAGGATAAGTCAGTAAAGAGGAAACATTGACTATTACATTTTCTGGCTTTAATAAGCAAAAGGTTTCAGTTTCCCCTGAAGCCAAAGACAAGTCTCTTAGATTCTTCAAATGAATCTTATTTTCTCACAGGAGTTAAAAAGAGGGAATATTAAATAGACTTGAATATTACAGTGAAATGTGCCCTGCCTAATGCAAGCTGAACCACCACAGTAAACTTTTGTGGAGCCCTGCACTTTGTTGCACGGAAAAGGCAAACTCAAGTTTACCTTGCCCGACACCGATTCTCCATCGTAGAAAAGGTAGTGTTTCTCCAGCTTTCCATCTTCTGTCTTCAACTCAGCTGTTTTTCTGTTTTCTGCATCATTCAGCACCACATCAATCTCACATACAGGTCCAAATAAGCCTCCCAGGAAACTCTGAAAGTACAGGAAAAATAAAAAGGATCTAAGCCAACAGCATAAGGTATACAGAAGAGAACATGTGGTTGTCAAACTGTAGCTATTGAACTTGTTCATATTAAAAATCCAAAAATGCAATTATTTGGAAAGTTTACAGACATGCCAAGCAGCCACATTATTAAATAAGCTTTCAAATTATTAAAAGAGAAAATTAAACAATATAGTCTAAATAAGACACATTGTTTTTAGCTACACCAGACTGTAAAAAGACACATGGGAGTGAGTGGGATGATGAAATAATCATGACAAGCACAATAGTAGCGGTCAAGTAAACATTGTTTAGAACACATGGGTCAGCCTATACATGGGCTAAAATGATGGATGAATGTGTTCTGACAAAAGTCCAAGTGTGAGCTCGAACATAACAAATCCCCACTGCTGCTTAGTCATTTAAGAAGAATGGCAACAATCTATTACTGCCACAACAACCTCAATCATCACCAGATGCACAGCGACATTATTTCCCTCTGAGCTGGCACAGTCATTATCACATGATGCTTCAGCATACAGAAGCTGAAAACCTGAAGCAATCAGCTCAGCTACACAAACCAATCAATCAACCAACCAGTCAGTGGTAAACACAAAAACTTTGCAATAATTTTACAGAGCAACAACTTGCAATAAGCAGATTTGTTCCTAAATGAACAAGAAAGTAAGTTGCAGAACTATATTGGTCATTCAGTTTGCAACATCATGAGGATACAACTTCATATTCTGCAGTCAGCTAACTAGTTGCGTTAGCTAAAACTAACTGGTATCTGATTACTGTGCATATGTATAATATGTACATAAAAACAAATCTAAATAGTTGACAGTAATGCCTTGCTGCTACTAGTATAATTTATCGAAACCCATGTCTTATTAAGAGAATCAAGACAGAAAAACGCCTTCGTACTGATGCTAACTAGCCCAACCCTGATAGCGCAAATCTCCTGTCAGATTAAAATGTCAAACATCTTCAAGTGTACACAAGTGACCCTTGTAGAGTCAACTGATTTTTAAATACCAACTAAAAGAATAATAAATCATAGTGCTACGCTAAAGCGTACGCTTGTTTTCACACTCACCATGTCGCCGTCTTGACAGTTGAAGCTAACAGCTAGCCTCGCTCAGATGGGTGAATCGGGGGCGTAGTATCAAGCTTACCATCATGTGACCTGGGTCACGTGTCTGTGGGCGGAGATAAACTGCTCCAAGCTGTTAGCAAAAAACCGGTTAGCGTAAAACATAAGAGGCCAAAAGAAATAGCTTTATACGAAAGCAGTAACCTTATAATGTTTTTATTAAACCTGTAACTAAACCACAATAATAAAATCCTACTTTTTTTTTTAAAATATCTCCTTATTATCTTTGCAAACCCGCAAATTTTCCACCTTTTCAGGTTAAACATAATCACGTGAACGCGACAGCCCGTTGCCATAGCAACCGCGTGACCAAGCAATGCCAATGCTTTTTCTTTATTTTTCATTAAGAACAAGAATTTACAAACAAACCATGGCAACCAATGTAATACAAAGTAACAATTAAATTTCACAGGTTGAGTTGTATACATTCAAAAAATATAAAATACCAAAAATTAACATAGCAAGGAACAATTGTAGGTTTACATCAAATCAAAATTATTAATCAAAGTATAAATTTGTTGAGCAGATTTACTTTTAACCAAATTAAAGGACTCACAAAAACATTTCAGGTAGTTCTCCCAATGACATATATTTGGATTCACCTTTAAAAAAAATCTACATTTATGAACAAAAATCTTTCCTAGTAATATTAGGTTAATTAAAAATTATATTTTAGAGTTTTGCAAATAAACACCAAATTTTATTATTGTCAAAATCAGAGCTGGCAGTTCAATTCCCTGGGCCTGAAGCCAACACCACATACTGCTCCAAAAGTCTTGAGTGACACTACAGTGGAAAAAAGATGATGTAAATCCTTTTCTTCATTATCACAAAATGTGCATCCAGCAGTATCAAACTTCAATCTAGTTCTTATAAAAGTATAAGTTGGGTAGATGTCCATCCATCCAACCATTGATCCATCCATCCATCCATCCAACCATTGATCCATGCTTTATCTTTACTCGCTTCTTCCTTTTCAGGTCGCGGGGGTCACTGGTGCCCATGCCCAGCTATCACTGTGCGAGAGGCGGGGGACACCCTGGAGAGTTTGCAAGTCCATCACAGGGACACATAGAAATGAGACAAACAACCATTCACTCTCTCACTCTCACCTAGGGACAATTTAGAGTTACGAGTCAGCCTAACATGCATTTTTTTGATCTGTGGGAGGAAACTGGAGTACCCGGAGAAAACTCATGCATGGACAGAGAGAACATGCAAACTCCAC
>NC_056499.1:17988889-18000486 GCF_014905685.2 Nematolebias whitei | reverse complement strand
AGGAACATGTCTGCGTTGATTTTTGTCATGAACTCAGCAGTTGTTTGAAATCCCTTAGAGAGGTTGAGAGCTTCACATTCTGCACTTTTCAAATTATTAACTCAATCAAAAACTGAAAATAAGTTCTGAATAAATAAATATTCATTACTTTAGGATGAATATTGCATCTGAAATTTTGGTAGCATACTTCAAAAATTTTAATGGCCAATATTTTATTTACTTATTATTTTGCCAGGGCAGTGTCTCTCTTTCTCTCTGGTTCCACTTCATCACATGCTGTACACAAAAATACATAAACTTTTTGTCATATCGTCTTCTCAAATGTGAACATGTAGGAGAGAGCATCATGGTTTGAACTCATTTGTTACTTGGTTAAATCTTGGTCACTTTAAAAGCCGTATAGATAAAACACAACAGACTTGTTTAAAACAGTTTTCTTTTATTTAACCTGTTTTTAATAGAAACAATCTGAATGCACATTTAGCAAAATGGAGTACGTAACTTCAAATAATATACAATGTGGTAGAAATGTAAATATAATTATTGTACATCTTTTAAAGCTCTTCTGAGTTATTGCTTCGTGAACCCACTTACATTTTAAGACGTGCTGTTTTGCATTTTCCTCCTGGTTAGACATGATTTGTAAAATATTAAGATATTTTGGAAAAGGGAATCAAATAGTTTAAACACATTTTGGCACAAATAAAAGTCATGAAAAATATTGCATTTGTCCAAAGCTAGTAATGCATAGATAATCACATTATGTTAGTACACCGGTATGATATGACATAAAAACATTTTTTTTATATATTACATTGCATATTCAAAAGGTTAATTTTATCACAAATGACAACAGCTACAGGAAGTTTAGTCAAATTGATGAATATTACCTGGTAAGTTCCATATACCTTTACACTTTTAGCAATTGTTCTTTTGCACCTGAGGGATAAAAATTATTTTTAATAGAAATGACAATTGCCAATACAGTCCAAATGATATATTTGGTGTCTGTGTGGCCCAGTTCTTTCCAGCAGGTGGTGGTGTGAGAATAAATTTGCAGTGTGGTCATGAGGAGTTAGAATAGATAGCCTTGTGTATGCGTTTATGGAGTCAACAGGTAGTCTTCTTTCAGGTCCTGCTCTGTGGGTTTTGTCTCGCCAACAGGAAAGTTGTCGAAGAAAAATCTTCCACCTACAAACAGAACAAGAGAAGCACAGCTCAAACAAAATGAAGCAAACAAATAATACTCTTGATAGAGCATTTATGTCATGGTATCCTTCTTTACTACCTTTGTTTTGAAGCCTGTCTGTCCAAAACTTGACAGAGTCCTTCTCACTTCCAGCTGCTGAGATCCACGGTGCAGAACCTTCATATTCACCAGAACCTTCGTCGCCCACAAACACATCAGGCGACTCCCCGTCCTCACTCCTCATCGGTGTTTCCACATCATTCACCACCTCAATGTCCTCTTCACTCAGTGGACTCTCATCCTCAACTGGTTTTGCATTTCTGGAAGCAGAAAGTAAAAACTTTAGATAAGAGTTTGACTTTTATTAATTTAATTTAAAAAAGCTTGTCCATAGAATAATGTATCTCTTTATAATCTTCTTGAGACATAAAAACATTAAAAAGTCCTAAAACTCATATCTCTTATTCACATATAAACTATTCTATTAAAAGTGAAGCGTCAGAGAAAAAGTGTGGCAGTTCAGCTGCTCTGGGTGTGAGTGGTTGTTTCTGCTGCTAAAATTTATAGTGTTGTTGACAGCTCACAAACCATTCTGGCTCTGCATTTGCAGACACACAACCCATGAGCATTTCACCATGATTGCACCACTTAGACTCAGTGGGAGAGCACAGATTATGCTTGTTTGGCATCTCTCAGACCAACTCCCCGTTCAGTTCACACCTCGTCGTGTTGATTAGTGCCCTCAATTAGTAAAGCTTCAGGATCATAAGTGGGGAACATACTTGTTCAAGATCTTCAAATATATATACTTTAGGAAAATTAACATGAGACCAAACTCGCATACATTCAACACTAAGTCCCAATGACAGTTTTAGAGTAGAACTGAAAACTTATGGGGCTAAAATGTCTGTTTTTCCATACGTCTACCATTTTTTACATTTAAATTACAGCAAAAGATTACAGAGTAAGATTTGTGTTTTAAATTGTCCTTTAAATTTTCTTTTAAACATTTTTAAAGCAACTTTTACTGCAGTGTTATTGTACAATACATTTTATTTAGTCATGCAGACGTTACTGCCAAGGAGCTGATGTTTTTATGTTTGCTATTAAACATAGATAAATATTACTTTCATGAATCTGCTTTTGATGGTTTTCATTTAGCTACTTTTAATGACACTCATCTTAAAGTGTTTGTTAGCTAGGCTATCACACATATATATATAGCCACTAAAAGCTGAATAAATGTTAAAATTTTATTACTAGCATTGCAAGTGACCTTCCATCACAGCACATGTACTCAAAAGAAATGGAAAATTTTGCTTTTGGATCTAAGAGAGAACAAATTACGTTAAAAGTAAATAATAAACTTCTTTTTCATTGAATGATATAACAACATTTATATTACTAGTTCTATGATTTAGCAATTATTGTAATTTAAGCATGTGTGTCTGTATGCAGGTGTAAAAATCCATACAGTTCTCTCTATGTATAGTTTGACCTTCTTTTATTAAACTTTTGTTGTGTGCATTTGTACTTTTATGCATACTTTCCAACTTCTTTTTTCTTTCTTGGAAAGCACATTGTGTTGCTTCATGCATAAGTTGTGCTATGGAAATAAAATATTGACTGCTGTACAGAAGAAATTGTTGAATTTCTAATTTACATGTTCTTAAATCAAAACCAGTGGCTTTTGGTACATAATATAATTGGTAAAATATTATAACATTTAGATATGTTTGTGTGATTTTGATAAATTAATGCACAATATATTATAAAGGTGGTTTGAAAGTAATTACATTAAAGCAAGGACATGCTCTTTTTATGTGTAGCAGCTGTGGTTAAAAAAAAAAAAGAAGACGACATGTTAAGGAACCAGTGTTTACCCAAACACATTTTGAAAGTGCTCTTTCACCACAACAAAAAAAAAAAAAACTCTTGCAAATGGATAGGAAATGCATTTTTTCAACACAACTTAGCTGGTACTACTCAAACTTTAGTATCTGACTGTTGCCACACATTTGCAGATATAAAACAATAGACCAGAAGCTGCAGCCCACAAAGCGTCACAGCCCACTTCCTCTGACCACTTCCTCTGACTTCCTGTTCAAAATATGCTGAGAAAAGGGAGGGCTGACAACAACACCCTGACAAGCTTCAAACATGAAGACAAGAGAACACCCCGATTAACAACACAGGCAAAAGGGAACAGAAACATATAGATTCTAGAGATACCTGGAGTCAGAATATCTTTGTGCTTTAGTTCTTTGGTTCATGACTTTCTCATAATATGCCACTGTAGTCCAAGTCTAAAGTCTCTCTTGTAAATGAGTCCCCAATGCTCAATGGGACTGACCTGTATAAATAAAGGTTGAATGAAAAAGTTTCTGATGAACCTATGGTCAATCCGTCCGTCCACCCCCACCCCTCAGCAAGGAGTTCCCAGACAAGGCACGAGACTTAGACCTTCCAGCATGTACGTCTTCATCAGGGTCTCATTCCAGTTGGACATGCCCTGTACACTCCCCTAGGGAGATGTCCAGGTGCTATACTTACCAAATGCTTGAATCACTCCAAATGGCTCCTTTCAATGAGGCAGAGCAGCAGACTTACTCCAAGACTCTCCTGGATAACCAAACTTTTCACCCCATTTCTAAGGGAGAGCTCAACTACCTTGCATTAAAAAAAACTAATTTCAACCACCCGTAAAGCTTCCATCTCGTTCTTTCGGTCACTACTGAGTTTGTATGAGTGTAGTAACGCAGACCGACCAGTAAACTGAGAGATTTGCCTTGCTCTGCTCTCTCTTCCTCATAAAAAGCATGTTTCCTGGTTGGGCAAGGTCCCATGACCCCTCAAGGACTCTATCACGAGTAAAATGCTCGTCCAGTGTTCCATGGTCAAGACAGAACCCGTATTGTTCCACCTGAATCGATTAAATTCAATTCAATTTATTTATATAGCACCAAGTCACAACAGAAGTCAACTCAGGGCACTGAACAGAAACAGTCATATAAATAAAAAGTAAGTTAATAACATTATTTATCTGAGGAGCAGACTGCTTTGAGTCAACTTCATCACAGAACTCTCATCTAGAGCAAGCGAAGGCAACAGTGCAACGGAAATACTCCCTCCTGAGGAAGAAATATCTAGCAGAACCAGGCTCAGGACAAGCTGCCATCTGCTTCGACCGGCTGGGTTTGAGAGGAACAGGAACAGATACACAATGGCAGGTCAAGAATCACATGTTAACATAGAAAAAATATAAAATGAAAACTATTCAATTTTAACAATTCATTTTATGAATAAGCCTATGGCAGCATAACAAGTCAACCCTAACTATAGGATTTATAGTTTAAACCTGCAGTCTGAGAGCGAAGTGCTCTGTTAGGAAAATATGGAACAAGATCTTGAATATAAGATGGAGCTAGGTTGTTGAGAGTTTTGTAAGTTAGAAGTACAAAGTACAACTTTGAATTAAATTCTCTATTTGACAGGGAGCCAATGGAGAGAAGCTAAAACTGGAGCGATATGATCTCTCATACTAACTCCAAGACTCTGGCAGCAGCATTTTGTATTAACTGAAGACTTTTAAAAGAAATATTTGGACACCCAGATAACAAACCATTTCAGTAGTCCAGCCTAGACATGACAAATGCATGAACCAGTTTTTCTGCATCATTTTTAGATAAGATGTTTTTAATTTTAGTACGCAGGTGGAAGAAAGTGAAAGTGGTTCTGGTAATGTTGTTAATGTGGCAGATAAAAGACATGTCCTGATCAAAAATAACACCAAAATTTTTAACATTAGAGCTGGAGGCCAGATTAATGCTCGGAGGGCGAATAACGGCAAAATTTATTCCTAAGATGCTCAGGTCCAAAAACCAAAACCTCTGTCTTGTTTGAATTTAAAAGCAGAAAATTTAGGGTTATCCAGGTTTTTATGTCTTTAAGACATGTTTGTAGTCTAAGTAGATGATTGGATTAATTGGGTTTCATGGACAAATATAATTGTGTATTATCAGCATAACAATGAAAATTTATCTCATGCTGTTTAATAACTTTACCTAATGGAAGCATATATAAGGTAAAGAGTATTAGTCCAAGCACTGAACCCTGAGGAACTCCATGACTAAATTTGGTGTATTAAGAAGATTCATTATTTACATTTACAAATTGGAATTTATCAGATAAAAAATATTTAAACCATTTTAGAGCAATTCATGTAATCCCAATATCATATTGTGATTAACTGTATCAAATGCAGCATGACGCTTGATCATCACCAGATTTTCTTGTTCAGCACCTCTGAGTAGACATTACCAGAAGGTTAAGGAGTGTAATTTCCTGTACTTGGAACACACACTTTGGTTCCCCATCTTGGAAAGGGGCAATTATAATGCAGTTTTTTGGGATCTTGTGAACATAAATCAAGTTGAATCAATCAGAACATACAAATCATTGTTGATGGACTCCTACTGAACAAAATGAAGTGTGTGGTTTTTGAGAAAACTCATTTTTTTAGACCACGAGGTCACAAATTGAAAGAAATGGCAGTTAGGAGGAACTCAAAAAGCGGAAATTGAAAGTTAAGATCAAGTATGATTAATGTTTGTTTCTGCAGTTGCACATTTCAACATTGCATTGCGTTTTTGAAATTTGACCCAAATTAACAGTTAAATCCAAAGAGTATTACTATGGTATTCAAATTGTGTGAAAGTTCTTTCATGGCTCTTTTTATCCCTTGTGCAAAAGTTTATAAAAGTTTTTTTCATGAAGACAACACGAAAGTTCAGCAGTAAGAGCTATCGCCAAGAAGGTCACAGGATTGTCCCCCCAGCCTGGGGCCTTTTTGACTGGACTTTGTATGTTCTCCTACTCTGGGTACACTGGTTTTCTCTCACAGACCAAAAACACAAATGTCATTACCAACACGTAACCAAGAAATCAAAATAGTATTCTCTTTTAAATTTTGTGATTTTTTTTCAGTTTTGCTGTTTATAACAAATTGATTATATTTTAGGACCTATTCTGTTTTGAGTATTGGCAGCATTAGCAACAGTACTAAATAAAATTAGTCTAACCTAAAGTTTTAATAATTTGCATTAAATAATCCTATAGTGTAGTTAATTTAATCAAACTTATTGGTTTGATTGAGACTGCAGTGTAAATAAAGCATGCCCCCAGAGTTTGAATACACCATGCTTTGTTTCAAACGTAATTTTTATTTTAACTTTTGCTGAACTCTCTTTTGTATTCCCCGTTCTGCTTCAATCTTCCACGTTGTCCTCTATTTTTTGCCTTTCTTGGCAATCTACCTAACACTTAAACTTACTGTCTAACACACAACACATAAGTGTGCAAGGACATACACACTCTGTAGCCAGAGGATTGTTTTAACCAAGGAAAAAAAATCCAATGCAACATCAGCATTTCCATATTTCAAGCCTGCACTTGTCTGACAGTTTGATGATGGCTTTTTGCTTTGTTCATTTTAATTCTCTCCTTACTCCTTCCACCTCGCTGACACTTTATGAGACTAAATCTGCAGATTTGAGAGTATCTCAGATATCCACAGCATCTGGATGCTTACAGATGTTGTCCGATAGAAGCAGGCAGTTTGGCTTGCAGGTCCGGACTCCATGGCACCTCAGCTCTCTGGGTCACACAGTTAGCCTGGTCATCCCCAGGTTTACATTTTAGAAATTTATACACAGCTGTCCGTGGTGCGCCTGAAGAGAGAAGCAAACCACAGATATTTTACTGTTCTCAACGTTTCATGCAATTATTCAGGTCCACACGTCTTTTTGAGGTAAAAATATTCAAATCAGTGTGTTTTTCAACAGGTAATGTTTATATTTTCCATGTTTGGAGTGTTTCAAGAGCTTAAAACATTAACTTGCAATAAGTTGAGGTTATGGTTGGCCTCATGAGCCTCACAGTGGTTTATTCTCTTTGGCGACGTTTTACAACAGGAAGCTTCACCATTTCAACATTCTGCTTACAAAACTCATCTGATGTTAAAAACTTCCACCAACAGCTATTAAATATTCCATTTGTTCCATAATTCATTTCTAAACACCATTGTTTGCATTGTTACACAAAATTTATGGCAATTTAAAAAAGATTTCCATTGATTGTTTAACGATTGAAGTCAAAGCACCTGAATAACCAAGCAGTTGTAATAAGAGTTTACTACAAAAATATTAATACACATTCTGTGACACTCATATTACTGTAACACTTTAAGGCACATAAATTAATCATTAGCTACAGGGTGCATATTATCACTCTTTCAGTTCATGGTGTGGCATTTAAAAGCTTTACTTATTCTGCATTATTTTCTGCAACTAATAAACCATTTATATTTTTTAATAATGATGGTTGAATGGAGTTTAAAAACAATGTTTATAAATAATAGTGAGGACAAAATTTGTTGTTTAGTAATTACAATGTATAGCTTTGCTCACTACAAACTTTATAAAGTGGAAATAGAACAAAATGTTTCTACATCTTAAATCAAGGGTGTCAAACTCACTTACAAAAGGGGCCAAAATTATAACCTTTTTCAAACTAAGGGCCAGTTTCAGAAATTACATTAACAGGTTCCTCAAAAAGAGTTTGATTGGTCTCATTTGATGTTCTCGGTTGTGCTTTCGACATCATAATCAAAGATTATTGAAAAAAATTCAAGAGATAGAAGTATTTTACTTTTCACATATCATCTTGAGGGCCAGATAAGATGTTAACAAGGGCCACATTTGGCCCCCGGGCCTTAAGTTTGACACATATGTCTTAAAGCAACACAACTGAAATTCTTAATACTTATCAAATATCTATAAATTCATCTTTTCTGTCTCAGAATTGTGCGATAAATGATAGACTTTGCAAAAAAAGAACCTGTTATCCATTTCTCAGAGGGTGCAACCATCATGTTCCTGTTTTTTTATATCGCTTTATAATGTAGCTGTTTTTACCTTCTTTGTTTTAACATAATTTTCTTCCATTTAATCTTTCAGTATATATGCCTTCTTATATGATTGTCTACTGGTTTCATTGTCGTCTACTGTTGTCATCATACTTTGTTAAAAACAGATCTCTCTTGTAAATAAGTCCTTGTGGCTCAATGAGACTAACCTGTAAAAATAAAGGTAGAATTGAATTGAATCATTACATCCAAACTGTCCCCCTCCGTCATTGCTAAAAACGCTGTTTTCTTGTAAACCAGTTAATAAAATACATAATTCTGAATGTGATCACTTTATGCTTCTGTCACTGAATTGGACCTGTGTGTTTAACCTTACCATCAATTGTCATTCCACTGTAATTATGCACCAAATCTCCATTTAAAGAAAAGGCAACATAAATGAGAAGAAGTGTGGAGTGGAAATTTCTTGTGTGATTTCAATAATTAATAAGATTTATTGAGAAAAGATGAGTCAGGACATGTTTTGACACCTAAAAGCAATTGCGTTATCCTGGTGATTCCTTACTGCGTTGAGTAAAACATCTATAGATTTTTTTTTTAACTGGATAGACAAATTACTAACAAAACAATCAATATACATTTTTGTTCATCTTTAAAATGGTTGTAATATTTGACGTTTCATCTCTTTTAAGCAATATAAAGACATATTTGTAAGCATGCCTCAGGGCTGATGTAATTCTGGCCTCCTGCATGCCAGAGATAATTCAGTAAAATAGCACAATTACATATTTCTACAATAATAAGGGTTTTCCCACTTAGTTTCCCTTATACACCAGATTAAACACAAAGAGCCCAAAATCCCCTGCTGCACGTAAATAGATTTCCACAAGCCTCATAACAACCTAAATCGGAAATTGAAACGCCTTTTGCTCTTTCCGTGTTATTACGAGCAGATCAGGCAGGGGATCGGCATATTTTTACCATAACATCACGTTATTGTAAGGTGAGCTGTTTAGGGCTGGGGGTGAGTTCACAGTTATCTGAGTTTTGGTGATCAGAACTTGACATTTACACAACAACCCCAGGCTGATAGAAATAATCTGTTAGGAGAAACAGTTAACTGTCTGAGTCTGCCACGATGAAAACATGACAGAGTCTACTTTTTGTTTTCAGGGCTGACATTAAAAGTGAAAGAACAATCTGTTTGATTATCTCCATTTCTTTCTGCACATCAAGAGCCACAAAACTTCAACCTGTCGACTTACCAGTTCCGTTCTGTAAGAAGAGGAAGGAGACAAGAAGAAGCAGGATCAGCTTCATCCTCAGCTTTTTGTTCTTCTTCAAGAAAACCAGACGATAAAAAGGTTTCCCTCTGAAAGTCCTCTGCGCAGTGAAGGGAAGGTGTAAACGGCCTCAGACAGTGCAGTGAAATTCCCCTGAACAGAGCTCAGCCCTCTCAGTGCGTCATGGTTTCCTGAAGTCTTCTGGTGTTGTTTGAACATCCTCAGTGGAAACTTCTGCATTGCTGCTGCCGCGCAGATCTGATCGCACATCAAGAGTTTGCGCAACTGCTTGGATTGAGGAAATACTTAAAAGATGAAGTGCCAAGATTCAATCTGTACATGTTCTCCTCTTCTTCAGAATGATAACAGCTTAGAGGAAGCCACCGTTTGTCCTAATAAGCTCATTTTTATAGCGTTAAAAGAAAACATTTATTTGCTGGGAACTTCTGATTTATTTTCTGTTTAGTTTTACTTTCCTTTACTTTCTTCTTTATTCAAAGAAACATTTCCAAGTAGTTGAGCAAACCTCTCCTCATTAATTGTGCGTTTTGGTGCGACTGGTTGCGAAATAAAAGCAAAGTTTAGGCTCTAACTGAAAGAGGAGTTCAAACAGAGAAATTAATTGTTTTGCAGTGTGACATCGTCATCATCATTTTCAGTCACAGTGGAGCAGAAAAGAGTAGTTTGTGTTCCATAACGTAAAACAAAAATCAAAATGCGTGCAGTTCAGAAACAGCATTAACAGTTAGTGTTGCTCCGATGTGGTTTCTAGCCTGTTTTACACATTTGTGTCTCTAATGTGTCTCCAGATGTGCTGCAGATGCTTGGCAGAGGTCAAATCAGCCACATTTACTTTAAAACTGACTGACTCCTGCATTACTCCTACATTTACTGCTCATTGCGTTTGAAGGTACAATTAGTGTGAAAAAGATGAGCATTTTCTGTGACACTTCCTGGTTTATTGCTGCATTTCAGTTGCAGCTCTACTGCACAAAAATAACTAAATAAAAAATACAAACTAGCAAAAAAGTCCAGAAAAGCTGTAGTCTCTTCTGAACTTGAAATAATTTAATAAGGGACGTGAAGATGCTGCTCAACAACCTGTGAGATGGTTTATGCCAGGGCTATTCAAATGGCGGCCCGGGGGCCAGATCAGGCCCACGAATGAACTTAGTTTGGACCACCAATGGGTTAATTTTTAAATAAAACAAGATTTTAAACCATAAAACAAACTTTTTGAATGACCATAACTGCTGGATGTCCGGCCCCTGAGCTCATGGCTTTCAGTAACGGTGGCCCTTTGAGCAAATTAGGTTTTGGTTTATACACTCTTCGCTAAAATACATACTGAATTCTGCTTTAGTTTTTGTGTTAAAAATAAACTAAAAAACCAACAAAAACCAACAACTCAAACATTAGGTTAATGTGTAATAGACATTTAAATGTGCTTTTTTCCCCCTTCAATATAAAAGATTGTCGAGAATCACAAGTTGAGACAGTTCGAGAGTTGACACATGATATGTTGTGGAACCTCGGGCAAAAAAAAAAAAAAGAAGCAGCAGTTTTTAAGTTCACGCACAATTACTCAGAACGAACAGGTGGGGAAATACATATGTATGCAATGCAGTCTAATGTGTTGCAAGCATTTGATGCGTTTTTACATGTGAAACAAGTATTTGTACGACTGAATGCCCAAGGAAAAATCAAAACTTGAACAAGTGTGTTATGATAGTTTAGCTGATATTGGTTAATAAATGTGAAACCAAGTCACTTTAAAACACACTGCTGGCTACAAAAAAGGTTAAATCGTGTCATCTGGACCAGTTTCTTTAAGTGAGAAACGTTTCATCCCCCATCCAGAGGACTTTCTCCGATCTGTCCCACAGGTAGCCTTCACTGCTGGCCATAGACTGAGGAAGTCCTCTGGATAGGGGATGAAACATTTCTTACTTAAAGAAACTGGTCTAGATGAGACGATTTAACTTTTCTTGTTGTTATCTACCTGGATGATTGAGCTTACAACCTTTTTTTTACACTGATAGCTAATTAGTGTCAGTTTTGCCGACAACACACCAAGAGGTCAAATAATTGGCACCACTAATCCATTTATGTCTTTTTAATGTTCTCATTAATTTAAAAGAAATATATGTGGACAACTGGTAGAGCTGCTGCCGCTCAGAGAGCAGGTCTCCGGTTCAAA
>NC_056499.1:17973932-17983889 GCF_014905685.2 Nematolebias whitei | reverse complement strand
ACTAAACAAAGCATTCTTCATTTTCTTCTTGTAGCACAGAAAAGTTATAACAATGAACAGAGTGCAGTTTACAAATTAGAATCAAAAGTTAATTGAACATTATATTAGGTTTATGACAGCACACACAGTATGTACAGCCTGTATAGTACTAACAGTATTTTGAAAGCAGCGTGCTCACTACACAGGAGAAAGAAAAAAGAAAAAACACTGCACACTGAAATAGCAGAAATAAATCAATCTGCCTTTTGGTTTCTCTGACTGCTGAGTGTTCACAAAGAATCGACAAGTTACATTTAGATTGTTGCGTTTGACTAAATTGAACAGGATCAGTTCTGTGATACATGAGTAAACAGGGTTTTTCAGTCGTTTGCAGCCATCCGTGATTTGAGGCGGTTGATTTTGAGAGGAAGGAGGCCAACCAATTCTTTACTCAGCTCCAGCTCCGTCTCCACCACAGCTGCTGCCTCAGGGTGCTCCTCACAATACTGCACCACGTACCTACAAGACAATTTTGACATGAAACGATGAACACGTGCAGGATCAGAGGCACTTCCACTCATGACATGTACCGTAACTTCCAGACTATAGAGCGCACCCAAATATAAGCTGTGCACAAAAAAAAAAAAAAAAAATTGTACATGTGTAAACCACACTTGTGTATAAGCCATGGGTGTCTATGTTGCAACATGAGATACTGACACAGAAAGATTTTTTTAAACTTTTAATTAAATACGTACCAATAACATACCATAATTTTCAGACTACAAGTCGCATTTTTTTGCATAAATTAGCAGGTCCTGCGACTTATAGTCCAAAGTGACTAACGCTTTATCCCATATTTATAACCCAATTTTTAGCTGAGAGCTGATGATTTCATTCATTCTGACATGGAAAATATTGAACACTACCATTTTTAGCCGCTAGAGGGCCCTCGAGTAATATGGTAAGCCAAGTGTCTCATTAATAGGTAAAAATGGCTATTAGTGAGACACTTTGCTTGCCATACCAAAGCCACCTTCATCTCGCTCCGGAACTCCTGGAACTTCATTTTGCCGCACCGCCCAGGCGAAACGCAGCTGATTTGACCAATAAAGTGCATTTATTAAAGGAAAAGTTCAACTGAGACACACCTTCACTATAATGTTGAGCAAACAAATAATTGTTTTTAAGTGTTAATCTTGTTAAATTCTTGTTAAAGTCCTCCCGTGCACGCTCCCGTGGCTGCCATTTGGCAGCCAATCGATTGTTTGCACAACACCTGCCCACGTTTCAGGGTGGTCAACTGTGATGCATAACAAACACGACGCATCAGTGGTGACGCATAATAGATGCGACGTAGCGACGGCAAAGTGACATATTTGTTTCCCCCCGCCCCCCACTTTATTACACATAATTGAACTGATGCGACTCATATGGCAGTGCGACTTTGTACGGTAACACAATTTCCCTGTCCCGTTCTCTCCTCCCCTTCCCATTTCATTGGTTTGACTGGGACCGGTTTGGTAATTTCATTGGTCAGATTATTATTATTTTTTTTTACCTTTATTTATACAGGTAATCTCACTGAGCCACGAGGACCAACCCCACAAGAGAGACGTGTATTGGGCAGATATGCGAGCGTCCGGGTGTGACGAAGCTAAATGCTTTTGGCAACAGGAAGCTTGTTAACCCGTCAAAAAAAAAATAAAAAATCAATAAATTTGCCGCAGCATTTTATAAGCCGCAGCGTTCAAAGCCTGTGGAAAAAATAGCGGCTTATAATCCGGAAATTATGGTAATCTTAACGCGACAAGTTCTTTTTGATCTGACTAACCACGTCTATGTTATTTATTTATAATCCTATAAAAAATAAGCACATTTGTCATCATACTTGTAGTTTTCCAGAGATTTGTTGAGGTTTTCCAGCTGAACCGATGTGGAAGAGCTGATGAGTTTGCTGTGAAGTCGGGCTACTCTGAAGTGGGCCACCAGAGCTGGTCTGAGCACCTCCTCCTCCAGGTGTTCAGGAGGCTTTCCCTGTGGAGAACACAGAGTGTCCAGGAACATCTGGAAGTACCTGGAGCAAGAGAGGAAAACAAATCTTACTGAAGCACGTTACACTGACAGAAACACACGCTGCTACTTAAAAAACAAAATTAGGTATGTACTTTGCAGAAGCAGAGCAGAGATGGTTGAACTTCTTAATGATGTGGCTGTCTAAAGACTGCATATCTGCTTGTCTGTTGGCCAGAGACAGCTTCTCATCCATCATTTCATTGTAGATCTCAGCCAACTCGAACATCAGCTGTCTGCGGATCAGTAGGTAGTACTGAGCATTCAAGTCTGATAAAGACCAAAAACAAGAGTCAGAGAGGAAGACATTTTAATAATGTAAACAAAAATGTAACACATTAAAACAGGAGAAAACATTCTTCAAAGGAAAAACTAAAATTTCAACTGTACCATTACAGATTGGTTCCAACATGTCAACTCGTCTTTTGTGCATCCTGCATCGACGCTCCAGATCTTCCTCATAGAAAGCCAGGGCCTTGAACAGAGCGCTGTGATCCTGCAGGATCTCTATGTGGTCCGTCACATATCCGTCCATCTGATAGTACTCCTTAGCCTTGGGAACAGAAGAATGGAGATGACTAAAAACTGACCACTAACAGATTTCACACTGTCCCACATTTGTGGGCATTTAGCTCTGTAATATATGGAAGGCTTTCAGGAAGAGGGAATGGTCCCACAGAGCGCACTTTAAGCATCCCGATACAAAAACCATGTGACCTTATGACAGAAACATAGTGCAGGTCAACCACAATGGCTAAGGCAAAAAGCATTAACTCAACATGAGTAAATCCAACATAATGCAACTGCTTGGAAAAGGAGGCGATATAAACAGTACTGCTTTCTTAAAATCCATTTCTGTACAGCGCTCAGCTGGCTTCTGCTTTTTCTGAATCTGTAACTGCTGATCTGTTATTAAGATAAATTAAAATCATTTAAACTAAAAACCTTTGGACTCATTTTAGAAATTACTGTATGAAAAAGCTTGTTCTGGGCCTCTGAAGCTCACTTATAAAATGTCATAAATATGGCATTTAATTTGTGTTAACACACCAAATAATATTCTTATAATTCCCAACAGTGTTCATCAAAAGAGTTACACACATATAATAAATTACAAGGGCATAGTGAAGTTTCTATTCCTGCCGAGCAGTTTGTTTGCTTCTCTGTAGATGCTTTGCGAGTACTCAGCAGGTCGGTCTACGAAGGCTTAAAAAGAAAAAATGAAATTGAAACTGCATCTTGTTGTTCATACCTGTGTTACATAATTCTGTCCCACCAAAAACACACCTCTGGCCTCAGTAAAGTCCAATGGAAGCAAACACATCACCTGTAAAAGATAAATAAAAAGAAGATAAAGAGACTTTATGTCAACTGTTAGAAGTTACTTTATGAAAGGATTTTACTGGAAAACAGCGCCCTCTGATGGAAGGTTGTTTATATTCATAAATACACAAATCTGTAACCAAATATCTTCATGCTACATCATTAATACCTTTGTTTTAAGTCTATTTTATGTCACTTGATCATATCAGTATATATTAATATGACGTAATATTTCTGAATATGGATTTTGAATTGGTCAAACTGTTATTAACCTCTCAAACAAACATAAATAAATGATTATAAAGTCTACATACATTAGATTTAAAAGTTATAAGAAAAAAGTAAGAATCTCTGCTATAACATGGGGATACTAACTGACTGATCTCAGACCTGCTTGAATCTTCCTGCCAACGTTGAGGACACCAGTCTAATGTTTTACTAAATTAGAAAGAGAAATTAATCAAAAGTCCTATTTTTAACAGCAGTTGAAGTTGGGTTTTCCAGCTGTCTGTAGTAAAATGTACAAATGTTGGTAAGCTTCATGGATAATTGTCAAGTCTGGTTATTACGGTTCTGTTGTTCTCACATGAACAAAGTAAGTCAACAGACAGACCTTTTCTTCCACACTTGCAATAGAATCAAAGGTGTCTTCAGAACCAAACAGCAGGGCGCTCTTCCGCCCCTTCTCTTCCTCCTCCTCCTCTTGCCTTCTCGCTCTCCTCAGCTCATCTTGATGATCAGTATCCAGCTCACCAATGTTGTCCTGAACTCACCCACAAGAGTTTTGGTTTTAAAGGCTCAAAACAAGTACGGAGATGCATACAAAACACACACAAACCATAACTATAACTTTCAGCGACAATATATTTTTATATAAATTTGTGAATTAAAAATGTGTACACACGCTGTACCTCCAGCAGCTTCTTGGCATCCTGCAGGAGATTGAGACAGTATTTAATCCAACATCTTGCAATCTCTGCTCTCTTCTGTCGGAGCTGTTCCCTGCGCTCGTTCTCCGTTTCACCTGGGTCAGATGGAAGAGATGTTATGATGTGCCCGTAGATAAGAAAGGAATTATCAAAAATATTTAGATGAAAAGAATGGGGACATAAAAAGCCAAAAACCAAGTCAACCTGCTTCAGTTTATTTTTACTCTGTTAGGCTGATTAACTGACTTTTTGAAATTTAGATAAACATCTAAGCCAGGAATTACAAATGCCCCTGCCTGTACTTATCTAAACCTAGATAATAGTTAAAATCAAATCCACAATTTTCAGAACTGTAAAGAAGCGCTGGCTGCAACATGCATTACAAAAGTGTCTTTATGAGAGGATACTTACTTTCCTGTGCTGCAGCTTCAGAGGGAACCTCTCCTGCCAAACCTGAGATGACGGTTGCTGCTGCAAGGCAGTGTCTGCCTTCCATGAATCGGCCCTGAAAATAACACAGGCACCGATAAAAATATTCAAACGTGTTAGAATTCACTTGGAAAAATAAAATACAGTGACAAACAAAAAGACCATAACTGAGTTCCAATAATAATAAAAAAAAAAAACAACGTATTTTCGGAATTCTAACACAGAAGTTAAACCAAAATCTTCAAGATCCTCTAAGATCTGGGCTTATGACAAAATTTCAGTCCAAATCAATTTAGGTCCTACCATTGTGATGTAATACTGAGACAGTGTAGCAGCATTCAGGGCCCACTCCATTGGGCTGAACTGGTTCAACTGTAACTGCCTCTGCAGGGTGCTGTGGCAGTAGGTGGCAGCACGCTCTTTCTCACCTGAAAGAAAAAACGTTCATGTTATTTTAATGAAATGCTCAGCTTTTTTTTTATCACAATCGCATTCAGATTCAATTCAGAAGCTAAAATAACTTCCAATTTTATTCATATATATTTAATCCACACCAACCAATAACTCACCAAGGTTTTTGTAAACTTGAGCAAGGTAGTACATGGTATGGGTGTAAGCCAACTCAAATCTGGTAGCAGGGAATAAATAATGAAGCATAATTAAAAAGTCAAAACAAAACTAAGTACATTCAAATATGTACGTGTCAGGATGTCATGCAAGTGAACGTTGGAGTTTAGAAATTACCTCTTGGTCCTTTCCTGGTGCGTCAGCAGGTTCTCTTCAGTACTGAAGTACTCTGTCATGTCAGTGGGTGGCCTCCCATCCTGGATAAGGTGCAGGGATCAACAATCAGAGGAGAAATTATCTTTCAATGTGACGTTTTTCAATACACATTTTGTGTTCTCAGTAAAAACCTTATCAGTGACCTGATGATGCTAACGAACAAAAAAAGACTACACAACGTGTAGCAAAAACTCAGGAAAGTGCAAACAGGTGGACCAAAAAAAAACTGCACAGGAACTTCCAGTAGAACAACAAAGTGCATGTGTGGTTATAAAAAAAAAAAAAAAAAACAGACTTCAACCTGAAGGGGTAAAAGGCTGATGGATGCCTGGATAAATAAACAGAATATGTTTACCTGTTTTCAGAGACATCCTCTCTGAATTCCCAGCTTCACCGTGACACCTTCAGCCATTAATCATAATTCAGTCACATTATTAACCATCCCCACATTATCTATGGTCACAAAATCCATTTCACATATTTTAAACCCAATTTGAGATTACAGTAAGATAAAAACACGTCCATGTTTTAAAGCAGTGTTTTCCTCTCCAGTTGGCTACAGTTTTGTACCAGCAGCCAGGAAACCATCCTCACCTCCTTCATGTAACGTTGGTAGATGGATTCTGCTGTCTCCAGGTAGCCTTGAGCTGTCTCAGTCTCATCACGACCAGCCCAAAGGATGCCAAGCTGGTTCTGGCAAAACAAAGAGCCAACAACACACGATCAACAGCTGGACTACAGAAAAATATTGTAGATTAACTTATAGTAAAATTACCACAAGCTAAAATAATGACTGGTGTACGAGAAACATGGTAACGACATTAAAATTCATTATTACCCTGACATGAATAAACAGAGACACGTTCTCCGCCGACACCCTGCATCTATCCAGCAGTTTGATGGAGTTCATCAGATGCTCCTGCCCAGCGGACAGCTCCTCCGTGTCCACATGGTTCACGCCCAGGTAATACTCCACAGCCCCGAGTTTAGCTGCCCGCATCCCCGCCGGAGAGTCCCCGCTAAAACCGCGATCGAAAGCATCCTCCCTTTGACCGTCCAACGGCTGCTCAGTCGGCCGCTGGTCGACGCTCTCTCCACCCGTGTCCTCCTCGCCGTCACCCACTTCAAAATTCTTGAGTGAGCAATAAATTTCTCGGAGAAGATCTCTGGCTTTATACTTGGAGCGAAACGGGTCGTTTTCTGGATCTTTTCGTGATTCTGTATCGGTGAGATTTTGGGCGTTGGTGAATTTGTCGCAGATGGCTCTCCACTCGACACTGTTGACAGACGCCATGTTTTTTTTTCTTCTTCTTGTCTTTCTGGTGGGGTTGGGCTTTTATAACGGGTGAACAAGCTCAACTGCAAACTACTGCCACCTACTGGACAATAGCATTTTATTTTTTAGTCTTACTGGACTAGTGTGACCATTCTAGAATTAAAATTCATTTAATGAACGTGTTTATCATTGTCTTAGTCACGCCAGTCAGTGAAATACATTATAAATGTATTTTTAATGGTCATGGTGCAGGTGGGTATTTATAAAGCATTACCACTTCTATCTGGTTTTTGGATCTGAACCTTCTGTCAATGAAAAGCGAGATGGAGCCTTTAGTTTAAAAAAAATTCCATTGAAATGTCCTTCTTATTAAACTTTAAAGTGTAGTCTGTTGCATCTTAGTGGAAAAAAGTACCAGACTTACGGAATGAAATGGCCAACAATGTGATTAATCCAGAAGTGAAACAGAAATTGTAATAATAATAATAATAATAATAATAACATTTCTGGTTCCCATTAACTTATCTGTGAAATAAAACATGAGGTACATGAAAAAGATGTTTTGCACTGAATTAAAAATTTTCGTTAATACAGTAATTTTAAAAGAAAAATACTAAGCATTCGGTGTCATATTACCATGGTAAATTTGATAAAACTATGTAAATGTCACTGCATCCCTGTTAGAAACCACAGACAGTTGCTCTGATGAAATTAACATGAAATTTGCAGTATTGTTTCAAGAAAAACAAAGAAAAATGTTTCCCCAGTTCAGTTTATTTAAACAAATTTAATTCAGCATTGGGTAAATCATACAATGGACATAAATTAATGTGATTTACATGTGAATATAACTGCACATTTCATGCTTAGTCAACAATGACAGAAGCAGCTATCGTTACCAGATAATAATCCAGATATTTTCCAATCCACCCAACACTTTAAAATATTTGTTATATTTACATATGCATCAAAATAGGTCTTTATTTGATTATCTTTTTTTAATCAATCTGTTTTAATTTTCATGACCTCTTATGAATCAATGAATTTAAACTATGCTAAACTGGAGCCTTATTCATGTATAAATGAAGTCCTGCATTCACAGCAGACATGTCTTAAGTGTTTAATTAAAAATGTTATGGTTTGTCAGCAATAATACCAATTTCAGAGCAGGTGACCAAAACTCAGTGCTAATGACCTGTAACGATATGATTAACAAGGAATGACTATTTCAGTCTACTTTAAAGCACTCAACAGCTGCTGGCCTTTATTCAAGACACCAGTTCCTCTGGTTTGCACATTTTTGTACATAGACAAACCTCACTAAAATTACAGCAGTTAAGCTTAATTATTAGAGAAAAGCTAACATTAAAGGGACTAAATCTTGTTAACGTAACCAATCATGGCACCGTCATGAAAAAAGTGATGTCAGGTGAAACAAATTTACTGATTGGAAAGTATGTTTAGATGAATGAGTTCCATTTTTTTTTCAACTTTATAGGTTATTGAAGCAGGATTCTGCAGTTGTCCATGAAGCTTCCCTTCATCACTACGTTCACTTCTTCTCCGTGCTGAAACAACAGAAAAAACATACATTTCAAGATTTTAATTGCTTTTTTTTAACAATACAAATACAATATAACTGTCATGTTAAGACTGAAGAATGTTTATAGCCATCCCATCTTAACTAAAAACTACTTTTACAATAAATAAACTACTGAAAATAGTAAACCATATTTACAACTCCAAGGGGAATAGAGTGGAAAACTTTTTTCCCCATGTGTCATTTTGTTATAAAGGATTTGTTTACAACAACATAAGAAATGCAAAACACAACATGTCTCACTTGTATTTGATGAGTCGACCTCCCTGGATGAGTTGTGCCGATTCATTGGTAAGATGGCAAGCGAAGAGAAGCCAGTTACGTGGCTGAACCTTGTAAGCAAACCTCATGAAGAGCAGTGAGTAACAGCACAGAGCTGAGAGGAAGAAGAACAAATACAAGCACAGGTTTATCAGAGACTACGTTTGTGTATATTGTTTAGTAAAGCACTTACATGTAATAATAAACCTGTCACACAGCCTTCTCAAGATTATAATTATCTGACTGTATGAAGTCATTGTTTAAATCAATCTAACATACAATAAAAGTGGAGAGATTAAAGATTTGACAATCTGTTGCTCTCAAACAGGATCTGTTTCGGTCTGTTTAAAAATGTCAGTCTCTAATAAAAAGCAACTCTGATTTGACCTCTACAGTTTATTTGCCTTACCAAAGGTCATCCTGCCACTGATAATTTCAGGGCTCTTCTTCATATCTGCAATGGCAGCTATTGGAAGACCCCAGTTTGCTACAGGACCCCAGAAATGCTGCAATAGTAGCACAGAAGAATAAATGTTATGGTACAACATTTTGCTATATAAAAACATTATGCTGTGAGTGAGTCACGCGTGTAAATATAATGAATGATGAATACTACTAAAATACTGTAAGCCAAAATAAAACTACAAAACGACAGTCAAAAAGATTAGGCACATAGAATTAGAACGTACCGTGCTGTTTGCCATTTATATTTTTATGTTTGGCGTCACATGGAAGAGAATAAAGACAAAACAGAATTAAAGAATGCAAAATCCAGCAGTTACACATTACCTGAGACAAATACGTCAGGATGAAATTCATTAACGACAACAAAAAAGAAACAAAACAGTGATGTCATCACTGGGTTCCACAAAGCACACTGAATAAAGTTTTAATTGTAGACAAACAGCTACAAAATAGATGATACTTTACAATTTTAAACTACTTTGTGTTGGTCTTTTGACCCTTTATTAGGAAAGAATTTCATGACATAACACACTGTAGACATGTCAACTCCTTCAGATGTTCACCTGTATGCTGACCTTCAAAAATCCGGTTCAACACGAGATTCAAGGATAAATATTAAATCAAACATCCAGTTCTTTGTTTACACCACGTGTTTGGGTGAATTTATCAGGTAATGATGTTTAATGAAAACAAAATGGTTAGATGTAACTGTTCTGGCCCTAGCTAAGTTGGCAAGATTTTAGGTGGTGCTCCTGCACAATTTTCAGCATTTCATAGCCTATTCACACACACTTTTATATTATCTTTTATTTTAAAAAGCAGATTGTCTCTATTAAAAC
>NC_056499.1:17940321-17953932 GCF_014905685.2 Nematolebias whitei | reverse complement strand
TGTTTAAGCAGCACTCTCACCAGTGATCGTGTTAAAACCTACTCCCACCTTATTTTGCATCACCAAACAAAGCTTATTGAATCCATAAAAAGTGATTTCCCTTGTGCCATTTAGCCTTCCCAAATTGATTACAACTAAATCTCTGGGAGACAAAACAACTGCTGGAGAATAGATGAAAAGTTTATTTCCTGTGTTGACTAAGTTAGGGCTTGGCTTTAGATGCAAAAAGCTGACAATTTAACCTTTGCATGTTATGCCTAAAGAAATGCAACTGTTAATGTGTTGTAAAGGCAGAAAGAAATCAAGCTTTAACGGATGAAAGTCGTTGGCTGTAAATAGATATTGTGTTTGTTATGTTACAACAGGTTACAAGTCCTCGGTGGTGATAGAAAGGGTATATTGATTCTCCATGGTGAGGTCCTCCTCTTCATTCTGGTCCTGTACACAAAGACAGATATAAGACATCTCATAGGCCACAGTTACAAGTAAATCAACATTTCCAATCTCACTTTAACAATACGAGAGCAGCACTTATTTATAATGTTTCCTCATCAATTGTGCTGCACCTTTTATTAGTCAGCTCAAATGAAATGATCACATCAGTGTTATTTCTGTAATATAAACCAGTGAAGTACTAAACAGGGTGTAAATGCTTTTGAAACGATATATTGCACATTGGAAACTTTTTTTTTTTAACACAGTTTTATGTTTATTGATTTTACTGAGACATTAACTCAGATTTGAATGACGAACAGCGTTATAGGTTGACGTCAGTTTAAGTCTTTTTAACTGGCCACAGCAGACGTGTGCACCGTGTGAAGTAGACCGCATGAGTGAGGGGTTTAATGTATGCTTTTCTTAAATATAGATTTATCAAGATTCCTACTTGCTTCACTTGTGTCAGCAACAATTTTCCTTTCTTATTTCAGCATTTTATTCTATCTTTTATTGTTCTGCTTTGAGGGACATGTATAATACCGAGTTGAAGGCTTTGTTTGCAATGAAACCTGCACTTAGATGGATACATTCTCATCTTACATGATCCAATACCACATAAATTACAGCCTCTACAAGCAGATGTTTAATAGTCTATAAAACAGATGATTAAATCTAATTCTTAATAATGAAATACTAGCATAAAGTGATTTAAGTGCTTAGATAAAAACAGAACTCTATAAAACACATTAACTATTTGAGGCAATATTGCACCAAGAAACTATTTAAAATTAAGTTTGAGTTTCTAAAATACGTAAATATTAAACAAAGTGAATAAATATTAAAAAAGAAAACATGAATTATTTCTGAAATGTTGAGATTTTTGTATTAAACAGACTTTTACACAAACTGGCGCTTATCTGTTCTAAACTTTGCAGTCCTGGTAAGAGGCTTGATTCAAGGTAAATCATTGAATTCAAAATGTTTAGACATTTAGTTATCTAAGTAGAAATGTTTGGTTTCTCAAATGTAATGTGCTGCGACATAAAGTAAAAGAAAGATAAAAAAAAAATGCTGATTTGCCTAATATTCCTCTTAATTTGCAACAAATAATTAACCAGAATACACATTTTAACTATTAACTTTATTTTTTGTCATTGTGCCTCAACTTTACAAACTGTTTATTGGTATTTTCAGTAATTTTAATATGCTGAATATTAAAATTAATTTGAATATTTCACACTTTCAAACAAGTGTGAAATCAAATGCAGTCTATAGAGAACACACACTGTAATGTCTGTGAACCCTGTCAGAAACAAAAAACTCTAAATGTTGGTCGTTGAAGCAAACACTGTTCTGTTCATTATCTGATTGTTTGGATATCTGGTCTTTAAAAATGCTCATGCTAACGGGTCTAAGTGGCATAAACATAACCAGTGGGTACAGTAGTCCCTCGCTACTTCGCAGTTCGACTTTCGCGGACTCGCTCTTTCGCGGTTTTACAACGATTGTCAACTTTAATATTATTCACGTGATTGGGACAGTACAGAAGAAAAGTTAACGAAAAATTACTTTGGACAGGCGCCTCCATTTTGTAGTTTTCTTTCAGTAAGCCTATACTGGTAAGGCCAGTCAAAGAACTACATTACCCAGAAACCAACAGTGCTTCCAGCCACTGCTTTCTGACGAAAACGAGGGAAAGTTTTGATCAGATCTGAACCTGACTAAAAAAGTTTGGTCCTTATTCATAATGACTTTGGCGCTCAGTGGATGCAGTGAGCCACTCAAAACCAGACCAGAACTACTTGAAGCCTCATCGGTCAATCTGAGAGCTGCTTGCCGGCCCAGGAAGCCTCTCGAGCGGGGAGGTCTGGTGTCTTCTCTGGAGCTCACCCGGACTTTTTCATCCTGATTCCTCTTGATTATTTGGACTCGATCAGGACCATTGTGTGATTTTTGTGCTGGCTCTTCGAAGGTCCGGCTCTCTCCAAAAGTATCTCAACGGTTACAGAGAGCCCAGAACCGGACCAGAACCAGACCAAGGCTGGTGAGTTCCCATATAAATTTTGCAGTAGCTACTGTACAGTACACATAAGTATGTTGTTAAAATGACGTGAGTTTAAGAATTCATAACATTGCAAGAGTGTGGGACGGGTTTATAAAGCCTTAATAAATATATAAATACAAAAATAAATATAGCATTTCTACTTGGTGGTTTTTCACTTATTGCGGGGGGTGTCTGGAACGTAACCCCTGCAGTACTCGAGGGTCTACTGTATTCATGCTTGTGCTTGGCTGCTCGTACTTACTTCGGCTCTCTCTTTGTAGTCTTTTTCTGTGCCGCGATAGGACACCACATGTATCAGGGTGTAGACTCTGCAACAAAGAAGCACGGAGTATAAATAAATAACTATACATATATAAAAAACAAGAATTATGGGAAATGATAGCAAATAATAAAATGAGTTTCTGTTCCAATAACATAAAAATATGATCATAACTCTCCATGACTATGGTTAATTTAGTTAAAACTCCCAGCACTTTGCAAGGAAAATAATTTAGTAACAACTTTCTCTTGAACATTTCAAGTTGAATTAGGTTTTTTTTTTTTTTTGCATTTAAAAAATGTACCAAGACATATCTTCAAGGACAGTGAGTTATATATAAGTTAAGACAACTGCTGATGGATTGGTTGGGTGCAAAAAACAAACAAACAAAAAAACAATGTGATGTGGTGTTTGTGTACCTGTGATACAGCATGGCCAGAAACTGGACGAGGAGAAGAATGGCAAAGGACAACAAGAACATCAAACTGAGGGGCTCCACCTGTTAGAACAGAAATGACAGCACAACTTCAGTTTAGTTCTAATTACAGTTATGAGCTGTAAATAAAACTGTTTTTTTTTTTTTCACATCCCCACCTTGAGGTACTCTCCGGTATGATTTCCATCTGCAGTAAATTTGGGGATCTTAATGCTAATGACATCATTACCAATGGCCTGCAGGAAGAAGGTGGCTACCACCCACAGCACATTGATGATAAAGTACAGGAAGACCGCCTGTGGAATGAAACAACATGTAAGGTTTTTCTTATGTCCTAACACTAAATATAAATGGTTACTTCATCCACATATTAAGGAGCATTAAGTGTAGAACCACTAGACTGAGGAACAGCTTCTACCCTGAGGCTGTTAGACTCATGAATCTCTAACTAGAATAATCACTGTGAAAAACCATATCATGTTGCTGCTGATCTGTTTCATGTTGCTGCTGATCTGTTTCAATGTTGATGTGTTCATGCATGCACATCTGCTCACAGACTCATGTTCATGTTTGTGCTGATGTTCAATGTTTTATGTTATGAGTGCTTAGTGTATATTTAGTTGATGATTTTCTTAGTTCATATCTTAGATGTTATTACTGTTTTTCTTATACATTTTATTGTTGGATGTAACTGGGACCCCGTGTACATAATTTCGCTCCACCACATGTACCACATGAGGTGCGAATGACAATAAAGAAACTCTGACTCTGATATAATACTATCTTGACCTTTGACCCTCTGCACAGAGGCAACAATAAACTTTTTTTCTTCTTTTTTTAATTTTTATTTTTAAACTTTGTACGTTTCTGTATTGGATCCATCTCATCATCCCATTTCAACATTTACAGTATATAATACAATTCATGAAACAAACACAATAAACTGTCACATCTGTCATTAGAGACATAATAATATCCATCACATGTTGTTGCAATTCATTGTAATAAGATGCAGAATGTGTTTACCTTGTTGCGAAGTGACTTCAGTTCTTTGTCGACTTGCGCCTTGTGTTCATCTGTATCTTTGATCGGTGTCAGGTAACGCTCAATGAGCTTCGTCCAGAAGTCCTTCTCCTCCTGAATATGTAGATAAACACACACAGCTCTTTAAGATTTTATTTAATTAAGAAAAAAAAAATCCTGTATTGGTCTTTTGTATTAGTAAATAGCTTAATTTTGTGTTAGACTGAAGCACGGTGTATCTATTCACCCAGGCACTTGGTGGAGGGAGTGAGGATGATGTGTTAGCCAGGGTTTCACAGGGCCAACACAAATAAACAGACAAGCACACAACATCACACACACTTGTGGTCTATATTAACTAGAAAAAGCAGTATGCAGATGTCCCTGTCGCTGAGGGATTTGAACAGTGAATGTATTTTTGAGATGTGTTTTTTCTGAACTGGAATTTATCAGGGAATGCAAGTTAACCTTGATGTTTTTGGCGCAAGATATTCAAGTGGGTAGGAGAGAAGAAGGGAAGTACCACCACCAGGCGTTGTGACAGAGCCAGGAGGTGGCTCCACCATTGCATCTGGCCACAATAGATACATTTTCGGTCATGCCACTGGCCACCCAAATCATTTGAGAAAACTATACTTTTAAGCAATATAAAAATTAGAAAACTCAAATGATTGAGGTGGTAAGTTTACATATACAGTATGTATGGCAAAGGCCATCTTGGATTCTGACATGGGAACCCAATTTCCTACACCTAGATGCAGCCAAACACCAAAATGGAAGTTGGCACATTACTTATTTTTCAAGTTATCCAGCTTACAAGAGGGAATAAACACATAAGGTGGCAGCCATTTTGGATTTTGATGTGGTAATCCAATATTTGATCGGGACCATTTTTCCACTTAGATGCAGCCACATTCCAAAATATAACAACCAAAGTGTATGTGTACTGTAGAAGTAAAGCAATGTACCTGCTTTGATAACTCACCTCGTCTATTCTTCGAACTTGTGGGCCGGCAAGAGTTTTTTCAATGGCGACTTTAACTCTCTTCTCTAATTTAGGCAAACGATTGTTCTTAAGGATGTGACGTGCCTGAGGTGTAAACAAAGTCAATTACTCAGAGACAGTCATTTTATTTCTATATTACTTGTTAGGGTTTAAACTATTAAATGCATTAGAAAGAAATGAAGAAACATTTAAAAAGAGGAAAAAAATCATCTGATTTACTGCAGTCAAACTTATCACAGATTTAATAACAAATCTGATTGTTCAATTTTAACTAGTTAATTTATAATTACCTGTTTTGTCAGTTCATCTTGTAACATCTCTAACCTAGGTTGATCCAAAATGTCCTCAGGCCCCACATCTCTGAGCTCTGTGTTAAGAGAGTCGGTTAACATCAGCACCAACTCCTCACACACATCATCGTAAATTTTGTTGCGGAGTGTGTATCTGGGAAAAATACAGCAAACAAACAACTAGTTACTCAAGTGCAACTGAAAAATACAGATATACAGCTGAAAAATAGTAAAAGCACATTGAACGAAGAAAAACATGCGTTACTTGCTGCAATGGAAACTTATTCATAGATGTGCGAACCATTTAAACATGTGAAATCAAGATTTCAACATATCAAACCAGGATCCAAAAACAAAGAAAAATCTTAAATTACCGTATTTGTGCTTGTAGATTTCTCTTCATGTTGAAATAAGTGAGCTTCTTCAGAAACTCCTGTTTCACAGGCTCCACCCACTCTGCAAACGCAACGTTTACACCTTTATAGTACACTATATGTCGTACACGTTGTACATGATTCATGCATGACATAATGGATGAATCATGCTTTTCAGCAATGCGGACAATTAAAGAATTCAAGTTCCGCTCACCTTTGACAGTAACCTCTTCTTCCTCTAAATCACCGCAGTAGTTATCCCTGTCATCTTCGTCATCAGATAAATTTGTCAATGGGCTCTTTTTCTCAACAATGCCACTGTGTACAACAAACAAGTTTCTTCAGTTTGGGACTTGGTAAGTTTTGTATTCTCTTCAAATGACTGGCCATGAATTTGTTTCAAATAAGCAATCCATGAAAAGAGAAAAACAACATCAAAACATTGAATGCCGGTACCTGTCAGTAGTTGCAGCATCACTGCTTATTGACCCTTCCTCTTTGTTTTTATCAGCTAAATGATTTTTAGATTCTAGATCTTTTTCTTTGGTTTTAGGTTCAGCTTTTGATGCAGCCTGTAGAGGTTTTTCTTTCTTGCCGGGTAAAAGTGGAAGTGTTTGCTGGGTCATAGTTGTGATCTGCTGAAGCATGACATTGTCTGTTTCCTGGGTTACCTGCAAAGGCAAAAGAATACATCAATCCAGTCATACGCTCAGTTGAAATTTTTATTTACTTCTGTGTAGTTGTCAGTAAACTGTACTTGAATCTTCATGTCCCAGCAGCAGAGTTTACAGTCTTTCTTACACAGAACACTTTGGCTTTTCTTATCTTCCCCCACTCCCCTGAAAAAAGATACAGGATGAGCAGACAAAAAATAAATATTGAAAAGAATAAAATAAAGGTGGTAAATGATTTTTGGGATTGTTAGTTGGCTGAGAGATGCATGATTTTTACATGTTGGATTACTGATGCTCTTATTGTTATTTTGTAGAATGGCTTGAAAAACCAAGAGAAAAGCAGAGGCAAACAGGTTTCATCAGGTAAAATTCCCAATATTCCCCTTCTTAACAATTTTTTTGCCTTTTTAAAGTTTAGTTTGACAACTGATCGGCATATTAACACAAATGCAACAAATATTAGCTGTTGGATAATCAAATAAATGTTTCATAAATGTAAGCAGTAGTATGTTTTTAAAGCTAATAACATTCACAGATTACTTTTTTTCCCAGATTTATTTATTTTCTCATTTTCACCTAATTATTTATTACTATATATATATATATATATATATCTCAAAAATCTAGAAAGAAAATCTCGTAATTTTAATGTTCTTGTCAATACTGCTTACAAATATGCTTATTTTTGTATTCAACCAACATTGTTTTGCTGCTAGTTATTGTGACAGATGCAACCATGTGTTGCAATTGGCACAATGATGACACAAAATACTGTGACTGACGTAATGAAAAATCAAGATGCAGACAACGAAATGTGAAATTATCTTCAAAATGATTGAGAAATTAACAACTTTAATGCCTGGATCCTGCTAAACAAGATTCCATGCATCTGTTTAACATCATAATCAGTTAAACATGCAATAAATAAAAAGTGATTTGATAATAAAATTATATTTTTTGCAGTTTAAATCACAACTGCTTTGTTTATTAGTAATGATCATTGCAATACTTGTTGGACTCCCTTGTGCCCCAAGACACATTGTTCATGTTAACCAGTGAGTAGATGGTTAGTAGGAGGTATCCACTGGGAATACAGATGAAATACATCAGACCATAGATAATCAATCCTGAAGAAAAAAATAAAAGGGCAAAACAACGTAACTTTATTTTTGAAAACATAATATACCAGCACTGCACAACATAACCATTGGTGTTTTTTCTGAAAGGTACATAAAACAATGCAGCTGTTGCATTGACACAGTTAAACTGGTACAATTTCCACTAATATAGCGTTTTAAATTGGTGGGAAAAATCCACAACATGACATTATAAACTTACCCATCTCCTCTGGGTGTAATATAGCTGTCACCATGTACATAATTGCCATGGAAACCAAAAACACGCCAGTAGGGGTCAAGAATGTCCCCTGCACCACCATGTCACCTAAAAGAAGATTGCTATGAATATGTGTACATTCAATAACATTCAGTTAGAAACATGTTTCCATAGTGATAAAATAAAGTTATACCCACCAATGATGGAAAAAAAGGATGCAGTCATGAGGAATGCATAGAGAACACTCATAATGGCAGCAATAGTTATTTGGGTGTTTGCCTTTGTAACGAAACAGATGATGATGTAGAAAACTGGAGGAATGCATGCGATGATGATGGAAAGTGTACCAGCCATTTTCAAGATAAACTGAAAAGCTCCTGGTTGGAAATAATGGGGAAAAATCTGAGTGAATAATAAATAATAAACCAAAGTCTTTGTTAAAGTTATGATATAACATGCCAGTCAGTCAAAACTACTTGTTTATGTATAGGAGAGCACTATGATTTGTATCAAAACACTTTGTTTTAGAATAAATATCCAGCATGTTGAATAATGAGCCTGCATGCCATTTACTGACATTTGCCATCTACTGAAAAGAGTAAAGTAACAACATTCTCCCTGGAATTATATTTTGATTTTTGAGAGATGCAGCCAAAATGACAATTGCCTGTTTACTTAAAATTTTGTTACTGCCCAAATAATCAAGAACCTAATAGTCTGTGAGTGACAAGTTTGAGAAAACTTTAAAGATTCTGTGTCAAATGTAAAGAAAAAATATTGATACATACGTTTTTCAAAATTATTAACAGTATTCACTGTTCAGACCAAACACAATTCAGAACACTCATATGGTCAGGGAAGAACAAGGAGCTTTCTTGCAAGCCCATCAGCTGCAGCAGGGTCTATATGAGATGAGTGCATAGAGCCTTGGGTGGTAGCCAAAGATGGGGGTCTTAGCATTTTGACCCTGACTTACCAAAGCTGGTATATGGGACATGGAATGTCGCTTCTTTGGTGGGGAAGGAGCCTGAACTTGTGTGAAAGTTGAGAGGTGCTGACTAGGGCATTAACAGAGTACTCGAGTAATCTACACATCGATTGCTAGGACATCTATCGAGGTTAAAAATTTAACATCGAGTATCCGTAGTGACGTCATATTATGTGACCACCGTATGACCGTAGGGGGCGGTGTTGCACTGTTGCAGGTCACAGAGTATGGTGTAACACCGGGTCCACCGAACCAGAACCAGTTTCGGTTTAAGTTTCGTTTTTGACGTGCTGCATGTTTCTTCACGTTTGCAGTTTAATAATAATAACTAATAGTTGAAATTTTCCTGTGACTTATTTGCAGTATGATAAATGGTAGGAGGATAATATACGCTCCCAATGTTTTGTTGGTCTTTATTTTTTTTTAAATAATTACCTTTTTTTGCAGTTTTATTTATTTATTTATTTTTGTATCTTGAGCTCTATGACATCATCAAATACTCGTTCTACTCGGGTTTTATTATGTTAATGTCGAGTTTAAAAATTATACTCGTTCAACCCCTAGTGCTGACTAGATATAGTTGGGCTCACCATGATGCACAGCATAGGTGCTAAAACCAATCTTCTTGACTGTGACTGGGCTTTATTCCTCTCTGAAGTTGCCCATGGTGAAAGGGATGGCGTGTGGGTCTACTCTTAGTCCCTCACCTTAGTGCCTGTGCATTGGAGTTTTCCTCAGTAGTTTAGAGGGTAGTTTCCCTATGCCTTAAAGGTGGGGGACTGGCTCTGTCTATTGTTTGTGACTACATGCTGAACAGCAGTTCTGAGTACCCAGCCCTTTTGAAGTCCTTAGCAAGGGGTGACGCTGGAAGGTGCTCCAGCTGGGGACTCTTTTATTCTGCTTGGGGACTTCAGTGCCCACGTGGGTAGAATGACAGTGCGACTTAGAGGCGATTGATTGTGAGGAATTGCCTCTCTTTTCTGAATCAGAGCAGTGTTTTGTTGTTGTACTTCTGTGGTAGTCATATTTTGTCCATCACAAACACCATGTTCAAACATAAGGGTGTCCATATGTGCACATGGCACCAGGACACCCTAAGCTGCAGATCAATGATAGACTTTGTAGTTGTGTCATTTTATCTCTGGTCATATGTTTTGGACACTCGGGTTAAGAGAGGAGCTGAGCTGTCAACTGATCACCATCTAGTGCTGAGTTGGATCAGATGAAGGGGAAGATACCAGACAGATCTGACTGATCTAAAAGTGTAATGAGGGTTTGCTGGGTATGCTTGGCATACAAAACCCTAGAAAATTCTTCAACTCACAGCTCTGAGAGAACTTCAACTATATACCAGCAAATGTGGGGTACATTGAGTCCAAGTGGGCAAGTGGGCCGTGTTCCACGCTTCCATTGTTGAGATAGCTTACTTGAGCTGTGGCATCTTCAAACTCTGTGGCATCAAGCTGAAGAATTAGTCCTATTAAGCCCTGTTGGCTGGTAGGACTTTGGGGTCAGCTGAGGGCTGTCAGGAGGCAAGTGGGAACAGCCCTGGCTGTTGTTAAGGCAAAAGCTAGGATGTTGGAGGAAATCAGTGAGGCCTTAGAAAGATATGCTCGATCAGCTCTGAGAAGATTCTGTCAGGTGGGGAAAGCAGCATTTTACTATCTGTATACAGTTGAAGTGGAGTATTGATGACCTCATCCCGTGATGTCAGAATCAGAATAAGCTTTATTATCATTGCACAGAGATACAACGAGAATCAGGTGGTTGAAGAGTTACTTTTTGAACCTTCTCAATCCCACCAGTACGTCTTCCATTCAGGAAACTATGGAGCTAGGAGCTATGAAACTAGAAACTAGGAAAAGGATTTGAGGTAGTTTGGGCATTAGGTAAAGATTCTCCCCGGATGCCTCCCTAGGGAGGTTTTCTGGGCATGTCTGACTGGAAGGAGACCCTGGGGAAGGCCCAGGACATGCTTGAGGGATTATGTTTCTCAGCTGGCCTGGGAAAGCAACTTTAGTCCTCCCAGAAGAGCTGGAAATGGTATCTGGAGAAAGAGATGTCTGGACCTCCTTGCTCAAGCTGCAGCCCCTGCTATCTGACTCCAGAACAAGAGGAAAATAATGGATAGATAATTGGATAGATGGATAAATAATTTAATAAATATGTCACATCAACCCTTACTGAAAAAGGAAGAGTTATTAGGATTTCAATGAACTGCAAAAGCACAGTGAACCTAACAAACAAAAATCACAGTGAACCTAACAAACCTACCTGCTATCATTAGAGTTACAGAGGCTGGTCCCAGGATAGAAGATCCAACAGTGAACATCTGATAGAAGATGTAAAGTCTGGAAATGGACGAGTTTCTCTTCACTGTTTCTTTACCACTGTATTCAAATAAAAGAATAATTAGCATTCAGATAAGTAAAGCTAAAGTACTATTAACAAAGTCCATGCTCAATAATCCAGGTATACAATCCAACAATTTTCAGTCAGGTCATCTGGACAGTTTCTTTTTTTTGTTTTTGTTTTGTTGTAAAAGTACTATTACTAAAGTACTATTTAAATAAATGTTTAAATGAGGAACCATTAGATTTGAATGTAAACCCTAAAAATTACAGATAGATTTGATGGGATGTTTACTATATATTTGATAATGGTCAAAATGGCAGACAATGTGTTGATTCCCAAATATTATTGTTATATTATACAAACCTATGCAAAAGGTCCAGAGTATTAGCCAGCGTAGAAGGGCCCCATCGTCTCCTCTGATTGTAAAACTCTTTGAATTCTTGCGGTGAATTGGTGTATGCATCTGAAGCAGCATTGTATTCGACGCGCCATCCTTGTTGTAGTAGCAAGGTACACAGCCAGCGATCCTCCCCTGGAAAAGTATAAAAGTCAACATCCATCTTTGGCTCAGAGCAAAGACAATAGTTTAAACTAGGTGAGCTAAAATATAGAGGCATGTTACCTTGGTCATACTGCACATATTGTGCTCCTTTTGTTGCAGTTGTTGTGTATCTCTTCAGAATGTTGTCATCCATTAGGGCAGAACCCCGAAACAGACTGAAACATCCTGGACTGCACAATACAGAGCCAAACACGTGCTCTGCTGTCTTCTGAAGCCAATGACCTACTGCATATTCAAACTTCTGGTACCACACCATGGGACCTGGAAGGGTTGGTATGGTATAGTAAAACTAATTAGTTGTTTAGTTTAGTTTTCCTCAAATTGCCAGTTGTTTTATGAAGCTCTACATTATGTTGGATTCCATTAAAAGTTGGGACACTAAACAAATTGTTAATAAAAACTGAATGCAATGATGTGGAGGTGCCAACATCTAATATTTTATTCAGAATAGAACACAAAGCACAGATCAAAAGTTTAAACTGAGAGAATGTATCATTTTAAGGGGAAAATCTGTTGTTTCCAAATTTCATGGCATCAACAATTCCCAAAAAAGTTGGGACAAGTCCATTTTTACCACTGTGTGGCATCCCCCCTTCTTCTTACAACGGTCAACAGGCGTCTGGAGACAGAGGAGACCAGTTTCTCAAGTTTAGAAATAGTAATGCTCTCCCATTCATGTCTAATACAGGCCTCTAACTGTTCAATCGTCTTGGGCCTTTTTTGTCGCACCTTCCTCTTTATGATGCGCCAAATGTTCTCTATAGGTGAAAGATCTGGACTGCTGGCTGGCTATTTCAGTACCCGGATCCTTCTCCTACGTAGCCATGATGTTGTGGTTGCTGCAGAATGTGGTCTGGCACTATCGTGTTGAAAAATGCAGGGTCTTCCCTGAAAGAGATGACGTCTAAATGGGAGCATATGTTGTTCTAGAACCTGAACATAGTTCTCTGCATTAATGGTGCCTTTCCAGACATGCAAGCTGCCCATGACACAAGCGCTCATGCAACCCCATACCATCAGTGATGCAGGCTTCTGAACGGAGCGTTGATAACAACTTGGCCTATCCTTGTCCTCTCTGGTCCGGATGACATGGCGTCCCAGTGTTCCATAAAGAACTTCAAATCGTGACTCATCTGACCACAGAGCAGTCTTCCATTTTGCCACACTCCATTTTAAATGACCCCTGGCCCAGTGCAAACCTCTGAGCTTGTGGAGCTTGCTTAGAAATGGCTTCCTCTTTGCACTGTAGTTTCAGCTGGCAACGGCGGATGGCACAGTGGATTGTGTTCACTGACAATGCTTTCTGGAAGTATTCCTGAGCCCATTCTGTTATTTCCTTGACAGTGGCATTCCTGTTTGAGGTGCAGTGATGTTTAAGGGCCGAGAGATCATGAGCATCCAGTAGAGTTTTATGGCCTTGACCCTTACGCACAGCGATTGTTCCAGATTCTCTGAATCTTTTGATGATGTTATGCATGGTTGATGATAACTTAAAAGTCTTTGCTATTTTACGCTGGGTAACACCATTCTGGTATTGCTGCACTATCTTTCTGCGCAACAATGGTGGAATTGGTGATCCTCTTACCATCTTGGCTTCTGAGAGACACCGACACTCTGAGAAGCTCTTTTTATGCCCAATCATGTTGTCAATTGACCTAATTAGTGTTAATTGGTCTTCCAGCTGTTCGCTGTATGCTCAATTTTCATTTTCTAGCCACTTATTGCTACTTGTCCCAACTTTTTTGGGATTTGTTGACACTGTGAAATTTTGAATCAACATATTTTTCCTTTAAAATGTTACATTTA
>NC_056499.1:17927493-17935321 GCF_014905685.2 Nematolebias whitei | reverse complement strand
CCCAACCCAAGAACCGTAGGTCCCGTGCAGCATAGAGGTATAGCAAAACTCATCCTGACAGCATGGATCTTACAGGCCACCACACCAAACCAGTGGCAGGCTGCTGCACAGAAAGCCTGGTGGAAATTATGGGTCAATATGTGTTAGGCCTTCTGCACTCAGTACATAAAGATTTTTGTAGACAACATTTTATAATTAAGCAGTTTTGGTTATCTGCTGTGGTATTTATCCAATTAGGACTTGATGCACAAAAGTTTTCCAAGTTCCGTATTTTAGAGTGCCTCATGTGAAACATAATATTTATTTGCAGTGATTTTCCAGGTTCTGCATTTTCTGCAAACAAATAATTTATTCCTGTAGTAGTTTTATTGAAATTAATACAACAAATGTGCATAATGCTTAATTAAACAAAATCGTACTGGAAGTACCGCAATCATTCATCAAAAAAAGTTTAAATGTGACCTCAATTATTTCTGAAAGTCTATCAAGGGAAGACGATGAAAAATGAACCACGAGTTGATGTAGGGAAACTACAAAATACATTAAAATATGTTTATGCCTTCTTTTGACTTACCTGTAAGAACAAAAGTACAAGTCCTATTTGTAGGAGTTCCCAGTCGTCATCCTGCAGATTGAAGTCCGACCAGACGATGCTTTTGTCTTTGCTATATTCATTTTCAAAGCTTCTTTTAATGAGCACATCATAGATGAGGTACACCGCCCCTACAAGACAATAACCATATAACATATTTAGATGACAGAACTGAAAATAAAACACAGTTATTAAAGGTCATTCTCAATGCAATGTTAGAAGGACCAGTCAAAAAAAATCCATAAACTAAAAATATTATTTCTGATATTGATGGTTAATGTGTACTTAAATAAATAAAAAAGTATAAGTAAAATTTGTGAATGGCTGACTACTACCATGAGCATTTCTTTATCTGTATAAACAGCCAAAGTGACTCAAAATAATCCAACAATGGTGACTTCTGTAAAAGAGCTACTTGAAAAAAAAATAGTTGAAACTGTAAAGTTACTAAGTTTGCACGAGTTTTGCAAAAGTTGCATGTGTATGAATGCTGAGCTCTGTCTTTATGACACTCCATTACTCTGCTCCCTGATATTTATTTGAGATTACTATTTTATTTCACATTTAGTAACAGATTCACTCATTATTTCCTCCTAAACGTCTTCTACAAGATTCTTTGCTTGTCCAATTTTGCTACATTTGTTTATCCACACATACTAGAGCCTGCCTAATGTAGGCCAATCTTATGGCTCAAGCCATTTGAGCCATAAGATTGCCATTTGGTACTTGAGCCATTGTAGTTATAAGAGCCACTTGGTTTTTGGTGAATTCAGCTTAGTCTTTTGTTTACATTGAGTGCGTACCAGATTTCAGAAATGTATATCATAATGTCTGTAAAACTACTGAAGCATACTCTTTCAAATAGCACTATTTAAAATAGCTAAGGATAACCTTTTTTTATGTTTTATTTTACAATTTGCAATGAGTACCTTTTTATATTAAAATGCAATTGAATGATGCAAAATGACTGTAATATTAAAATGAAGCAAATCAATGGGCAATATGTTGTGGAGGGAAGAAAGGCTCACTTTAAAAATATTTAAACAATACAAAACTTTACCACAACTATGGAGCATCCTTGTTCTCTGGTTTTGAATGCTGGGAATTAGATTTTACTACATATGTCAAATGTAATATGTATGTCATACTATGTTGATGAAACATTTTTAGACTGTGTAGCATTTTTACTGCAGTAATATAGAAATTGACGACTGATAAATACCTATCACGAGTATTCTCAAAATGCTGCTGATCACAAAGACAAAGTCCCTGAAACCTTCCAGTTCTGACAACGTGTCCTGTTGAAAGACAAAAAAATAATAATTATGATTGTGCCAAATCGTCATGACACAATATGACAATAACAGTTTAACAGAGACAATAAAAACAAAAATATGACAATGGAAGCTTTTTATAAATTAAACAAAGAAGAGTCCAAGTACTTAACCTAGTGGAACACCATAGCTTATTCTGGTGTGTAAATGTACTGGCATGGAGCAATTTCATACCTAGCTGAAGCTTTGCCACAGTAAAACATCATACCTGCATTTTGTGTGTGGCCTGCATTGTGTTTTCCCACCAGCACAGGGAGACAAGGAGAGAAGAAAAAATTCCTATTCCCACGTAGACAAAACAGTTTTCGCATTCTTGATCCACATACGTTGAGATGCGAACGTAATAGTCCATTCCCAGGAGGCAGTAACCTGTCAATCAGTCAATTATTCAGTCTTTTAAACTAGAAACTAAAATCTAATTTGAACCATAACAAGAGAAATAGTTATTTGATTTTATATTTTGAGAATAAAGTCACAATATCAATAATAAAAGAACCTCCAATGATCCATCAACTCATGTTGGGTGATCCATCATGAGGTTTCTCTGTTTGAGCACATTCATATTTGCAGCTTCTCCAAAGCTATATCACATTTTTACCATGTTTATCTACTAAAAGAGCAACTATTTATGTGTTAAAACAAAAGATGAAATACAAATTAAAAGACTTTCACAGTTTTGTCCACATCAACACTTTTTTCCTTCTATCCGATTTTAGACTGAACAGCTCGTTATCTTCCAATTGTCAAAATATGAATGTAGAAAAATATTCTCAGATATACTTTGGGAATATTAGAGAATAATTTCAGAATCATTACCAGCGCTTGTGAGAATGAGGGAGCAGATTGGGAAGATAATTTTCCACGTTTCTCTTTGCAGTCTGAAAATTATCTGCAGTATTGCCGACACAATACAGACCCCTCCACTGATGAAGAGATTAGTCAGTATGTCAAACTGAGGCATGACAACAAGAACCAGGACTGAAGTACCGAGGGACACTAAACATTCAATGACACAAATCTGGAAAAGACAGAAGAACCTCGTTTTATATTTCTGCTCAGTATCGATGGCAAAAAAGACTTTAAACATGAACGATTGAAGGAAAATGAACGTAGTTATATGGTCTTTAAAGTGAGTCATGCAATGAATTCATAAAAGGTCAGAGAAACGTACAAGTGCCATGGTCCTCATGTTGGGTTGTACAAAACTTTTGAATGTGCAACGCCACAGAGATTTCATAAAAACCAGGAAGTTTGGGCAGACCAAGCAGAACACCAACATTAGCTTGTAGAATTGTTTTTCCTTTGATGTGCGCAATGAATGTGGACTGGATAGAGTGGACAGCATCAAAAGGGACCCCTTTAAAAAAAAACATAAAAAAAGAAAATCATCATACACTGAAAATTTGCACTGTTATTCTACATTGATTGGTTTCAATCTTGAACTTTAAAGTTTAAAAGACTGTACACTGTAAAGTTTGTTTACTTCCACGGCTTTCTGTAAAGTACATTTATGAAGACTCCCCATCTTCATCATGATATAAAAGTCATTTAGCTGCAAACAAATAAGGAAGTCCAGTCTAAAATCAAATACATGGACATTTATTGATTGTTGTAACATGTGGCTCATTGTAAAGGCAGCAAGAAACACAAAGCCAAAGGTGGATACTATGCTGAAAAACAGGTACAATTAGTTAAACATTAACAGAGGATATTAAGGATGTTATGTACAAGGAAGAAAATACATAACATGACAGAGGCATTTGCAAAATGAGATATGACCAGGTACAGAAGGTTTCAGGAATCTAGTTTGATAAGAATATTTACAGGATATGTCAAGAATGGGATTATTTTATGATCCAGGAAAAAAAAACAAAAACCTTTTAAGCCCATAAAGCTTTTGTTTTATTGTTGGCGATAAATATAAAAAAGTTATTTTACATTTTTGCATTTGAAACAGTTTTCTAAAACATGTATTGCTGCCCAATTCCTCAGGAACATTAGCTTCAAGAGATTTATCCGCAGTTCACCATCTAAAAACCCTTTGTCTGGTTCCCATACAAAGGTCAGCTATGTGTATATGGAATTATTGAAAAAAAAAAACACCTGAATAAATACAGAGTTAAATAATCCACAGGAAAACCAAAAAGAAAATACTGTAGTTACTGAACCTATTTTTAATAAAAGTACACAATTTTATTTAACTTCTTTTTGTGAGTTTGTTTGTTGTGAGTTTGAGCTCTTAGTTTATTTTTGATTTAAAAGATTAATACATCATTTTTGTTTCTTTTCAATAAAAAAAAAAAAAGGCAAGCCAGAAAATATGAAAACTTTTGAAACTTGTAATATATGTTTAAATCTAGGAATCGGTTGTTATGGTGGTCCTTCCGTTGTGTCGTGATATAAATGGTTTTACAAAAATCAAAGAAATTGAAATATAAAAATGGTAAAATGTACAGACCTTTCTATAAATAAAGGCGACCTTACCTTGGCAACAACAGCGCTGGCTAAAACGGCCACCCCCACGATTACAGCCACGAGGTACTGGGCCACCACAAAACATCTTCTTTTCTGCTCCTTCTCTGCTCCTACAGGGTTCAGCTGGAACGGATCCCATGTGTCCCTGAGACAAAAACATCAACACCTACGAGTCAAAGATTTTACTGACCAAAAGAAAATAATCCCTTTTTTGATTTCATTTGTTTTAATAAATCACACTGTACCAGATAGATTTATTAGAGCATTGAGTGGACAGTTGCAAAGCTCCAATTCTGAAGTCCTTGATGTTTCAGGAACAAGCTAAGCTGAACAAATATAGATTATTCTTATTATTCAAGAGTCTGGTTGAGCACGTGGACTAAAATCAATTTCTGATCAGTTGTGATGGAGTTGTAGCTGTTTTGGTCAAATCTTAAAAATGACTGTGTGCAAGCTCATTATGTCACGCTCAACTGACAGAGTTTCGCTTTATCCATTTTTACGCTGTTACGTGATGTTGAGTGCCTGTGACCGCTACATTCATTTGGCTTGACTCCAAGCATAACAAATTTCAGAATTTTTCATTAAAATCCACCCATTAGTCTTATGAAATATTTTGCTAGCATTCAAACAAGATTGACTCCAACTGTTATTGCAAAAACCTCGAGTTTTGAGTAGCACTTGCTCGTACTTGCTGTGAATGCCTCTTAATTACCACCTCGCCAAATCTTAGGCCAGTTTCTTTAAAAATGACTTCTAAGCTATTTTGGTGTTGGCTAAGCTCAGTTGGCTGTAGCCATACTGAATTGGGTTGTCTCGAAATGTTAACATGTTGATGTATGACCCAGCCCAACATCCGATGGATACTTTACTAAAATCAGTTCAGTTATTTATGTGATATTTTGCTAAAAGACAGACACACAAACGCACACACAGATGCAACCAAAATTATTATTGCTTCTCGTTTTCCTTTTGGAGGAATGTGCTAATACTAATTCAGTTCAGTTTATTTGTATAGCACCAAGTCACAACAGGTCAGCTCAGGGCACTGAACAGAAATATATATATATATATATATATATATATATATATATATATATATATAAAAGAAAGTTAATAGCATTAATTATCTGAGCTCATGTAAACATCTCTGAGTGTACCTGCTGCTACATAATCACGTTGCTGTTATCCTAATTCCTAATGACCTTCTCTGTCGTCCCCTCAGCTGGATGATTAATGTCCATACACAGTCGTCATCAAGGTGTAGCCCTACTTTGACTTGATAACAGTTTGTGATCTTAAACTATCATGGCAACAATCAAAACTACGGCTGCTTCAAGATTCATGAACTTATCCACGCTGGCAGATGGTTTTCCTGTTGGACAAGGTCCACACATTTAGAAAAGCACCAACTGTTGAACCTTCTCTAGATTCTCAAAAGTTCTTTACATCAATGTGTATCTCATTCCCCTTTTCACACAAACTAGTCATGCACACGCTCCCTGTGCGCTTTTTTCACAAGACAACCGTTTTACTACTGAGCTGCGACATAAAAATACATTTCATGTAAATCTTTGTTAAAAACTGGTTCAAAATAAGTTTATTTCAGCAACATTTTAAGGAAGTAATTTTGCATTACAAAATTTTCTACGCTTTGTCATACAAAACTAATAACACATAAAGTTAGTCTTTGTTTTGAAGTAGCATTTTCAATATCTTATTTAGCATAATTATTTACCAGCAATGAAACCCATTTTATAAACTACTAAACCCCTTTGTAGATTTACAGGCATTACTATAATTAAAATGTCGACTGTGGTTTTGTAAAGTTTTCATTTCCTTTAGTATGTTTTACGGCTCTGCATGAATGAGCATGTCTGCCCAGTTGCATAGATTAAAGTCCACTCTGAAACAGGCCAGTCAGAGAAACTGTTGCTCTAGCAAGACTTTTCTTCGGTTACTTAAAACATATGTAACAGTTGCCTAATATCTGCTGAGTCAGTATTTGGCAAATCTCATAAAAAAGAACAGCTATCTCACACTTCTCCTTTAAAAAATATACATTTACTTTTGAACCAATCAAACTTGAATTGGGCTTTTTTGAATTGTGTGGATAAATCTTCAACAGATCAAAATAAAGTATTTCGAGAGATGACAGAAAAATGTGCAGAATGCTTTGTTCAATTAGAAATACAATTTTCCTCCCATTTTCCAAATCTTTTATGGATTATCTATGGAAAAACTGATCTTCTTGACTCAAAAATATTAATAAAATACTTTGAGTTTGCCAGAAGAAAAGGGATCCATCCATTATCTTTTACACTTCTTTCTATTAGGGTTGTGGAGGTCATTAGTGCCCATGTCCAGCCATCATGGCTCACCATATGTGACAGCAGATAGGCTAGTACTTGACTTTTTTACTTTGACTGAGTACTGAGAAATATCAACACTAGAACATACAAAAATGTATTTTAGTATGATATAAAGCTTTAAAATCTCATTTCTAGAAATATGTCAGATGTGTTGATGCTTGTCTCTTGACAGATGCAGATGGAAGCAGCTTCTTCTAGATCTCAACTAGACAAGCAGACCATTGCTTATTCCCATCAGCTGTGATGACACAAGTCATGAACTACTTCTTTACTTTTGCAGGGAAAGGGATAGACATTTTAAAATCTGAGATATACTTTTGTCCTGGCAGCACCAACAGTGACAGTCTGACATGTTTTCATTGCAGTTTGGATCCAGATCATTTTTACTTGCCTAGATCTTAAGTCATAACCCTCTGGTAATTTTAACTTCATGGCAGAGTGAGCATCTTGCAGCGGTAAGCTTTTGAAATGTGCTATTTTTTTAGCCAAAAAACTTGACTCCTTTTATGTCTCTGAGTTACCAATGTAGAGAATGTGATTAAAACCGTAGCATGTATTTAACATTTTAAACAGCCCCTCTAACAGCAGGCATTAGCTGTGGGGATGATATCAGCCAAGCAATAAAGAGAAGCACAGCAGTGCACAGGGGAAATTAACTGTTCTATCAAACTGTAAATTATATTTAATTGAAACCTGGTAATACAAGCGAGCAGTTTTTAATTTTATCCAACACTAACATCTTTCCCACTAACAATTAACCTAACAATGATGAAGAGGTTAATAAAGCTTGATTGTGTGTCTATATGGAAAGGAAATGGAATAGTTTTCCAGTTTTAAGTTGCCTGTAAATTTTATTTCTCTCACTCTGCGCAGCCAATAAAACACAACTTTAAAGCTTTATGTCATTTTATTTTCCACCTCTGAAGTTTTGTGAGGTCAATAATTTTTGCCTTAGGGAAATTTGCTGCCTTGTTTTCAGTAAACTGCAGAAAAAAAATAATTCTGGCATGGAATTATGTTAAACTATATACATATATATATATATATATATATAC
>NC_056499.1:17926186-17927393 GCF_014905685.2 Nematolebias whitei | reverse complement strand
GCTCCACACAGAGGGCTGTGGTAGCTCGTTGGTCTGTGGTTGCGTCAAGAAGGACATCCAGCATAAAAACAATCGCCAAGTCTTCATGTGCACTAGTTCGCTGTGGCGACCCTTGAAGAAGGGAGCGTCCGAAAGTAGAAAAAAAAAAAAGTAGAACAAACTAAAGTGTAGTTTGATATTGCTGTGGGCACCACTCTGAACATCAAACAGAAAGAAGAGCTGCCTGAGGAGTTCAGAAAAAGGACCATACAGTAGATGTTATTGTTAAAGGTAAAGGCCACAAGACCGTCGCCAAGCAGATTCATAATCCTGTCACCAATGAGATTAAAAATACACTGCCTGGCCAAAAAAAATAAAGTCACCACCTGGATTTAACTAAGCAAAAAGGTACAAGCCTCCTATTAGATAATTACTGCATGGGTGATTATCTTTCAGCTGGCAAAAAGTTATTTAACCCCAACAGGTGCAATGAGTTGCTTCTCATTTCTTAAACAACCATGTTGAAAGACACATTGTGTGGTCGTGGAAAAGATGTCAGTCTGTTTGAGAAGGGTCAAATCATTGTCATGCATCAAGCAGAGAAAACATCTAAGGAGATTGCAGAAACTACTAAAATTGGGTTAAGAACTGTCCAACGCATTATTAAAAACTGGAAGGATAGTGGGGACCCATCGTCTTTGAGGAAGAAATGTGGCCGGAAAAAAACCCTGTTTGATCGAGATTGGCGATCACTTAAATGTTTGGTGAAATCAAATAGAAGAAAAACAACAGTAGCACTCAGGACTATGTTTAATAGTGAAAGTAAGAATATTTCCACATGCACAATACGAAGAGAACTCAAGGGATTGGGACTGAACAGCTGTGTAGCCTTAAGAAAACCACTAATCAGTGAGGCTTACTGTAAGAAAAAGGCTTCAGTTTGCTAGGGAGCATAAAGATTGGACTCTGGAGCAATGGAAGAAGGTCATGTGGTCTGATGAGTCCAGATTTACCCTGTTCCAGAGTGATGGGTGTATCAGGGTAATAAGAGAGACAGGTGAAGTGATGCACCCATCATGCCTAGTGCCTAGTCATCAATGCAAGATCTTGTGAAAAATTAATGCAACACTGGATGGAAATAGATCTTGTGACATTGCAGAATCTTATCGAAACAATGCCACAGTGAATACATGCTGTAATCAAAGCTAAAGGTGGTCCAACAAAAATA
>NC_056499.1:17923200-17926086 GCF_014905685.2 Nematolebias whitei | reverse complement strand
CATGTTTATGTTGAATCAAGCCCAACACATTGAAATTAGGGAAACATGTAAAAAGGCATCACATTTTTATGTATTTCTTTTATGTAAGCTGAGTGCCCAGTACAGGGAACGTATGATTGTGCATTTTCATGCATTATAAAATTATTTAAGTATATTATATCTTATCTCCACAACAAGAGACATATAAGCCAAAAATAACCAATTGTACCTTTGTTAACCACAATGAATGTTCACAGCGAAATCTATTTACTTATTCAAGCTAATTAGGATCAAAGTGTGCTAACTGGGGTTACATTAACCTACCTTCTTGGACAAAACAGAAAATAAGATGAGATTAATGCTTACCTGTGTCTAACCTCTCTTTTCTTCCCCCTGTATTTTAGCTCCTCCATTGTGCTGGTTTACTCCACAGCTCCAACAGTGACCTGAAATGAGTTATTCATTTTGTTGGATTGTCAGTATTACGGTGTGTAGTTTAAATTAATATAATAATAAAATGTTCAATTTTAGTAAATTAATAATAAAAAAAAGCCATAAAGTATAAAAAGAGGTGAAAAAAAATTACCTAAAAATCTTGATAAATTTTCTTCAGTTCTGGTTTCGTCTTTCGTCACGTCAGTTCAAATTCAGATTTTCTTCAATACGCAAATATCTGAAAACCTTTCCAACTTAAGACCAGGAGTAGAAACAGATATTATAATCCACCCATGTCAGTGTCTGTCAGTCTGTGAATCCATTTGTCCTTTGCTCATCTGTTTTTCTGTGTTAACAGCTTATAAAAAAAAAAAATCCACCCATACAGACAGTCAGTTTCAGGTGTGCTCTGATTATCTTAGTTTAGGAAAGATAAGCAAACCAGGAAGTGCGTGTGTGGGGACAGTTATTAGACCGTCACCATGAGCACAGGTTTACTGTCAGCAACCAATAAGATTCCTGATTGGTGCAATCAATTTTACATTTTAATACTTTTGTTGGATGTAACTGGGACCCTGTGTACATAATTTTGTTCCACCACATGTACCACATGTGGCGGAATGACAAATAAAGAAACCTGAATCTTTGAATCCTTGAATTGTGTGTGGTGGTGGTTATTATGTGTGTATGGAGGAAACAAATCAAAAATTCAGTGACAAATAACTTTAAGTTATCTCTCCATTTTTATAAGGGCAGTAAAATGGTACAAGGGTCATTTACATTGAAACACACCAAATGATAGATGGCTGCAACATGGCCACTCCCTTGTACAGCTGCTGCTACCTTTGTCATGTTTTCAATAAACCAAGACCAGCACATTTTGTCTTTTCGTGATTGGATAGCAAACATTGTTCTTATACTGGGATGTTGACATTTATCTGAGTATCTTTAATTTAGTACATCAGACAACATATGATATCTGTTGAAAGGAGACTACTCTCAGTTCAAGTTCAAGTCAATTTTATTGTCATTTCCACCACATGTGGTACATGAGGTGGAACAAAATTATGTACACAGAGTCCCAGTTATACCCCAAATAGAAAACTATAAAATATACAAAGAAACAGTAAATAAGGATCAAGATATACCACACCACACCACACCACACCACACCATACCATACCACTTTATTTATAGAGCACTTAAAACGGCTACAAGGCCAACTAAAGTGCTGTACAGCAGAAACAAACAAGTAAAGCACACAGCAAAACATAAAATGAAGTAAAATAAAAATATAGATACAAATGGAAGAAGATAACTAAATGGCTAACATTGTAGAATAGACAGGTTAAAAAAAAAAGTAAATTTGAACAAGACGCTGTCTTGTTCTAGAATTGCGCTGCTCAAGGTGGCTGCATGTTGGAGCAGCTCTGTTACTTTCATTCTGAGATTTTGCTTTTGGAAACTTTAATTCCTCTTTTTATGGATGTAAATCACATTTTTTGGATGATGGTTTCCTCTGGTGTCAGATGCTGTGCAGCTGGAAGGATTTTTACTGAAACTTTTTTTAGTTTTGGACATTTGTTGTTGTTAAGATATTTTTTAATCTAGACTGGTCCTATGGTTTTGATTTGCTCATAACCTGGTCATAATTTCATTATATAACCATGGCAACAAGGCAGTTTTCTACAACCAACAGCAGCTGATTAACATCTCAAAAGCTCAAATAATATCTCAACTACAGCCCCAAATCTCAAATGAGTTGAAAAGGATGTTCTGTGGACGCATTCTCATCTACCTGCCAGCTGTGCTCGAGTGGGTGACCACTGAGATCCTGGAACTAGCAGGAAACACGGCTCATGACAGTGGAAGGACAGAATCGTGCCTCGGCACCTACAATTGGCTGTCTGCAGCGACGAGGAGCTCGGCAGACTGCTGGGAGGAGTGGCCATCGCTCTGGGAAGAGTTCTGCCCGGCATTGGGGCGGTCCTGCAGCCCGGGGGAACCGAGAGGCCAGCCGAGTCTGGGTGGACAGATTGGACGGCATCTGCAGCCAGTTTCTTAGGATCCACTGTGGGATGGACCTTTACAAGAGATCCTTCCTGTCTACAGCCATCAGCATCTATAACATCTCTTAATGAAATGAGGATAACGAGTTACAACAACAAATAATTTCCCTTTGGGATTAATAAAGTATTTTTGAATTGAATTGAATTGAAAAGCCAAGGATTAAAAGTGGGTTTTTAAGTAAGACTTAAAAACTATGAGAGAAGGGGCCTGCCTGACATGCAGTGGAAACTCATTCTACACTGTTGGACCTGCAACAGAGAAAGCCCTGTCACCTCTTGAGCTGAATTGAAAGAAGCATCTGATTCACTGACCTCAGAGAGCGCTGTGGGACATATGGCTGCAGCAGATCAGTGAGATAACTGTTCAGTGATTTAAAAACGTACAAGAGTATTTTGAACTGAA
>NC_056499.1:17915853-17923190 GCF_014905685.2 Nematolebias whitei | reverse complement strand
ATAACTGTTCAGTGATTTAAAAACGTACAAGAGTATTTTGAACTGAATTTGAAAGTGAACCAGGAGCCAGTGCAGGGAGATCAAAACTGGTATAATGGGCTCTGTTTTGCCTGTACCGATTAAAAATCGGGCTGCAGCATTTTGGACCAGTTGTAGTCGTGCAATGGAGGTCTGGCTGATTCCAAAACAGAAGCACATTGTAGTAATTGAGCCTGGATGTTATGAACGCATGTATTACTATTTCAACCTTATTTTTGGACAGTATGGGCTTCAGTTTAGACAGTCACCTCAGCTGACAAAAACAGGATTTAACAATAAAAACCTTTATCTAATCTATCTAATCTTATCTATAAAAATATTGATATATAGATCAGAGCAGTTCATCGATCCTTTGGAAAGATATATACTAAGATATATGTTAAACACTAATAATGTCAAACAATACGGCGTAACAACAGCAGCCCGAACATGAGTCTTTGGTGAGCAGATAGGTATGAATGAATACAGCAGCATGAGATAATCAGCAGCATGAGATTATCAGCAGCATGATATCAGCAGCACAGATAAGTCACATTAAAGTGGCATTACAGTGTTTTTTTATTTATTTTATTTTTCTTAAAGTGATTATCCTGGTTAGGGATTTATGAGTCCAACAGTTTCAGGGTATAGCTGTTCTTCAGTCTAATGGTTCTACACTTAACGCTCCATAACGTTGTACCTGAGGGGAGCGGGGCAAAAAGTGTGTGCTGAGTGAGTGGGGTCCTTCATGATGCACTCACCTAGCTTTGACTAAATCACAATAAAAATCTTGTCCTGATGCTCTAAATGGAGATCTTGACAGTATCCTTCAGTTCCTTGGCTGTTTAGGTGATCACACTAAACTAATTGGAAACAACTAAGACCAATCTCAATTTGTTTTTCTGCACAGTTGTGTTTGCCAAAGAAACACCGCCAAATTAGGCACTGCTGTTATAGCAGCAATTAGAAAAGTGTTATTAATGTGTTTGCATCGTCACACATAGACCATGGTGACTCTTTATTTCCTTTTAAGTCAAGAGTCTTAATGTTAGTCCATATTTCTGCTGCTAGGCTGTACAGTAAGACACGTCACTCTCACATCACCCATTTATTGAGGCAGTGCTCTGGCTCCTAAATCCCTTTTCTCTCCCTAAAGCCATAAACAGACAGGCTCCTGCTTATGTCAGTGAACTTTGACTCCTTCCACACCTTCCACACTCCTGCTATATCCTGATCAAGCCTTTTACGTTGTTCCTTGTTCAAGTCTGAAAAAAAAAAAAAACTGTGGGGGATATATTTTCTGCCTTAGGTCCTAAAAACAAAATGCTATTAAGTGTTTTCAATCAGCTGCTAACACAACTTTTTTCCCCAACATATTTAATTGATCTACGTTGAAATGCTCTTGTTTCATTGTCCTTTTCCTTTTTATACTTTTTTCTCTGCTTACTTTTGTAAAACAATTTGTAAACTTGTTTTCACAATGTGTTATGTTGTTAAAAATACTTAATTCACGTTCAGAGCAGTTCATTGATCCTTTGGCACAAAAAAACATGTTTTTTTTCCCATCAAGTTGTTGTCTGTTTGTTAATTAGCTGATGTAAAAATGATGATTTATGTTCAACACTGATCTCTATGTTTGACCTACTCCATTTTAAAATGATTTAATCTGGTGTATGTCATTTTGGAGGCTTGTCAAAAACAAAGCCAACAATCTAATAAGTTTAAGCGTTGCTCTTTATTGGTCAGTGTTTGTTTGTCACCACTGGGTGTCACTGCAGAGCTTTGATTTTAGTTTCCACCTATACTTCCATCCATTTTCACATTTCAGTCATGTGAGTGAGCAAATAAGCTGCAGAGAGAAACCATCTTTGTAATCACTCTTTTTAATTTCATCTTTAAGAGTGCATTTCTCCCTGCGCTTGCATGCTAATTGTGCCCGCGCGTATGTTCAGTGTGAAATCAAAAGAATGTCAGTGTCACTCAGTGGACTCTCATTAAGATGCTTTGCCAGTGTTTAATAATCCGTCCATATGGTCATCGTGGTGGTAGCCTCTCCCTCCTCCTTCAGGTGGTTGGGTCTGACAGAGATCCAACAACACAGCACGACAGGAAAGATCATTTTAGAGCTTTATTGTGGTGATTTGTAAGCCAGAGCATTATGAAAACAATCTTTCTTGGCTCCTGGAACGGAAATGTGCCCAGATTAAAAAACAACAACAACTGTTTCATAAATGACTTTAGAGTCTGTCGGTCCCCAGTAGCTGTGATCTCGGCTCGAACGGTCCTGCTCTATCATCTGTGAAATGTGGTTCACATCACAGTGGTGATGTTACAGAGAACATTGTTACTGCTGCTCTCAGCTGATGCCCTCAGATCTACAGGAAAGGTCAGTAGTTGGGTACCCAACCCTGACACTGATTTGGTCTCATGGAAATCTTTGGTGCCAGAGTATAATTAGTGGCCATATGGGCTCTGTGGTGAGAACTTGCTGCAACAGACCCATAGAGAAGCTATGCTGATGCCCATTATTCATCAGCTCTTCAGAGGCTGTAAAATGATGACGGAGGAGTTCAAATTTGGATCAATATTTATATCTAATCTCTTGACACCGGCTGCTAATATCTGGTTATAACTCCTTTTTTTGTATATTCTTCAAAAGGAAGTAAATAGAATAGATTTTAAATATAAATTTAGACCTTGTGTTTAGCAGAGCAGTGCTGTTGTCAGTGCTGTCATCTCACAGTGAGAGTTCATGACTTGCCTGCAGCCGCACGCTGTTTTTGTGTGCCTGTTCAAAAGTATAAATCTTGAATGCAATAAGTGGTACTTTAAAAAATGGTTATACATGTGACTGACATGCTTTATTTTTGTTTGTGTGATTCATGCAGATTCCAACTGACCGTTTGAGCTTATTGTGTTATGACTAGATGCACAGAACCGCTACAGAAAACGGTGCAACAATGCATGAATTTTACCATAAAATGCGGCCCCCTGAAACTGTGGCTACAAACTGATTTTTGATCATGGTTTTTGTGTAAATAGTAAAGACTGAAAAGTTGATTTTAACCTATAAACGTACAATAACAGATTTTACATGATTTATTCATGAAATCAGAATCAAAACTTCATTTTGAAGTGCTCGTACATACAAGCTTTGTTTTTGGTCACTGAAGCCTCCAGTACCTGCATGCATTTGCAACAACACAATTTAACAAAATAAACAGAAAATAGAATAAAAATGAAGTAAATTCATGCTTGAAGATACACTGTTAAATAGTATAAAATACAAGTCCTGATTGGGTACAGGTACTTGGTGTGCAGTACAAAAGAGGTATGCATTTTTGTGGAGAGTATCAGCTGAAATTAGAATAAATAAGGGAAATGTACAGAGCTGTTTATGTCCAAGACGGCATGCATGTAGGTGAAATGGACTATGGTGATAATCTTACATGAGAATCTAACTTATTTACAGAGAAAGTGAATAAATACACACGGATGTGTCAACAATTTTCCGTCAGGTCATCGGAACATGTTTCATTTTTTTGTGCTGAAACGTTTCACCTTCCATCCAGAGGCTTCACTGATGTGTATTGTTCTTGACTGAAATGCTCTGTACTACCTGAAGGTCTGTGTCCTGGGTTTTAGGGGGCATGAAATGATCTTTGTTGTTTTGTTGTTGTTGTTTTTTGGTCCACAAAAATACACATCTATTCTATGTAGGGCTCAGTGGGACACAATGATTCAGTGAGAAGTTTAAATTGACCACTGTTTGATCTTAATTATGTCTCAGACTTGGACCAGACAGCGATAGAGGTGCACAGAACTGACTCATAAAGAGCTGAATAGAATGGGGTCTTGATCTTCTCTTCAGCTTGGGCCTTCCTCACAAGAGTAGCTGTAGGTTGTGCATTTCATGTTATGGCTCTGGAACCTGAAGGACTCCACAGCAGCCATGATGATGTTCAGGATAGTGAAGGGTGAGTGCAAAAGTCTACTATCGTCTCTGACTTTTGGGATGCTATGGGTTCCTATTGAGTTCGTGGATTCTTTCAAATATTTGGGAATCTTGATTGATGCACGTCTCTTTTAAGCCTCATGTCGAAAACTTGGTGAAGATACTGAAATTAAAATTGGGTTTCCGTCCATCCATCCATCCATCCATCCATCCATCTATCCATCCATCCATCCATTATCTTTTACCCGCTTCTTCCATTTTGGGTCACAGGGGTCGCCGGTGCCCATGTCCAGCAATCACTGTGCGAGAGGCGGGGTACACCCTGGACAGGTCACAAGTCCATCACAGGGACACATAGAGACAAACGAGACAAACAACCATTCACTCTCTCACTCACACCTAGGGACAATTTAGAGTTCCCAGTCAGCCTAACATGTATGTTTTTGGTCTATGGGAGGAAACCAGAGTACCCGGAGAAAACCCACGCATGCACGGAGAGAACATGCAAACTCCACCCAGAAAGGCCCCTGGACCAGGATTTGAACCGGGGACCTGCTCGCTGAGAGGCAGCAGCTCTACCAGTTGCGCCACCATGCTGCCTTAATTCAATTCAATTCAGTTTATTTATATAGCACCAAGTCACAACAGAATAATAGAAAACATTGTTATTATTATTTAAAAAATATTATTGTGACATTATTTACATGAATGCTCCTGCAAGCACGTTGCAGATGTTGGATGATGTCTACCACGTCATGTTAAGATCCATAACTGGTTGTAACTACCGTACCCACCACTGCACTCTGTCCTCTTTACTTCATGCAGGTCCTCACGTACATTTTCATCTTTAAATCACTTCTTGGTCTGCTGCCTTCTTAGATCTCCTCCTACATGTCACTTCGTCAGTGCAACTACAGCGTGCGCTCTCCAGATATCATTACCTGCAGCGTCCCCTCAGTGTGGACTGAACTCGGCAAAAGGGCCTTCTCGTCCGCCCCTCCTGTAACCTGGAACACCTTACAAAAAGATCTAAAGCTGTCAACTTTGACCTCTCTAAAGGATCTTAAACAATCGTTAAGTTCAATGCAGACATGTTCCTCGTTTTAGTATTTTAGCTTGTTTTTATAATGTAGCTTGATTTTATCCAAGGCTACATTATTTTTTATTAACTTACAGCACATGCAAATGTTTGACAGAACAAGTGCGATGTCAGTTCTGCTTGACGTTTGCAGTCATATCAACCAATCATTTTATATATTCTCCTTGAAAATTCGATAAAATAAAATTACTTGTTTTATGTTCTTCCCTCAATTTGTCAAAATGTTGTAGCTTTAAAACTATCATTGATATTCACTCACACAGCTTCACCTGTTTTAGTATAAATTTAAATATCCCCAAGAAGGTTGGATTTTCTGCTACTGATGTATTACAAAGATGAATACGGAGCCCTCTTCATTTGAAAGGGAAAAATTCAGAAAATAAGTTTTTTTTTTTAATAATATGCACATGTATAGCATACAGACAAGCAAACAGCGATTTCCTCTAACATTGCTGACAGAAGACATTTAGATAACACACCAACAGTCTGTTTTCACATCTGCAATCATCTTGAGTCATCTGACTAAATGACACATTTTATAAATATATAAATTTAATTAGCAATTATGATTTGAACGACAAAACGTTTTCTTGTGTTTTTTTATTTATTTACAAGTTTCCAGTTCAAATGAAGCAGTGTGAAATCCAATATCTGAAGTCAACCAAATCAACAGCAGAAGCCTTGCCATGAAACGACGGGCTAAAAGAACTGTCAGACCAAGAGCTCAGAACCATCCCTCCATCAAAGCAGTTTTTAACAGCAGTCTGCAAATGTGACTGTAAGCTGTCGGACACAAAACGAGGATCAGAAAAGTCAGCTTTTAGAAATGAAAAGCCTTTGATCTGGGGTGACTTCATGAGATACAAAATGACAAGTTTTGCAATGAAAATCTATCAAAAGTTCCAAGACAATAGATCCACCCCCCACTCTTTGAGGAACTACAATGCGATTGGTAATACTTCTTATGATTAAACAGCAACAAAAAAAGACACATTTTTATAAAGACAATTATTTATTTATTTTGAGCAATAAGGCTTATTACATTTTGAAGTAAATTTATACACACAACATATAGCTTGGAAAAAACAAAGAAAAACTTGGGAAATTTTATTTAGCACTGCTGGTCAGATCGATGGCTCTGTTGCATATTGTCATACATAGATCTGCAAACACTGTTTGTTGGACAAATCATTTTGAACGCAGCAGCAAAAGATGCTTCTTATGTTTTTAAATTCACTGGAAAAATGTGTCTCATTCTCTAAGCCATAGATGCATTTTACACTGCTTTGACTAAAACAGACACGACCGAATTTGCCTCCACTGTGTTACATAATAATAGTGATAATAATAATAATACATTTTATTTGTATAGCACTTTTCTAAGTTTCAAAGACGCTTTACGGGAGTTCAAAAAATATAAACTAGATAATGCAACACATAAAAACACATAAAAAGGGCAAATTTAAACATTAAAAGCAATTTCAAGTCAAAGTCAACGCTTCTTTATTTCTTTATTCATGTGGTACATGTGGTGGAACGAAATTGTGTACACATGGTCCCAGCTACATCCAACACAAACATAAAATGTAAAAGAAAAACTGTAATACGATCTAAGATATGATGAGAGAAAAACGATAAACTAAAAACACGCTAAGCACTAGTAGTACAAAAAGCATAGCTTAAAGAGGTGGGTTTTGAGTTCTTTCTTAAACGTGGGGAGATCGGAGCAGGCACGAAGCAGTTGGGGCAGTGAGTTCCAGAGGGTGGGGGTGGTGATGGAGAAGGCTCTGTCTCCCCAGGTTTGGAGCTTGTACAACATTGTAGATTGGGAGGCTGTGGCTGAGTGGTTAGAGCAGTCGTCCTCCAATGCAAGAGTTGGGGGTTTGATTCCACCAGCAGTCATATGCCGAAGTGTCCCTGGGCAAGACACTGAACCCCTCATTGCCTCCGATGTGTGTCCCATCGGTGTATGAATGTGATAAAGCACTGATTATTCTTTGTATAGATCTAGTAGAGTGCTGTATGAATAGGTAAATGAGGACACACATATTGTAGAGTATCTTGACAAGATAGACAGGCGCTATATAAGTACAGTACATTTACCGTTTATTACACTACTATGCGTTTCTCTGTGATTTTACAATTAGGAGAAAAAAGACAAGTTATACTCTTTGCAAGACCATAAATCAGCTGTTAATCAGGAGAAAGTCTAACATGAGTAAAAAACTGATATTGTTACTCCCTGGGCCGGATTTTAGCAGGGGC
>NC_056499.1:17902576-17915453 GCF_014905685.2 Nematolebias whitei | reverse complement strand
CCCCCATCCTCCTAAATCCGGCCCTGGTTACTCCTCATCCAAAGAGGCCGATGGGTCACAGAAAGGGTTATTATTATTATTCCACAATTAAAGATAAAATACATAATTATATGAGGTCTTGGTACCAATAAATATGAAGTGTTTCTGGAGTTTCCAGCGGTCTCACTCAGGTCAATTTGAACTGGTGAGTTGGACTTTCTGATGTTCCAGTCAAACAACTGAGTGGAACCTCCAGGTCATAGAAACAACACCGTCTCTTACAATAAAAGCAGCTGCACTAAATTAAGCAGTCGACAAGGTCTAGTGGTACTGAGAACCATCTGGTAATTGCAGGTTTGGTGATTCAATCTTTTACTCATGACTGTATGTCAAAGTGTCCTTGAGCAAGACACTGTACCCCGGTCTGCAGGTCAATGATCATTTTGTTAGGAAGAGATGCTCTCTCCAGCTGGTGACCTACATCAACGCAGCCTTAAATTGAATGTGCAGCCCACCGTTATTGACATAAGACCTGCCTAGAACATTACTCAGACTTGCCTGCAGATTAATAATCCAAGGTGCAAGGATTATCACCTAAAGTCACCTTCAGTAACACGAGAGTAAATTTCTTTGTTCAAGCATTAATCACAAATGCCTAAATGCTCTCTCAGAGCACATACTGTACATTTCTCATAAATCTTCAGCTGTTTGTTCAGCATCTCGGCTCTTTTCAATCAAAACAGAACACTGTTGGTGAACACATGACAACAGACCCAACTGTGCTGACCTACGGTAAAGATGAAATAAAAAAGCTTGGGCAACGATTCTCACTCAGTTTTGTTCTCTTTTAACTAAAACAATCACTATCTTTTGGATTTAATGATGAATGAATGTTTGGATATAATGGTAAATAAAAACAAAGTCGGAGTCAATGGTTAGGGAGTGGTGGCGCAGAGGTTAAAGAAGTTGGGCCTGTGATTGGAAGATCGCTGGTTCAACTCCCTGGTACCGACAACATCAAAATGTGGGTGGGATCGGTGAAGCAACCACACCTACCTCCATCCTCACTTGCCCCACCCTGGGCCCTCAAGCAAGGCTCTTTAGCCCCACCATCTGCTCCCCCGGGCACCCCATAGTAGTTCTCTGCTCCACACAGAGGGCTACGGTAGCTCGGTGGTCTGTGGTTGCATCAAGAAGGGCATCCGGCGTAAACACAATTGCCAAGTCTTCGTGCGACTTCGTTCTCTGTGGTGATCCCTGAAGAAGAGATCAGCCGAAAGAAGAAAAACAAACAAAAACAAAGTCCGAGTCAATAATAAACCAGTTCACTTTAGTGATGTTTACACATTTATTATCATTATATTTGTAATTTAGCATAATAATATAGACCTATGCAAAGCTATTGACATTCACAGTATTATGCATGAACACAGCTTTATTTGGACGTACTGTAATTAGAGATAAGACTTAAACAAATTAAGGGCTTTAGAGATTTGCTTGCTGGATGGATCTCCCTCAGTCTTGGCTCCAACAGGTAAACCTAGAAGATAAGAAGTGATCCCATGCCCCCTTCCCTTTTCCTCTTATTTCCACTGCAGTGACTCATTTTCACCAACAAGTAATAAAAATAAAATTGGAAAATGCATTTTGGGCTCAATTGACAAATAACTTTTTTTATTATTTGTTTCTCATTGCTTGTTCTGCCACTGACTAGATTCTTTCCTGGGCATTAAGCCATATCACCAATATCAGGAACTTCCACTGCACAGAAGGGTTTAAACTGGGAGTTGAACCTGTGACCTTCTTGCTGTGAGGCGGCAGTGGCAGCCAACTGTTTCACCTTGCAGCCCCATTTAGTCCCAGTTTTAAAAAAAAGAAACCTGAAAAGTAATCTGGTCAATTTGAATGGGATAAAAATGATAAAAAATAAATGCATGGAAACGGTTTAAGTATTGCATCACAACATAATTTTCTTTGCACTTTTGCTTTATATGCCATAAATTATGATTTTGCTACAGTAAGTTTTTTTGAATACGTATACTAGTCACTTGCGATGTACATTTACACAGTAGTTTTCTCAAGTGCAGTGCCTTGTTTAGTATTTTTCTATGGACTGAGATTTCCAGAAGAAAAATAATCAGAGGTTTAGTTGAAAATAGAGCGTTTTATTTTCTATAGACTTTTATTCTGGTTGTCGTAAAGGTTTTTGATTGTGAATAATGAAGCTGTCTGGATGCTCTGAAACACTTTGACAGTTCACGATGCAGTTGTACAGGAAATGTAGAAAAGAGCGATGAACCTTTTCCAGTGATCGAAATACTGGACACAGTGTGCATGATTTTAAATCACAGGCTCAGCAACTTAGCTCTCAGGAAAATTGCAGTACAGAAGAAGTAATCTTTTTCAACTTTTTGGGTGTTGGAATGTCTTTATTTTGTAAAAAAGTAAATAAATACATATTGAAAGAGAGAAATCAGAAAATGTGGAGCTTTAAATGGTTTGGCCACTATTTGGTTTTTTAGAAGCTTTTATACGATTGCATGAGGATTATGTAAAGATGGAAATTTTTACAGGAACTAAAAGTCATTGCTTCTGAGTTTTGATTTTTTTTTTTTTTTTTTTAATATAAGATAAAAATGCTGTGCAGTAAGGAGATGGGGGTTGGGTAATGTTTTTGTTAATGTTAGTGCAGTATGAGTTTTAATTGTAGATTAAATCAGCATAAGACTGGCTAAAATCCAATACTTGGGATTCAGCATCGTTTTTAAATAAAACAAACTTTATTTATGATTTGGAACGATATCTATATTTTAATTATAATAACTGTCAAGAAGAGTGGACTTGAAGCCAGATGAGCACAATCAGAAAATGATTGAAGTGTTTATTTAATGCACATTGCATGTTCAACAAAACTTCCTTTATGTAAGATCCAACTATCCACCAAGATGTAAAAAATAAAAAAATAGAAGAGCAAGACGAAAAAAACTTTCTCTTTTGTCTTTTTTCATTCTTTCGCCCATTTAATATTTAAAACTCAGGAACTGAATGCACTTTATGACTACTTGACATGCAATTTTTTTATTCATAATTATAGTTATTTTTATGTCTGACCTTTATATGTTTCAGCTCACACACTAGTTGCACTTTATGGTGTCTCTTTGTTTTGTCTTTGTGGAGCTCACTTTGCATTTAGTCTGGACGGACAAAAGGAAATGTAATTTCACAGTGTTTTGTTATAAAGCTAGATTGACAATATAATAGTCGATCAGGGCAAAAAACAGGAGTTGAAACACAAACGGAAATACATCTACACACTGGCTAAAGCATTGAGATTAAGTGATACATAAGAGACTGATGGATATCTTGAAATAAGATATAACTCAAAATAAACTAAGGTATCGTTATAAAGCAGAAAACGCATTTCATATATATAAGAAACTAGAGAAATTGCATTGCTTGTGAAAATGCAGTGTGAATGCTTATTGCAGAAGAATTTTTATTATTAACCTTTATTTAACCAGGAAAATCCCATTGAGATCACAGATCTCTTTTGCAAGGGAGGCCTGGGCCTGAAGGCAGCCTAACACGTATGTTTTTCATCTGTGGGAGGAAACCGGAGTACACAGAGAAAACCCACACAAGCACGAGAAGAACATGCAAACTCCACAGAGAAAGACCCCAGGTTCAATCGGGGATTGAACCCAGGACTTTATTGCTGTGAGGCAACAGTGCTAACCACTGATCCGTCGTGCTGCAAACTTGATGAAAAACTGCTGAAATGAGATTAAAAAAACAACATTCAGGAATGTAGCTGAATTGAAAGAACAAGGTTAAATTAGCAGAAGAAAGCAGAAAGAACACATATTTGCTGAATTATGAAACTAAAATAGAAATGTTTGTAAAATCTCCATTTAGAATAGTCTCAAGGAGCGCTGCGTTGTAATTCAGGGAATACGATTATGGAATTGCCTTGATATTATCATAAAATTTCTAAAACAATTTATATGTTTAAAAAGACGATTAAGTTAAAAGTGTTGGAAAAGTATGATACCATGTGAAGGATATCTAATAATTTTTTTGTTTTCACTTTGGAGGTTGTTCGATCCTAAATTGCTGTTTGTAGTTATTTTATACTTTTTTTTTTTTATAAGGGGCAGATGTAAGAATTTTCTTATTCTTTCTGCACCCTTTTCATTCAATGTTTTGATTTTTAATAGATTAGTTTTGTTTATTTTGCTTCTTTTAAAGTAATAAATAAAACAAATAATAATAATAAAAAAATGTTTAAATACCTGTAAGCAGAAATTAACTAAACAATTAGAAAATCAGCTTGAAAAAGTTAAAATTAGTAACAAACAAACAAAAAAAGTCTATAAAGAATTCCAAAAAGCAGAAAGAAGCTTAACCTACGAGAAGGAGATAAAAAGAGCTGAAATGAGCTACATAAAAAAAAAAAAAAAAAAAAGGAATTAGTTGAAAAAGCTAAAATTTGCATGAAACATCTAAATAGTAGCTTAAATTGCAGAAAAAGCTGAAACTAGCTGAACAAAGCTGAAAGGAGCATAATGAGCTGAAATTAACAGAAAGAAGTTAATCAGGCTGAAAGTGACACGAATTACCACAAAAACTTAAATTTATCTGAAAACTGTTGAAATTAACCCTTTTTTTCTAAAAAGGCAGAAGCTTAAATTAACAGAAGAAAGCAGAAATAACACATGTTTAGCAATTAGGCTGAAAGAAGCAGAAATGAGCACAGAGTAGAAATTATCTGAAAAAACTGTAATTAGTGAAAAAACAGCTGAAAATTAGCTAAAAAGGCAGAAAGAAGCTGAAATTACAAGGAAGTGGAGAGAGCACATTTTTGCTGAATTGGGCTGAAAAAAGTTTAAATGAGTGCAAAAAATGTGGAATTAGCTGAAAAATACTTAATTAGCATAAAACAGCTAAACAGTAGCTGAAATAGTAGAAAAGGCTGAAACGCAGAAATAGCTAAAAGGAGCATAAAAGGCCGAAATCAGCAGAAAGAAGTAAGAAGAAGCACAAAACTATCAGTTAGTAATAAAAAAATTTTTTAAAGTTAAATATGTAAATCATTATTAGCAATAGATTGTGTTGGCTGCTGATATAAATTGTGACATTTTAAACTTTAAAAATTTTAAAACCAATGTATAACTTGGAAAAAAAAAACCTACAGCACTTAAAAAATACTAAATCGATTCATGTATTGTTTTCCTCTTGTGTCGTTAACATGGTGGAGAGACGTTTTGAATTGTATGTAATCAGTTATGTTTAGACTGAACAGATGGGCCATAAAATTTAACGTTGCTTCAGAAATAACTGCAGATTTTCAACAATGTGAACAGAGAATATGACTTGTGTATTTTATTCAATAGAAAGGTCCTTCAAATGTCAAATGGTGGTGTGTGCACTTCCTGTGAACTCCACTGATCAAGTCATGAACAAACTGTGAGTGTGGCCCAGCCTTGTTTTCATCTGCTCTCTCTGTCATTTGCAATTCTATCAAGTCCCAAAGTGACACTTTTCACTTTCTGCTCATCTTGGGACAGAATAACATTAAAATAATGTTTGTGTCCTGCAGTGACAGATGCTGAAGGTGTTCTCAGAGGATGTGTTTGTTTGTGCATACGTCCAAAGACTTTAAAGAAGAACAGCAAAGATCCTGACGGCTTCTTTCTTCTGCTTTCTTCTTTTGTTTACTTGTGTCTTTTTTTCCTTAGAAATAGTGAAATTAGGTTATGTACCTGTTTTGATGCCTTTGGAAGAATGATATTACAACTTTTGTGATGTTTTCAAAAAAGATATTCATATTGCACATCATGAACTTGTCACTGTTTTGCTTTAGATCCATTTGAAATGATTTGCAGAAAATATTGTTTTTTTTCTTTTATGTTATAAATAAAAAATAATAAAAATAGCTACATAATAATTACTACTACTACTATTACAAATACTACTACTACTACTACTACTACTAATAATAATAATAATAATAAAACACATTACGTGAAATGTTTTCTTCTATGATTTATGTTTGGACCTGCCATAATATATCGAACAAAAATATGCAACACTTTTGTTTTTGCTCCCATTTCTCATGAGCTCAAAAGATCCAAGACTTTTTCTATTTACAAGTATTGTTCACAAATGTGTGTAAATCTGTGTTAGTGAGCGCTTCTCCTTTGCTGAGATAATCCATCCTCCTCGCAGGTGTGGCACATCAAGATGCTGATTAGACATGATTATTGCACAGGTGTGGCTTAGACTGACCACAATCAAAAAAAGCCACTAAAATGTGCAGTTTTATCACAGCACAATACCACAGATGACACAGGTTTTGAGGGAGCATGCAACTGGCATGCTGGCTGCAGGAATGTCCATATTCAGAGAATTTTGCAGTACATTCAATCGGCCTCACAACCACATTGTGTAACCACATCAGCCCCTGTGTTCATTGTCCATAACATATACCTGCTCATACCATAACCCCACCGCCACCATGGGCCACTCGATTCATAACGTTGACTTCAGCAAACCACCCACCCACGCAACGCCATATGCAAAGTCGTCTGCCATCTACCCTGTATAGGGAAAACCAGAATTCATCCCTGAAGAGAACACCTCACCAATGTGCCATTCACCATCAGATGTGAGCCTTTGCCCACTCATTGTTTACTCATTACGATAACCAACTTCAGTCAGGTGGAGACTTTGATGAGGACATGATCATTCAGATGAGCTTCCCTGACACGGTTTGACTGTGCAGATTTTTTTTTTTGCTTTTGCAACCCGCTTGTTGCAGCAACTGTTCAGGTTGCTGATCTCAGATGATCTTGGAGGTGAAGATGCTGGATGTGGAAGTTCTGGGCTGGTGTGGTTGCATGTGGTTTGTGGTTGTGACGCTGGTTAGATAGATGTACTGCCAAATTCTCTGAAATCCCTTTTTGGAGATGGCTTATGGTAGAGAAATTCACATTCAGTTCATGGGCAACAGCTTTGGTGGACATTCCTGCAATCTCCATATCAACTGCACTCTCCCTCAAAACTTGCAACATCTGTGGTGTTGTGTCGTGTGATAAAACTTGTGGCCTTTTATTGTGGTCAGCCTAAGGCACAGCTGCACAATAATCACGCTGTCTAATCCACATCTCGATGTGACAAACCTGTGAGGTGAATGGATTATCTCGGTAAAGGAGAAGTGCTAACTAACTCGGTATTTGAAAGAAAAAGGTCTTTTGCTTCATAGAAAACATCCCAGATCTTTGAGTTCAGCTCATGAAAAATGGGAGCACAAAGAGTTGCATTTCCATGTTTGTTCAGTAAACAAACAAAATCCGATAAGTTGCCATATAGTTTTTTCAATCATTAATCAGTTTAATCGGGCAGGAGAGTGGTGGCGCAGAGGTTAGAGAAGGTACGCTTGTAATCGGAAGGTTGCCGGTTCGACTCCCCGGACCGACAACATCAAAATGTGGGTGAGATAGGTCAAATATCCACACCAGCCTCCACCCTCATCTGCCCCACTCTGGGTTCTTGCTTCTGCTCCCCCGGGCACCATAGACGGCAGCTCTCTGCTCCACAGAGAGGGCCGTGGTAGCTCGGTGGTCTGTGGTTGCTTCAGGAAGGGTATCCGGTGTAAAAATAATTGTCATGTCTTCGTGCGAGTTAGTTCTCTGTAGCGACCCATGAAGAAGGGAGCAGCCGAAAGGAAAAAATAAAAAAATCAGTTTAATCAGGCAATAGAGGCATGAGAGGAAGGAACGTGGGTCCGAACAAACAACTCAACAAAACATCATTGCAACATTCACTAAGTGCACTTTGAATGACAAAAAGAGTGAATGGCTAGTAACAATTACTGATGCCGTTTCATAATATTTGACCAAAGGTTTGATTCCTTTACAGTATTCATATGTCAACAAGTTTGTTTGCATCTTTGTTTATATGTGTGTTGCAAATTTGAGGTCAATTTTATTAGGTGACAGTAGGCTCCTGAAGAGTCACAAGTTTAAATGACTCCTCTGGTAAAATAATTTGTTAGGCAGTTCTGTTTGTTCTAATGAGGATTTTCATGGAAATCCTGACCTTTAGTGACACCTAGAGAAAAACGTTTGTGCTTACATTTGATCCAGCGGTGTCAGTGCTAGTCACTGTGAGGCTGTTTGAAGCAACTGATTCACCTTTTGCTCAGAAGTTCATCATAAATAAAAGATGAGAAATATCCCTCACTTGTTTGCACTAATAAAGTGCTGCTATTTGCAAGCTGCAATCATATTTAAAATGTCCTCTTTTTTGTTCAATTATTCTATCTAAAACATGTTTGCAAACACTTTGTCTTGAGATAATAAATGTAACTTTGAGGTTATGTCACCCTATTTCAGAGTCAAGAAAAAGTGACTATCCAAACATGCATTGTAAAAGTGGAAGGAAACAGGTTATTAATCTGTCACACAGTCACAATAACCGTTTCACATCCTCACAGTAATATGCATTGTTTCAGACAGAAAAACATTTAGCCAAACCCTATCTGAAATATTTAAATTCTAAAAAGCATTGCATTTGTTTTAAGGAGGTGACAGTGGTTGTTACTGATCCACAGCAGTGCTAGAACAACAACTAAATTAATCATATATCCATCTATCCATTCATGTATCTATGTATATATATATATATATATATATATATATATAACCAGCTGTATTTAAATTATCTTGAGGGCTTACTTTATTTTACAAAAGCAAACTTCCCTAAGCAGAGAATTAACAAAAGATGGCTGTATGACAGCGAAATGATGTGCACATAGTAAATCCAGACAGGTGGGTGGACAGAGAGGAGGGGAGGGAGATAGACTGACAGATGAGAAGAAGGGTGAGATAATGAGGCAAAGGGATTGAGATGAGAGACTGGAGTTGTGCAAGCACCCACAGAAAATCAAATGGTGAAAATTAAAAATGGAACCTTGAGTTGAAAGGACGAAGGGGGGGAGGAGGAAGCATTAGGAGCAGTTGATAAGAAACGAACAAGAAGGCTAATTGAAAGCAAGTGAGGAAGAATATAATAGACATGGGTGGGGAGAAAATGTTTGAGAGACAAAGAGAGTGTGTGAGAGGGAGATAGGGTTGCAAAACAAATTAAACCAGGAGGGCAACAAGGAACGGGGGGCTAAAAGAGTGACAGGATGAAAAAGTGAAATCAGATGGAAAGGCCTTTTTGGTTCATCCAGGCTGAAAGTTGAATCACAGTTTACAAGCTACTGGCTTACAACAAGCAAGATGGTGTTTTTCATTAGGCACTGACACAAGAACAGAGGCATCGTACCATATGCTCATGTTTTATCTCATACTTCAGTGGAGCGCACGCAAATCCACATTTCTTGGCTTTTGTTTTGAAGCAGATGTTTACATATATTTAAATAAACATAAGCCTGAACAAAAAAGGCAGGTTTTATAGAAGTTTTGATTTTCATACAAGGAAGCAAAGAAAATGGAGTTCTTTTAGAGTCCAAGTGGCTCTTAAATCCCCTCACCAGTTTTGTCAACAAACTGAAGCCTGAAGCGATTGTTTTAAATGTCCACAGCTGATATGTTTAAATTCAGGGCATGCTTTGCTACGCAGAACTGCAGAAGTCTGTGTCTTTAGAGACATTTTGTCGAGGTTGTTTATAGGTAGAGCAGCACGGTGGGTCAGTTGGTAGAGCTGCTGCCTTTCAGCGAGCAGGTTACCCTGGTTCAAATCCCTGTACGGGGGCCTTTCTGGGTGGAGTTTGCATGTTCCCTCCGTGCATGCGTGGGTTTTCTCTGAGTACTCTGGTTTCCTCCCACAGACCAAAAACATACATGTTAGGCTGATTGGTAACTCTAAATTGTCCCTAGGTGTGAGTGATAGAGTGAATAGTGGCTGCATGTTGGAGTAGCTGTTACTTTCATTATGGGATATTGCTTTTGAAAAGTTATTTCCTCTTTTTTATGGATGAAAATTGCTTTTTTTTTTTTGGACGATTACTTCCTCTGGTATCGAATTCTGTGCATCTGGAAGGATTTTTACTGAAACCTTTTTACTTTTGGACATTTGTTATGAAGCATAGCCATGACAACAAAAATCCCAAATGAATTGTAAAGGAGGTGCCGTGGATGCATCTCCATCTGCCTGACGGAGGTGCTCGAGTGACTGACTGCTGAATCCTGGAACTGGCAGGAAACACAGCTCATGACAAGAAGACCAGGATCATCCCCTGACACCTGCAGCTGACTGTCTGCAATGATGAGGAGGTCAACAAGCTGATGAGAGGAGTGGCCATCACTCAGGGAGGAGTTCTGCCCAACATTCAGGTGGTCCTGCTGCCCAGGAGGATCGAGAGATCCGCTGGGTCCGGGTGGATGTATCGGCATCTGCAGCCAGTTTCTTCAGATTCACTGTGGGGCAGACAAGCTCAAGCTTTGCGGAGGGTGGTGGGGGCTGCACGGGGGTCTGTCGGGGTCGGTCTCCCCGCCGTCGCAGGCGTCTGCACCTCCGGATGCAGGAGGAGGGCCACCTGCATCATGGGGGACCCCACCCACCCAGCACACACACTTTTTGCCCCGCTCCCCTCGGGAAGGAGGTTAAGGAGCATTAAGTGTAGAACCACTAGACTGAGGAACAGCTTCTACCCTGAGGCTGTTAGACTCATGAATCTCTAACTAGAATGGTCACTGTGAAGGGCCATGTCGTGTTGCTGCTGGTCTGTTTCGTGTTGCTGCTGATCTGTTTCGGTGTTGATGTGTTCGTGCGTGCACGTCTGCTCACAGACTCATGTTCATGTTTGTGCTGATGTTCGGTGTTTTGTGTTGTGAGTGCTTGGTGTGTGTTTGGTTGATGTTTTTCTTGGTTCATATCTTAGATGTTATTGCTGTTTTTCTTATACATTTTATTGTTGGATGTAACTGGGACCCTGCGTACATAATTTCGCTCCACCACATGTACCACATGAGGTGCGAATGACAATAAAGAAACTCTGACTCTGACTCTGACAAGAGATCCTTCCTGCCCACAGCCATCAGCACATATAACAAGTCTTAATGAAACCAGGATGATGAGCTACAACAACAGTTAATTTCCCTTTGGGATTAATAAAGTATTTTGAATTGAATTAAATTGAATGGTTGTTTGTCTCGTTTGTCTCTACGTGTCCCTGTGATGGACTTGCGACCTGCTCAGGGTGTACTCCGCCTCTCGCACAGTGATGGCTGGACATGGACTCCAGTGCCGCGACCTGATAAGGATGAAGCGAGTAAAGATAATGGATGGATGGATGTTTGTAGGTAGAGACAATAATGCCCTTGTGTTTGGAAAGTTCCAAGTTGGACTACTATTTAGTCTATATAGTTCTAAAAAATGAACTATTCCAAATAAGATAAAGGAATTAATGAAAGAGTAAGATAACTTTGTAAATCAAAATCCTTTCAGAACAAGCAATATTTACATATTTTCACTTAATTTTGATTTTTTGACTCTACTAAGTGAGCAGCATTATGAAAGTAACAGCACAAGTACTAGGATAGCTTTAACCCTGACCTTGGTCTACCTGAAGTAAAATTAGGGCTTTAGGTCATTTATTCTGTGTGATAGTAAATGTCTAATAGTGCTAGTAGTGAAGCCACTACAGGATGTTGACTCTCTATGACAATTACACATCTGCATTTTTTAATGTACTATAATAAATGTGACCACAATTTATATACAAAGGGAATGCTACGTTTTTTTTTTGCTTTTTTTTTTACATTTTAATTGCAGGTTTTCCCTCCTCCAGAGTATACAGAGTATATCTTTTCAAACTGATCTGGATAGTTGAAAGATATTGTATTCAAATGTGAGCACGTAGATAAACTGTGCATTTAGATGCAAAATCTTTACCTGCAGAAACTTTTATACAAATGTGTTCTGAATGCAAGGACACACACACACAGAAAAAACAACACATTTATGACTGAGTAAAATGTGCAGGTCATATAGCTTCAACAAGTGGCGCAGACACAGGCTAAAAACTTTGAAATCCTCAAGAAACCAAAGCAACCTGACAACAAAATCCCACAAATCCACCCCACCCCTATAAACCCCAGCACAATGAACACAAAACCCACGCAAACTATATAACAGAGACGCAAAGCAACTTCACTTTAGATGTGTCTGTCATGACTCATGTTACAGTTCCTGCAGTAGCTGTCAGTCTCAGGCAGATTTATTCTGTCCTTCCAGCACTTCAGTGTGTGTGTATAAAAGAGAAATCCTCAACCTTAAAGAGGAAGTCAAGTCACTGTAAACAACATTACACCTGATTACCTGTACTCACAAACGCTGGCAGTGACATATAGCCCCTCCATCTTACAGTAAGCCATCATATATTTCTGATTATTACACAGTGCACTGATGGCCTGGTAGCTCTTTGCTGGAGACATTAAAGGGTATTCTGTCTCATCTTCCCCCCCTGTATTATATGCTGCTCGTCTGTTGTACTTTTACAGCCTCAGGGAGATCAACAGGTGGAAGCGTTTTAATAGAGAGGAGGCACAGCAGGTTGTCTCTTGTGTAAGATTGTGGGAGGTTCAATTAGAGGAACTGTTTGGCATGTTGAGAGCACCTCACAAATAATTAGTGCTAAAAATACAACTTGCACAAAAGTTGCCATCATGCTCCCCCCTACATGCAACTGTAGTCACACATCTAAAAAAATATTCTGTATCTTTTTTAAAAGGCAACTTTGTCAAGGTGTCTTTATTGTCATTTGCATCACATGTAGTACATGAGGTGGAATGAAACTATGTACACAGGGTACAAAAATACAAATTGTAAAGAAAACAGTAATAAGATCTAAAATATGAACAAAAAATACGCTAAACTAAGAATACAC
>NC_056499.1:17884074-17902176 GCF_014905685.2 Nematolebias whitei | reverse complement strand
GGTCATAAATGCACGCTGAAAATACACAGGGGTGAGGCAGAAAGTACCTTGCTGCACCGATAGGGGGCAGTGCTGCCCTACAGGGACAATGAAGCAGGTGCAGTCTGCGTTCTTCTGTTACACAGAGGGGCGGGTGGGGGCAAAGCAAACGGTACACTCGTTTAAATTTGTTTAGACAAAATTGAAGATCATATCTCAAAGGTAAATGATTTTTCTAAACTGGATTTTCAGTCAAAACAGAAGGTATTAGAGAGAGGAAGAAAAAAAAGTCTAAATTGAAATATAAGCTTCTTTTTTGAGTTCATATATGTGAGCATCCGATTCCAGACTAGTCTCACCAGTCACAAACCTCACCGCATGTCACTAGTCAGAGTATATATTTTTGAACATCAGGACAAAAAACTATATGAATTTACCAGAAACCTTGAACACACACATTGCATAAAATCTGTGTTTTTATAACAAAGTCATTGGTCAAACAACTAATATTAGGGACTACTGTAGCTGCGTTCATCCAGTGTCTGCAACTTCAAAAACACAACTTGTCTGATTCAAGTACCAAAAATTCCAGGTGGCTGTCAACACCAGTCTAAGAGGAAAAGGAGAAGTAGCAAACGCAAATAGTAGTAACTTTCAGAGCTAAGGAAGTGTGAACTTATTTAGCTATGTTTTGTGGTGGTTTCCAGTTACAAGGTTGCCAGTTCAAATCTTGGCTGCAGGTTGAATATATGTGCATGGTGGCCTCCAGTGCCTCTATGTTGGCCCAGTGATAGACCAGTAATCTATCCAGGGTGTAGCTTGTGTCTTGCCCATTAGCTGCTGCCACAGACATCAGCTCCCTAAGACTCTGAAAAGGATTAGCAGAGAACAAAACAGCAAGTGAGTGAGTGCAAGTATTTAGGCAGCCTGCCCTGATTAACAGCCTGTAGGTGTTAATCATTCACAGTGTCATAAACAGTGATATGTAAAGTGCTCCACATATTTTCTTGACCCAGAAATGTATCTGTGGCATTTACCGTCACAGATGTTCTGCTGGATCACTTCAGGGATGATCAGTGTAGAGCTACGAGTCTGTTTTGATACAAGCCATGATGCTTTTCCAGCAGTAACCCTCTCCTTTCAATGGCTGACTTTGTATAGGAAATTTTATATTACGGGCAGCACGGTGGTGCAGTTGGTAGAGCTGCCGCCTTTCAGTGAGAAGGTTGCTGGATCAAATCCCAGCTGGGGACATTTCTGGGTGGAGTTTGCATGTTCTCTCTCTGCATGCATGGGTTTTCTCTGGATACTCCGGTTTCCTCCCACAGACCAAAAACATGCATGTTAGGCTGATTGGTAACTCTAAATTGTCCCTAGGTGTGAGTGAGAGAGTGAATGGTTGTTTGTTTCGTTTGTCTCTATGTTGGACTGGAGACCTGTCCAGGGTGTCCTCCGCCTTTCACACAGTGACTGCTGGGTATGGGCACCAGTGATCCCCGTGACCCAAAAAGGAAGAAGCGGGTAAAAATGATGGATGGCCGGATGGACCGAAGCAGGTTCTGGTGTAGATTCTCAGTCATTCAGGATGTGGTAAACAGAAACAAACAAACAAAAAGGGGTTAAACAACAGAAGTAGCTTCAGAATAGTAGTAGTTGTTTGGTTTTTTACCGTTTTTGGATTTACTGAAACAGGTGGAAAGTAGTTGTAGAGATCACATAGGTGCTTCTGTTTAACAGCTCTGAGACCAGAAGCCTCTGGATTACCTGTAATGTTGTAAGAAACTAAGTGGAACCTTGAAAGAAAATCCTCAGGTTTATATGTGCTGCTGTAGTGACAAGCACTGATTCATCTCCTCTCACCTCTTTAAAAGCTATGAACCTCATGCTATGAAGAAATGGCTCTGGTAAAAAAAAAAAAAGATCTTTAAAATGCACTTTTCTAAAGTATTTATGAATAAAAAACATAGTTTTGGGGAAGTGGCTTTAACAGCTAAAGTTATGAAAACTGCCTTTTAAAAATAAATGTTTAAGTGCACTTGCTTCTCGCTAGACCCTTTGTGACATAAAACTGCAAACTCACTGAAATGTCATGTGGTCCGTGATAACTAAAGATATATATTTGTGATACGAAAACATAATTACCAGATACAAAGTCAGTGCTATGAGGTTGTAGGGTCATACTTATGTGGGCGGCCGTGGTGCAGTGGTGGTGGCAGCCGACCTCTGATCGGAAGGTTGGAGGTTCGAATCCCGACTTCCCACACCATGTGCCGTTGTGTCCCTGGGCAAGACACTTAACCCCGAGTTGCTCCCGGTGGGACTGGATGGCGCCTTGCATGGCAGCCTACCGCCACCGGTGTATGAATGTGCGTGTGAATGGGTGGATGGCTGGTACTGTAAAGCGCCTTGGGGCCCCTCATAGGGGGCTGGAAGGCGCTATAGAAGTAAGCTCCATTTACCATTTACCATTTACTTATAAGCTAGCAGAGTCAGAATTATAAGATGGTGTCTCATGAGATGCAGAAATCATAACAGTGAGATAAGAAAGCCATAACTGAGATAATAAATCAAACTCTGAGTTAGCTAAACCACAATTATGAGATACTAAGTTATAATTATAAAACAAGAAGTGATTGTCATGAGATAATATTTGAAAAACAAATGGTATTTTATAATTATTTTTATTTTATTTTAAAAAGGATAACAAATAAACTGTCATATGTTCATAATATGCAAGCAATACTTGAACAAAAATAATGTTTTATAGACACAAAACTACTAAACATGAATTGATGACAAAGCGCTGCGCCCCTGAATTTGGTAGATGTCGACCCTAACAATTCTGACTTGGCAAAAACCTCATAGTTTCCTAATACAGTAGTCCCTCGTTTATCGTGGGGTTTCCGTACCCTGAAGTCCCGCGATAAGTAAAAAAAAAAAGCAAAGTAAGAATACAGGAGTTCAAGTTCAAGTACAGTAAACTTTATACAGTATTAATGCTTTAGAAACTCTTCCCACACTCTTGTAATGTTCTAAACTCTTAAAGCTAAATCATTTTAACAACATGTTACTAAATTTTACTTACTAGCTCTGCAGAACAGCGACAGTTCTAATTCCAGTCCAACTCTGTTCTATTCCAGATTGATTCATTTCTGCAGACTATCCTGCAGCAATGAAGCCCACAAATCAGTCCTCTAAACTCTTAAACCTACTAATTCTAACAACATACAGTACTTATAGGTACAGGAGCTAAATAAATTTACTTACAAGGGTTCTGCAGAACAGGAGCGGCTCAGTTCTGTTCAACCCAATAGATAAAAAAAAAAAAGTCATGGCGCAGCATGGTTGAAGTCCACCGCTGCTGCTCCAGGAGCAAGGCTGTCCAGGATTTAATCCACCACCTCTGGCCCGGTCTGGACCAGCACTGCGCGACCAGAACCAGGCTGACACCTGCAGCCATCTGTTCCCTGCAGCTCCCAGGATCCAGGTCACACTGAGTCCAGATCAACTGCAGCTACTCAGCAGTGAAGATACAACTTGAAGGACGAGTTCATCTTCAGGATTATTTGACACTTCCTGCCAGTTCTGTGAGCTTATTATCGTTACGTCTGACTTTGGTTGCAAAACTTTACCTCCATTTGCAGCAAGCAGTGGTTGGAAGCAGCGTTGACTTCTGGGAAGTGAACTGATGGCTTCTGGGTAATATAGTTCTTTAGACTGTCAAAAACAGTGAAGGCTTAATGAAATAAAACTACAAAATCGCGGCACATTTTTCTTTTTTTGGATAATGTTATGTAATATACTTAAACAAACCGCGATAGAGAGAGTCCACAACAAACAAACCGCGAATTAGCGAGGCACTACTGTATATTCTCAACATGGTTTACATCACATTATTTATCCAAACCATAAGTAAAAGCATAACTTTTCAATGTTATGAGATTTAAAATAGAAAGAGTTACTTTTTGTGGTCCTCTCTCGAACGTTCCCCATCTTTTTCCTAGATATAAGAGAAAGTAAGTGAGCTGTGCCTTAACTGTGTTACAGGATGTAATTTAATCTGTGTGTCGCACAATTACAGGAAAATCTAATCTGATTTTAGAAACAACAAGGCATGATCTGATTTCACTTATGGAGTTAAAAGTACATAATTGCTGTAATGCAACACCTGGAAACTCTAAGTGCACGTGTGTGCCCATAAAGGACAACAAGTTTACAAAAACTTAGATTGGCATTAAAAATAGTGGGCGGTCTCTAAACGAAACTGCGGGAGGAAGTTCTGTATCCTTAGAAGAAATAGTGGATTAGTTTTCTTGGGCCTGACTTCTTTAAACAAATCTAATAGAAGTTCATCAGCTACTTAGACAGCAGTCCCTGCGGTGCACATGCCTGTTTATTTTCTTTGGAATCCTTTGTGTGTGCCTTTAAGTCTGTTTGTGTCCATGTTGGTATGCCTGACAGGGTGTGTCTATTTGCTGAATAGCTGGTAGGACAAAGCTTGGGTCAAGGTGACTTGGTGAATCAAAACAAGCTAATTAGCGACTAACCTAATTAGCTTGTCTACCAACACACGGAAAAAAAAAAGAAAGAAAAAATAAATCACCCTACCATCCCTTTCTTCTCCTGCCACCCATTTCGTAATGAAATATGGGTCTCCTCTTCCTCCTTCCTTCTTCTTATCATAATCAGTCCCTTCTGGGGATAGACTCAGAGTTTAACCTCCTCAAAGTCAATTTACCTTCCTACCTCTCTCTCATCGTTTCCTCTCTATTTTCTCAGTCAGTCCCTGTCCTCAGCCTCCATCTTCTTTTCACTGTTTTTCCTGACTCCTTTGTAACTTCCACAGCCCTCGGTCTCACACACCAGGGGCCGAAGAGTTGGCGCAGAGGTATATCTTCTTCCTCCGCAGGCCTGCTGCAGTGGAATTTCATTAATAACAAATACTGACTTCGCACATAATTTTGGACCAGTTGTGTCTCAGAAGAAACTTGTGCGATAGGATCAACACCCCAAACTGCCTATAAAATAGTAAACACAATTTTTCATAGTTCATGAAGCATCAACATAAAGAAATTGATATTTAATTCTCTAGCATCCTGCTCTGGGCAGTATGGCAGCGCAGTGGTTAGAGCTGTCGCCTCTAAGGGAAAAGGTCGCAAGATCACTTGCCCGGGGCCTTTCTGGATGTAGTTTTTGTATTCTACACTAGCATGTGTGGGTTTTCTCCAGTTAGTCTGGTTTCCTCCCACAGACAAAAAACAGGATGGTATGTGAAACAAACTGGCTTCTACTTAGGTAATTATCACACATATGCTGCACTGGTTTGTCACTCCTTCATTGAATGAAGTTTCAGGCATTCAGTCACACACACACTTTTAAATTATTTAGGTTTCCCTTTAATTCTTGTGGAATTTTGTGTTTTTATGCATTTGCTTTCACTATTTTTGAAATATGTTTTGTGACTGAAAGATCTGAGCTCAGAACAAACAGGAAGAAAAAAACATATTTGATTACAGACAACCAAGAACACGGATCAGTTAAAGAAGAAAAAAAAAACGCTTTAGAAGCTGAATTTATTCATTTTCTTGATCAGTTTTTTTTCTCCAAGAAATGCAAATCTAGAAATTAAATTTGAAATTTAAAAAATAAAACTTTTTGTACATTTTAAAATATAAATATGAATACACAAGCCTCTTATGTTCATGTAGTACTTTATTTCCCCCTAAGACACAATGGTACATGCTCTATTCAACCGCTGCTCAACTGCCTGGCTGATATCAGGGACTGGATGGCTTTAAACTTCTTAAGTTTCAATGAAAAGAAGTCTGAAGTCATGTTGTTCCCTCCCAATGACACGAACACAAACCACTGTATCGACCTCTCGGCTCTAACCCTGTCAGAAAAACAAAGAGTCACTAATCTTGGCATGATAATGGACCCTTCCCTGAAACTTAACAATCATGTTTACATGATTGTTAAATCATGCTTCTTCCAACTGAGGCAGCTGTCTAAACTGAAGCCCATATTGTCCAAAAAGAACCTGGAGACAGTAATACATGCATTCATTACATCTAGGCTTGATTACTGTAATTCGTTCCTGTTTGGTATCAGTCAAACCTCCATTGCACGACTACAACTGGTCCAGAATGCAGCAGCCCGATTTTTTAACCAGTACAGGCAAAAGAGAGCACATTACACCAGTTTTGGCCTCACTGCACTGGTTACCGGTTCACTTTCGAATCCAGTTCAAAATACTCATGTATGTCTACAAATCACTGAACAGTTTCGCGCCCCCCATCTCTCTGATCTGCTACAACCATATGTCCCACCACGCTCCCTGAGGTCAGCAAACCAGTTGCTCCTCACAGTTCCAGGAACTCATCTTAAGCGCAGAGGGGACAGGGCCTTCTCTGTAGCAGGACCAAGACTCTGGAACGAGTTACCTCTGCTTGTCAGACAGGCCCCCTCCCTCTCGGTTTTCAAGTCCCGTTTAAAAATGCACTACTATTCAGTAGCTTTCAACACCAGATGATCTGTGTTTTGATCCTGTATGCTTCACACTGGTTTGTCATCATTATCTGCATCGTTTTTTGTCTATATTCTGAATATATCAAGTATAAAAATAAACAGTATACAAGGATCTAAGAGATATGTTAAACACTAAAAATGTAAAATAATAAGGGTATATTTTTACAACAACAACAACAACGTATAATTTACAGTCTGACTCATGATTCATTTTTAAAATATTTAATGACAGCACTTTCCATACTGAATTACTGAATCTCCATCAAAACACTTCATGAGAACCTAACCAATATTTTATTAATTTATTAATTGCGCACTAAAAACCATTAGGATGAATAAATTTGAAGGTGATGATGGAGAGGAGGAGAAAGGAATTGATCAAATGAGAGTTTATTTTACATTTAACGTTGATGTTTGAGCTTCATTTAATCTGTTTGATGGCAGTCTGCAATTAAGAGTGTAAATACTCAAAGGATGAATTTTTATCTTTATGTACTAAAGGTATTAATTTACTTTGAAAAGTTATGCACACAGACAAGATTGTAAAGCATAAAAGAAGACAATGAAAGACAAGAGTGCTGTTCAATGGAGAACAAGGAGTGAAACAAACATTTCAAGTGGATGCTTTTTAAATGAATAAAATAACTAAAATACACTGTCAATGAGCATCCATCCATCCATTATCTTTACCCGCTTATTCCATTTTGGGTCACGGGGGTCTCCGGTGCCCATGTCCAGCAATCACTGTGTGAGGGGCGGGGTACACCCTGGACAGGTCTCGAGTCCATCACAGGGACACATAGAGACAAACGAGACAAACAACCATTTACTCTCTCATTCACACCTAGGGACAATTTAGAGTTACCAATCAGCCTAACATGCATGTTTTTGGTCTGTGGGAGGAAACCGGAGTACCCGGAGGCCCCTGGACCGGGGTTTGAACCAAGGACCTGCTCGCTGAGAGGCAGCAGCTCTACCAGTTGTGCCACCGTGCTGCCCGTCAATGAGCATTAAGTCATAAAATATCTTGTTTCATCTGTCAAAACTACAATGCTTTAAAATATAGAATAACTTTGAGCACATAAATGACATTTTATGAGAACCATGAATAGCTGCACAAGATTGAACATGTGATTGCAAAACATTGCAACATATTAAAGAACATTCATTTTCCTGTTTTCTAGTATAAAATAATCATCATGTCTTGTATAATAAAAAGTTTGTCTTTTTAATTTATACTCAATGACAAAAAATAAATTAAATTAAACACTAAACCCCCAGAAGAAATGGTCAGTTTCAAAGTAATTTGATACACATGCAGACCATCCATCCATCCATCCATCCATTATCTTAACCTGCTTCTTCCTTTATGAGTCATGGGAGTCACTGGTACCCATGTCCAGCCATCACTGTGCGAGAGGCGGGGTACACCCTGGACAGGTCCCAAGTCCATCACAAGAACACATGGAGATAAACAAGACAAACAACCATTCACTCTCTCACTCACACCTAGGGACAATTTAGAGTTACCAATCAGTCTAACATGCATGTTTTTGATCTGTGGAAGGAAACCGGAGTACCCGGAGAAATCCCATGAAAAGAACATGCAAACTCCACCCAGAAAGCCCCCCTGACGGAGATTTGAACCGGGATAACCTGCTTGCTGGGAGGCAGCAGCTCTACCAGTTGCGCCACCGTGCTGCCCACATGCAGATCAACGATATATAAATTATTCCATAGCCGGTACATATAAAGATTCGTAACCTGAAGGCATGGACTGATGGCAGGCAACGTTATATGTTCTGTTGAGAATCTCAGTTCTACTGTACCATAGATGACCACCATTGTTCTTCATTCAGCAGTGAGGCAAGAGGACCAGATCTCACAATGTTTTAAAGAGACAATGGCGTTACCCCTGTTATCTTGAGGTGGGGAGCCATAGGTATGATTTTAGAACACCACTAAGATGATTCTAGGGACTCTGATGACGTATAAAGTCAGTAACAACTTGTGTCTACACATCTCAGACTTCCTGAGACAACACCCCTCTGACATGAGACCAGCAGTGTGCCAGTACTGCATATTCTGTTAGCCATTTGATCTGATGTAATCATTGCATTAAACCCATTTGACCTTTGAACTCAAATAATTTTATTTCATTTCTACCACTTTTATCTGGATGCTTACATTTATTTTGTCAGTGAGCATAGATTATCCCTTTAAGCTGTAAAATGGCTTAGATCTAGTATGTGAAAATATGTGGATATGCAAATTATCCCCCTCATTCCTGCACCTGCTGCTGCCTGTAGCCCAACACTTTTTTTCCTTCTGCATTTGAAAAAAAAAGCTTAGCTGCAGCTGGTCAACTGCTCTCCAGCATGTTTGAGGACACACCAGTCACCACTGCAGAAAACAAAAGTACAGTAATTTGTGAAAATGTGCATATTAAAATGAGCCATTTTTAGCACATCATGACAGTATAAAAAAACAAGTTCTGTTTGCCAGTCCTCCAAAGACCCTTCTCCAAAGGCATGGCTTCACTCACTTCGTATTGACTCAGCATCGGCCAAATGTGTCTCCATTTTAGTCCTCCTTTTACATGTGAACAGCTAGTTCTGGGAGAGTGTTCAAGATGATGGTGTTGCCAGTCTTGCTTTGTGGAGCTGAGGTGTGGACATTAAAGAGAGAGGAAGAGGAACTCCTGGAAAGAACAGAAATGTGGATGCTAGACGGGATTCTTGGATGCTAGATGTGATTCTTGGAGTATCCCTGAAGGATAGACGGCAAAATGACAATATCAGAAAAATACTTGGCATGGCATGCATCATGGTACAGGAATCAAGAATGAGATGGTATGGGCATGTGCAGCAAATGGAAGATGACAAGGTAAAAAGGCTATTAAACACAGAAGTTTTTGGTCAACGGAGCAAGGGATGGCAAAAGAAGAGGTGGATGGATATGATCCAGTGGGATATAAAGACACACCATCTCACAACAGATGATGCATGAAACAGAGCAAAATGGAGAAGAAGAATACACATGGCTCACCCTGCTCCAAAAGAAGCGGGATCTACAACCTGAAGGAGAGAAAGAAAGAGATGAGAGGAGCGGTGTAGTCTATGCGATACACAGACATACGAAGTATACCCACTAGAAAAGCTTGGGAATTTCAGTATACCCACTTGAAAGTGCCCAATGACACGAGCTCATGTCGTGTATCATTGGCACATGACATGGGCTTGTGTCATTGTCAACACATTCGGAGCATTTTATAGACACATTGAGTTAGTTTCAACCTGTTTTTGTATAATTAATACTTTTTTGTATAAATAAAACTTCTGTACTTACTACTTAATACTTGAACACGTTTTGCTTCGATACTATTTTATACATAACATGTTTTTAATACAAAGCAAACTGTTGTACGAAGTTTGTTGTACATTTATTCAAATATAAGTTTCAGAGAAATTTTAAAATGTTCAATATGTTTAAAAATCGAAATAAAATAACAATCACATTGTACTAACCGGTGCACTTTGGTTTCTAAGCGCAGTATACCCACTACAAAAATGTAGACTACACCACTGGATGAGACGCCTCGTTATGTACTTAGACGCACATGCAGATTAGACTGGAACTACTCACCTCACACAGTGGAGGCTCAGTAGACTCTTTGTCTGCTTGCCTCATGAGAGATGTTTGGGTCAACTGCATGAGGGTGCAAACTGGAGAGGAACTGGCTGGGAATCAGGCCTAAAGTTGCATTGTAAGTTTTGGAAAGTTGAAATCTGAGACCTCCTCTTCTGTTTAAAGTTGTTATTACTCATTTGACTTAAATGGCCTCCTTCACCCCCCCCCCCCCCCCCCCCCCCCCCCACACGCCTTCTATGTCTAACATATGAACATTCTGATCCTCGAAAGTGTGCCCCTTATCCTTGAGATCTCAAGGATATGCTGGCCACAATAACAAGATAAAATTGTTACAATGTTTTTCTGTGCATGTCATCTATTAAGACTGCTCAGTGGCATTGCACTCACCATGCCACTGATTAATCTAATTACCATTACAGCCCTCATCTCAGATGTTTTGCAGTGCTGGTGTTTGCTTTATTGTAGAAACATAGATCTCTTATCTTCCTACAGAAAACTACTTTGTGTCTCTTGGTGCATCATTATTCCTTTGATTCTCCATCTTAAGTGTAAGTCGCTTTCAAAAAAGTCGAAAACACAAGTTGGGGACATGACTGTTGTTGGTTCAAAGGAGGTGAAGAGGGCTAATTATCTGAGCCTAATATTTATCACTTGATGGTGAATTGAACTGTGCTAGAATAAGTTTTTCAATTTGCTAAATTACTGGTTTGAACTGTGCTGCAACCCAAATTCCTTGTCTTGCTGTTTAGCTGCTGCTGGGAAAACGGGAAGTTAATCATGCTAAATAATTAAGCTTAATATTTTCTGATGCTGTGTCTGCATGGCACTGATGAAACTATGACAACCTGCAAAGCAGTCTGAAATTGTTATTTTTGAGTGAAACATGTTATAATTAACAGATTAGGTGATTTTAGTTAATAAAAAGAAACTATGCTCGCTTACAACTTATGTTTCAGAAGTTTTCTGTATCTCCACTGCCTATGGCTAATTCTACATAGCTTTTTACTTGTGATGTTATAAATTTGTGACTGAGTATTTTTTTATTCAAGCACCAAGTTAAATTAACACTTGGTGACATCTGTGCCAGATTTTCTTGTATTTTTAGGACATATTTAAGTTTTGTGTTGATCAATTTACACTCAATTGCACCAAGACTAATCGTTAAAAACATATAATCTTGGCATGTTTTTACACATGTGTCTGTAAGAATAGACATATGTTGCAGCCCAACAGGAAAAATATTAAAAGTAGACAATTTTTTAATATGAAAATATAATTCTCACGTGGCAATAGATATTGGACTCATAAATGCAGATGAGGATCAGAGAACTCAAATAATGAAATTATATATTTTTTATAACAAAAGCAAAAGCTGAGATGGTGGCATAAACCTATAGCACTTGGAGAAAGTCAGAGAGCAAACAGCATAATCCTCCACTACTGGAGGAACAGAGAAATCAAGGATAAATAGAAGAAAAATCAACCAAACAGGTACAACAACAGAACTCACAAAGATCCCCCAAAGCACAGACTGGTCGAGAAGATGTTTTTAATGAAATGCCTACTTTAATATTAGCTGTTTAAAAACTATTCTGAGATTTTCAAATTTTAATTTAGCTGCTTGTTAGGCTTTAGGAAATTTCCAGAACCTGAAAAGGAATAAAAAAAAGTTACAAGTTATAATGAAGAGTAACAATTTATAGCCACTGAATGCAAAAGGTTTTATATCTTTTGGGAATTAAACCTAACACACATTTTTTTTAGCTAAACCTAAGAATGCATTTGAAGTTTCTGATGACGTGATCCAGCTCCTGCTTACCGTGCATGATCCACTTTGCTGTAACAACAAGAGTTATTTGAATTGTTAGTGATATTAACAAATCTGTTTGCACTGATATGCTTTTGCTATTGACAATTTTGTACATAATCGGACACCACTTTTTATATAATTTCTCTTGCATATTCTGTGATTTTTAAAGTACGTCGTCATCTCAACAGAACTCCAGAAAAAATAAAGATACTTTTCTAATCAGAGGAAACAACAAAAGCTGAAGCAGTATAAAAGAACTGCAGAACTCAACACAGCAAGAAAACATCTGGGAATGAAGATTGAAATTTGAACAGGATGGGCTACGTTTGAGTGTGTAGACTCTGTCAATTTGCAAAATGTATATAAATCAAGATGACACATCCCTCTGCTCTGCACTCTTTTTGGCATTCAATATGTAATTATTAGTGTGCAAATCTGTCACATATCAAAATCTCTTGCACTTATATGTGGTGTTTCTACAAGACTGAAAATTATAAATAAAAAATATGAAACGGCTTTAAATTTTAACAATAAATAGGCCTGTCACGATAATAAATTTTGCTGGGCGATTAATTGTCTAAGAAATTATTTCGATAAATGATAATATTTATAATGATAATAATTAATTAATTATTGTCAAATTTATGAAGAAATGTTGGTACATTTTGTGTGTAGTATCTTTGTTGACCACTGGATGGCAGTATAAGACAGTTTAAACCGAAGGATGGATAGCGGGCACGAGCAGCATGTCTCTTTAAGAAAAATGGGAAGGAGGCTCCTCGATGTGACATGGGCTGTCTCTGTGTTTTTCAGTTCTCAAAATGGTGGACGCTCGATGTGGTTTGAACTCTTTAGCATAGCATTTGCTTAAAAAAAAAAAATCAATAAACAAGTTCTCAGCTTCTTTTTGCAGAGAAAAACAACTTTTTAGATGAAGGCACAGGTTTCAACCGTGAATTTTGGAGCTTTGACAAGACGGATGTTTTTTCCCTGAGGTCGGCCTGTTAGCTTAGCTTCTCAGCTTAGCTGCTTTTAACGATCCAAAAACAAGATTTTGAACAGTTAAAACGGATTTTAAAGAGAAAAGAGAAAGGGAGGGGTCAGTGAAGAGTTGAGCCTTTTGTCTTCCAGTGTCTTCAGTAGAAAGAGAGAGACTTGAAGGAACGATAAAGCCGATAAATGAAAATGAGGTTGATCATTTTCATTTATCATGTGATTAATTGATTTATTGTTTCTCATGACAGGCCTAACAATAAACATAAAAAATTATACATTTCACGATAACAAAACACACAGATGGCTCAAATTCTATAGTTTTTATGACTTTCTAAAGTATAAATATAATTTTCTGTAATGTTTAGTTCTTAATATTCTTGAAAAGTAAGCAATACAACAACAAAATAATTTTCTTACATGGCAAAGTTACATTTTGATGCAATGTGTTAGTTTTTCCTCTTGTTTATGGAGTTCCAAAGTGCATGTTGACCTCTCCATGTGCAGGCCCTGATTTATATCTTCATACACACAAAAATAATCAGTCATAAAAGCATGGGGGAAAACATTCAACATGCCTTTTTCTTATTGGCAAATTTCTGACAAGAAAATGGACTTTTACATCAGAGTAGGACCGTTGAACAGTTTACATTTCCTGGCATGTTATAAATAAAATGAACCTAAACATTTGATGTAATGTATTTTCTGACGATGTATTAAATTGTCTTCAGAACATTTAGTTAGTAACATACTCAGAGAATCATTGTAGGTAAATTTCAACAAATAGCAAAAACACATCTTGAAGCAAAATAAAAACAACATCCCTGTGTACTATCATCTGGGAGTAAACAGCAATAATTCAAGAATTTAAGATGCAGGCACAGCAGAAACATCACTTTTGCAACAGCTTGTGACCCCCCCAAAAAATAAAAAAAAATCACAACACTCAAGGAATCCTTTCTTTTTTAATTAATTTTTTTTAGGTGAATAGAGTACATTCATTTTCTCTCCTGAAGAATATCTCTGTATGTAATGGGTGCATCCCCAACCCAGGACTGGTGAACAGATCAAACACACCTGTTCAATACACACTATGTGTATCCTCTCTGGAGAGTCGATAGCTGTCCATGGAGTGGAAACTAACTTCTTTTAATGAGATATGTGCACGTGTTTGTGTGTGTGTATAACAGAGTTCAGAGGTTTTACAGATGGGTGACAAGTGAGGCTCACCAGGAGACAGGAACACAGACAGAGAGGAGAAATACAAGAAAACGGAGAGACCTAAACATGGAAATACAAGCTGAGCTGGACAGACAGGAAAAATAAAGAGGAATATTAAAAAAAAAACTGGTGAAACAGGAATGGACAGAGCGAGAAAGAAAGAGAGAGAGAATAAGAAAAGGAAGGAGTGACAGAGATCAATAGAACGAGGAGTAGAAAAAGAGCGAGTCAGGCCTGAAAAGATGAAAAAGTGTCCGTTGATCTGTTCGCTAACTGGGGAATTGGAATTGATCTCGGGGAAAGTGTGAGTGTGGCTGTCATGCGATGAAGTGTGTATGCAAGCATAAAGGGCAGGTGCACGGTTCTCTAAACTTTGTGTGTTTGCATCTGTGTTCATGGAGGCACGTTCGAGGGGGTGGGGTGCACAGATCATCAGGCTGATCGACTAAACCAAGCAGACAGAGCAACTCGCTCAGATACACTTTGTTCAAATACTACTTAATAAGGGTCAAATATTTTCAATTGACTGTTACTGCCGGGTCACGTACTGTTTGATTGGGTTTCATACACTTAAACAGCAAAGTCAAACATTTTTCACTCTGACTGAACTTGGTTTCCTGCCTTCACATGGAGGAGAAATTGTTTGATCCGTGTTGCTCTTTATTTTTCAAAACCCAACCCTTCTGTTTGTAAGTGGTAAAAGTTTGATTAAAGCTGCCTTCAAAAGACATACACTACATAAAGATCATCACCTGATTAACTAATTAACTTAATATCCTTGTGTGGGGTTTAATGCATTCACATTCATTGGTGGTGTAGATCTGAGAGTTATAAAAGTGGTCGAGGCTTTGAGAAACATTTATTCATAATTATAATCATTGCAGTTCACAATGTACAGGTGTTTATGGCAAAATGGATACCTACAAAGATGAATGAGCGTTTCACAAAGCAGATGATTGGTTAGGTAATTATACTCCGGATTTATTTCTAAACACCTGTGTACACCTTTGTTTATTTGTTCATTTTTCATCATCTGCCAGTAACTCATGATCCAGGCTCAAAGATGGTTTCTGTGCCGCAATAAAACAAAACAAAATGATGTTTATATGGTACGATTTGTTTTCTGTCATGTCTCACACCACTCCTTGCCGTGTGTACTACCTACAATATCTATTGGCTCATGTTTTGCAGATGATTCCTGATGATGTTTCATCCTTTAATATTTAGAAACGATTTATTTGATTGAATGATTGAAGCGGATGTAGTGTCAGATTCAGAATGATCTCGGATAGTGATTTTTTTTTAAATTGTTTTTTGTTTCTTTCTAGAAGTTTTAGCTGTGGATGACATTTAATTTGCAGGAAAAAGCCCAGCATATGGCAATACACAAAAGCCCCTTTCCTCTTCTGTAATTCTGATATTTATTCCAGTTAAAACACACAACCCAGAGGAATTATTGACATTATCTATGGAAGTAGTTGCTGCTGCAGCCCCACCACATGTCTTTAAAATGATACAGTAAGTCTGTTTGACTCAGAATAGATGAAACTTGATCTCTTTTCTCAGCACGTGAACAATGAGGACTTTTCTGATTTTGCCTCTTGTGCCAGTATCTTTTCAAACCTGAGCAAAGCACACAGTAATCATGCTCAAGGTTCAAGATACTTTATTGTCATTTGCATCACATGTGGTACATGTGGTGGAACGAAATTGTGTACTCAATGTCCCAGTTACTGGTACATCCAAAAGTAGCAAAAATAGAAAGTATAAAAAAGAAACAGTATACAAGGATCTAAGATATATGCTAAACAATAGAAATAAGGTGTATTAAACAGCAGCCTGTTTCACCTTTATTCTAACTGAAACATTAAAAATGAAATATTAAATTCAACTAGATTTTGTATGAACCACTATGACTTTATTTATTTGTGTGTTTATTTATTTACATTGGAGCTGTTTTAAAATGGCAGCTGTCAAATTTGATCTTGGCCACACAAGAATTAACTAATCAAACGGGTCAGAAATTAAATTAATCCATCCATCCATTATGTTTTAACCGCTTCTTCCATTTTGGGTCACGGGGGTCACTGGTGTCCATGTCCAGCAATCCTGGACATGTCTCCAGTCCATCACAGGGCAGAAATTAAATTCATTTTCTCCAATCTAAGCAGAACCGGCGCCAGAGGGTGGGCCGGCCAGGCTGGGCCCACCCATTCAGGTACCCCCGCCCCCCCAAGACAGAGTACAACACCGCGTAAATAAATTGAACCTATGCAAGGTATTGACTCAAGACAACCAGCAGAGGGTGCTGTAGGTGATTAAACTTTGAGAAGATCCTTTGAGAAAGATCTAACCAGGAAATGCAAGACAGAATGGAAGGACAGACTACTAAGATTTCAATCACCTGGGAAACGCAGACTGCAGCTGTATTAGACTTAAATATGCCAGTACAGCCAGAGGGATTCCTTACTCAAGAGTCTGAACAGATGATCAATGCATGTTTACTACAGAGAGGCAGAAAATCTGATTACTGAATTCAATTATTTTTTTTTTAAAAGATGGATTTTCCCACAGATTTTTTTTTTTTTCGGCTGTGGCTGAGTGGTTAGAGCAGTTGTCCTCCAATGCGAGAGTTGGGGGTTCGAATCCACCAGCAGTCACATGTCGAAGTGTCCCTGGGCAAGACACTGAACCCCTCATAGCCTCTAATGTGTGTCCCGTCAGTGTATGAATGTGATCTAAAGCACTGATTAGTCTCTTTAGAATGATTTGTTCAATTAGCTTTGTAGTGATCTAGTAGAGCGCTGTATGAATGGGTCAATGAGGACACAGATTGTAGTTTAAAGTGCTTTGAGTGTCTTCAAATAAGATAGAAAGGTGCTATATAAGTACAGTCCATTTACCATTTAATTTGCATGTCAGGTTTGTTCAATAAAAGAGTGGAAATGATAAAAATGTTCAGTATTTTATTTTTTAAACATTTTCACCTCTCTTCAGGAGACGTTCAAGTTACAGTTGCCTTCAAGTTTCTGGTGTTAATGTGTTTCAAACACAGTGATTAATGCTAGTTTCGAAGATTTATGCAAAAATTGTTTATCAGAATCAGTTTATTATTGCCATGTCAATTAACAAGGTTCACAAACTAGGAATTTGCTTCGATATAAAATGCGAATAGTAATAAAGTAAAATAAAGTAAAAATGAGAACATTACATAAGACATAAAACCTGTGTACACCCACAAATAAAGTAAAAATAAAAACATAACATAAACATGTGTACACCCATACAATAGAAAACAATAAAAAAACCTAGAAAACAGTACATATGGAGTATTCAATTATAATACAGATGTAAAGTGACCAAAGCAGAAATTATGAGGTAGCATTATGAGTGTTCAGGAGTCCAACAGCAGAGGGGAAGAAACTGTTCTTATGGCGGGCGGTTCTGGTCCGAATGGACCGAAGCCTCCTGCCTGAGGGGAGTGGTTCGAACAGACCGTGTGCAGGGTGAGCAGGGTCAGCTGTGATCCGACCTGCTCGCCTCACAGTCCTGGAGACGTACAGGTCGTGGAGGGATGGAAGGCTGCAGCCGATCACCTTCTCAGCTGAGCGCACAACGCGCTGCAGTCTGAGTCTGTCCCTGGCAGTGGCCCCGGCGTACCACACCGTGATGGAGGAGCTGAGGATGGACTCAATGATGGCCGTGTAGAACTGCACCATCAGCTTGGCTGGCAGCTTGGCCTTCTTCAGCTGTCGCAGGAAGTACAGTCTCTGCTGGGCCTTCTTGATGAGGGAGCTTGATAAGGGAGCTGATGGTCGGCTCCCACTTGAGGTCCTGGGTGATGGTGGTGCCGAGGAACCGATAAGAGTTCGCAGTGGTGATGGGGGTATCATTACAGGTGGGGGGGGGGGGGGGGGGGG
>NC_056499.1:17879784-17883974 GCF_014905685.2 Nematolebias whitei | reverse complement strand
GAGGGGCTGTGGCTTTCCTGAAATCCACAATCATCTCCACTGTCTTCCAGGCATTGAGTTCCAGGTTGTTGCTGCTGCACCAGGTCACCAGCCGGTCCACCTCCCTCCTGCATGCAGACTCATCACCGTCCGAGATGAGCCCGATGAGGGTGGTGTCATCTGCAAACTTAATAAGTTTCACAGGGTCATAGCTGGAGGTGCAGCAGTTGGTGTACAGGGAGAAAAGCAGGGGGGAAAGTACACAGCCCTGTGGAGATCCTGTGCTTACAGTCCGAGTGTCCGAGACAGCTCTCCCCAGCCGCACGCACTGACTCCGGTCTGTCAGGAAGTCTGTGATCCACCTGCAGGTGGAGTCAGGTACATGGAGCAGGGAGAGCTTGTCTTGGAGCAGAGCAGGGAGGATGGTGTTAAATGCGGAGCTGAAGTCCACGAACAGGATCCTGGCGTAGGTTCCTGGGGAGTCCAGGTGCTGCAGGATGAAGTGAAGAGCCAGGTTTATTGTGTCATCTACAGACCTGTTGGCCTTGTAGGCAAACTGCAGGGGGTCCAGGAGGGGGTTGGTGATGGACTTGAGGGGGTATGCAAACTTGAGCACAATTTCTCAGTATTTTCTGGTGACCACATGTCACTGTTTAAGTTATTTGTTTTGTATTAATAAACAACATATGGTTATTTCAGTTGCAAGATTACGCAAATGTTTATTTATGTATTTATATAAAATAAAATGACCATTTACTGCCCCCACTCAAAAATTAATAATCCTCACCCCCCCCCCCCCCCCCCCAGCTAATTTCTTCTGGAGCCGGGTTTGAATCTAAGACTGTTTAAATTACAACAGGTTGGCTATTACTTGTTTACAAGTTTTCCACAAAATCCTGCTTCAGCAGATCTGAACTATCACGTCAAGGTACAGTAATTAACCAGGTATTGATTGTTCTTTTCACATCAAGCAGATTTACAACTACAGACATTTTAAACGTATCAAAATGATAGTTCTTTTCTTGCACCACCCATTTTTGGTCTTTCATGAAAAGTGGCATGTTATTTATTGTGCTGCCATTACATTATAGGTGCAGATATTTATGTTCCTATCTTTCTTCCATCACTGTGTACTCTCTCCTCTATGTTTGTACTAAGTCCCATAGGCTTGCACTCAGCTTCTGTGGATCTGACAGAGAAGACTTAAAGTTGTTCTCATTCAGCACAACATTTCACACTGCAATCACAGGGAATATGCAATTAACGGGAAAATCTCTCTGTCAACAGCACGTTTTGTGTATTCACACATTCTGTCTACCCTCTACTTTTCTTTCCCTCTTTCTTCTGTCCTCTACTCCTCAGTTCTCTTTTTTTCTCCCCTCCAGATAAAACAAGTCTAAATCTTGGCGATTATAGAAAGAAGTCCTCACTCCTTCTTTCGCCCTCATCCTGCAAATCGTTTCTTATTTAATGCCATCCCATTGTCGCGTGCTATCATCATTACAACCCCCATCCTCCCCCAATCCCCCGCATCCTTACTCTACCACTCTCCCTGCCACCAGCCTGCATGCTCATCACACAGCTTTCATCATTATCATCACCACTGCATTCCCATCTGTTTACTCTCTCAACCCCCCACTCCCTTTCCACCTTACTCCACTTTAGCTTAGCGGAATCATGATTTTCAAGTTCCTCTACCCTGTTTTTTTTATTACCTTTATTATCTTTTTTTTTTTTCTTTTTAAAAATAGCTCAGAGCCAGAAAATGTGAAAACTATGCTTCCTCACAGCTCAGTGGATTCTACTATGGTGTCAATAAAACCCATTCCAAATCAATGGAGCTGCTCAGACCTTGTCTCTAAATAACAGCATTAGGAGGGCACTGGCTGTTGCCTTTCTAACTTAGAACGAGTTTTTGTACATTCACACGATTTTTCAACTTCTAATGTGCTCGGTTTCACACACACGAACATTTTCGCTTCATTTTGTTTATACCTTCTGTAAATTCTGGCTGATATAAAGCCATCTTTCCTTTTTTGTGTTCTATTTACCCATCTGTAATTATACTATACAACAGTCCCCCGTTTATCGCGGGTGTTCGAGACCACGCCCACCCGCGAAAAGTGAAAACCCATGAAGTAGGGATGAAGTAATCCAAGTTCAGTCCAAGTTCAGTAAACTTTGTCATAACGTTCCAAGCTGTAATCACACTCATCACATGTTACTCCCAATCTCCCTCCTTAAATAAACAATTTAAATACTGTAGCATTTTTAAATAAACAATCCATACAGCATGGATTGTTTATTTAAAATATGACAGTATTTAAATTTAAATTGTAGAGAAGTGCAGCAGGACATCGAAGGGTTAACCCTTCACACAGCTCTGCAGCACGGAGCAGAAATGTACTTCTTGACCAATTACACTTCAACAACTGAACATGGAAGTTATAAAATAATTAAAAATAACTTTTAACACGTGCGTATTTTGTGATTATGATGATTTTAACAATGTGACATACTTTGAATTTTAAGTTGGAAGACAAAAGTCGATCGGTGCATCTGGACAGCAAAGGGTCAACCCTTCACAAAGCTGATGTAGCAGGAGAACTGTGTGCGGCAGAGAAGGAGATCAGCTGATCAGCTGCAGAAGGGAGGTTTCCCTTGCACTTGTGGGCTGCACACATGGTGCAAAATCATTTCAAATAATTAATTTTAAATAAACAACCCATGGCTCATCCATCAATCAGCCAATTGTGTCATGTACAATCTTATTTTGAAAATCCGCGATATAGCGAACCGCATTAAACGAACCGAGAAGTAGTGAGGTACTAATGTACTTTCATTATTGCTCCTTTATATTCCTGCAATAATTGTTTTTATTTTTCTTCTTACAACTGTGTTTCAAATTTACTTATGTTTATGCTGTAAATCTAGGTTGTTTCTAGACCTTCTCAATTATTTTACATTACATTTTCATAAAATTATTGTTAAATTCTTCTGTCCTCATCTGTTGTTAGAGGAAACTTCAGAACCTCAGAGTAAAAGTGGGTCTCTAGGACACTTATAAATTTATGAAGAAAAGACCAAGATATTTCATTTACTTAAGGAATAAATCTCTTTATTTAGGCAGCTCTGAAAACCTCTTTTCCCCCTCGTTCCGTCATGTTTGCCATGCCCCTCCTTTGGAAGTTTACACATTTTTCTTGGTGTAAATATTCCAGATCAACGCTGTTTAATGGGAAGCGTCTATGGAAAACATTATTTTTAATTTAGCTCTTTTCAGATTTTCTGGCTTTAAGTTGCAACTCTTTGATAAAGGTTCATTTTGAATGCAGTGCTGGGCAAAGAAGACATATGAATTAAATCAGCATATTTTTCATCTCATTGTTTGATAGCCGTTCAGGTGCCTTTAGAGGTTTGGTTTACGTCTACCCACTCCATCATCAAAACTTGCTTTGTGATTTTCGCTTTGACGGTTGACCTTCGACAAGGGTCTCCTGTCTCTACAAATAAAACTCTGGCTCTTTTTCAAAACGACAATAGGTTAGTTGCCTGTCTGACTGAGGCTCTTCATCCACAATAACTCAGTTTATGCAGTCACGTAGAGAAATGTGCTTCCAGCAATTGTTTTACGATTGCGTCTGACGGAGCCACCTGTGATTTTTCACTGTTTAAATGCTCTGTTTGGTTTCATCCTTTGCCTTATTTGTGATTCCACAAAATCCTGTGCTGCAGGTGTAGCAGGCGTAATTGTTTGAATTTCAGATTAACATACATAATCAGCTTAAAAATTTTAAACAAACTAAATAGTTATCTAGTTGAAGTGAAGGAAAGTGGAAGTTTAACAACACATCTAAGTAGAAGTAGGAGCTTAAGTGAGACGATCATATCAAAAGGTTTAAGTTCATACGTAAACGCAAGAAAAAGATTCAATTTTTCTTTAAGTGGAGAAAGTTGCAACATGCACTGCCCATGTAAGGGATTAAACTCAAAATGTCTTTGTTATAGATGATACTCACATCTTATCCATACATTATCTGTTTATTTGGACATTTATTTTTAAGGTAATAAACCACATCCATGAAACCACTATGGAGAAAAATTCCTTCATGGAAAACGATGTGTAAATTAACGAGAAACATATATATGTATTTATTTACTGCATTTATTTATTTATAAAGTGAGTCTTACATATGATAAATTATGAAGCT
>NC_056499.1:17841868-17864784 GCF_014905685.2 Nematolebias whitei | reverse complement strand
ATTTATCCACATTTCATAGGGAATTCAAATCTGAGCTTTGACTCAGCCGTTCCATTGAAACTCCATTTCTTTTTTCTGAGCTATTACTTGGTTGCTTGTGTGCCATGCATCATTATCCTGCTGAAAGGTTTGCTTCCTTTTCAACTTCAAACTTTCAGGTAGCCTTTGATGTGATGAAGGATGTTTCGATGAATCAACAAATATGAGTTACTTCAGCAGTGAACAAAACCCTAACTTTGACTTTTACACCACTGTGCCCAACACGAACATTCTTTTCTGGAAGTTTTCTTTTTTCTTTTTTTGGTCTGCGTTATATTAGTTTCACATCAATCTCAAGTAAATAAAATCTCTTAGTTTTTTTTCCCTTTAAATTTCTACTCAAGTCTATATTAAATTAAAAACTTTAGTTGAAAAGTTTAACAAGAAAAAAATTTAACAAGAGCTAAATGTTTGCAAGAGTCTACATCTACTTATCGTTTAATTAGCAAATTTCATTACCTGTTCAGCAAACTATATATATATATATATGTATGTATGTATGTATGTATAGATATATAATTTTGTAACTTTTATAAATGAAAATATGCACTGTTATTATGACTGCGTTGCATTTTTTATTGAATTATTCATGAAGGTCATGTTCATAGAAATCGAAAAGAACACTGTGCACAGTTAAAGGTATTTGTTTGAGTGCATTACCTTTACAGACTTGAAAAAATAATCAAAAATCTTTCAAGTATTTCATAAACTTCAGACGTTTCAACAGTCGCTCGTTATGTTGTGAAGCTAACGATGACCTGCTTTTCTTTTTGTGCATGCTGAAGTAGATTTTGATGGCTTTCTTAAGAAAGCAAAGGAAACTTCCGTTTCACTTCAAGATGAAGAGCGGGACTGTACGACACACACTTGCGGGCACACGCCCACACACATGGACAAACACACTGCAGTTTGAAGAACGGAAGAAATTTTGCTCAACGTTTTCAGCTGCTCGTGTCGTAATTGATTCCTCTCAGTCACATTGATAACCGCACACATTTTAAACAAACAGAGCTTGACTAAGAGCAAAGGAGACTCTTCTCACGGAGTGCAGATCATTTTCAGGCACTTGAGGGTGCTTCTAGATGTCCAGTGAGACAAGTGAACATGCACACACACACACCCTTCAGTGCATTTAACTACAGAGTACACAGTTCAACAGAGAGCAAAAATCACTGTTTGGTGTGGGGGTCAAAGGACAGAAAACGAGAGAATTTAATGAAAACTGGAAGCAACAAACCAGCGTTTTCCTGCAAAGTGATACAATTTAAAAATAGATCTAGAACACATAAAGTGGAGCAGTATTAATGTTGATATCACGAGTCAAATTCACCATCGGTGAACAAATAGATCCTCATTATGCTTCCAATGCCAGGCAGAAATCTCTTCCAGTCGTCCAAAATGGCACGAGCTAATTCAGTTACTAATCGCTCTTTATAGTGTTCGAATGACAGAAGTTTTATAAGAGCCGTGGCCTACATATGGTACACTAAGTAGGGGGAGAGGGCAGCGAGAAAGAGATTGAGACAGGAAACGAGAAAGTGTGTGAAGACAGAGAGAGCGATCGGGGCCATGGCAGAGACCAGAACAAGTGTGTTAAAGAGATGAAGGAGAGGCACTTGAATGTAGGAGGAGACGGAGTGAAAGGGAAAATGAAAACGTATTCCCGAACAGATGCGATTAATCAGGAATGACTTTTCCATCTTGTGTTACTCAGCTCGTAATGTCTAGCATTAAGTAATGACATCATAACTCTGTCTGCCTTGAATTTATAACTTTGATACGTGGGGGGAAACCCACTAAAGTGACCCAAAGGCGCAGACAAACAGGGCTTTACATTGTGTTGATATTAATGACCGGACTCAAATATTTCAGGCTTGTAATAAATACTGCACTGGGCGCAGCAGAATTCCTCATCTACCTGTCATTTAAAATCTGAGAGGGCAGCATGAAAATAGGAAATAAAAGAGCGTGTGTATATCATGTGAAACAGCACGTCAGAGCTAGAAATTATGTACATCATAAAAGCGTTTCAGCTGACCCAGTTGAGAGATTCCCCCCTAATATAATGCATAACTAACGGCTATGTCTAGCTTATTTTTGAGTTTTTTTGAGGTTTTATTCTTCTAAATGTTTTTTTTAGATTAATCAATTTCTGTTTAACCCTGACATTTATCAATTAAACTCTACCTGGATGCATCCATCCTAGATTTTGTAGGCTAATAAAACAATTTTACTCCTTCCACTTCAGCCACAGCAGCGGCTGTTCTGTTACCTTGTTGTGCCGACGCCTCGCAGTGGTGGGAGCTGAGGGTTATTTCATAACACAGGATTACTCAGCCAGCTCTAAAAATAAGCATGAAATGAACCTCTCAAATGGAGTTCATAATGAAAGATTGGTTGGTGTGACTACATGACATCCATGAAAGCCAATATCCAAATTTAATTTGACAGATTATTCAGAACATCAGCAGCTATAGTACATTTTCACCATTTCCAGCAAAGTACATAATTTCTACTTCTTTTAGCTGGTTTGTTATGATAACAGTCATGCTACGTGTAATGGGAGCTTTGGTTCCGGCACCGATTCTCCGCTGAGACGGCTTCATATTTGCAAAAATTGTGGTGCAGACGTTTTATTTATTTAATTCAGACTTAACGTGAGAAATAAGAATTTTGAATTGAGGTTTTGTGGAGAAGTTACGAAAAGTTGATATCTTACCTGCTGTAAAAAGTTCTGTTGAAAGACCTCAGTTGGGACAAAAAGAGTCCAAGAGTCATGATTTAGTCTGAGTGCAGCTAAGGTCAACGTGGATTGCTGCTGTCAAAATAACTCCAGACTCAACATTTTAATAATAATTAGTGCAAACATTGTTTTATAAAACACACAGTAATGCTGTCATGGCAATAAAATATACATTTGTGATTAGATTTTGAATGATTTTTAAGCATTTCTTCTCAGTGTGGTTCTTCCAGGGCCAATCACAGATCTCACTAATCTGACCCAAAAAGTATGAACAGGTTTTATCCAAAACACAGATGGCACTCCATAGAAACAGGTAAAAATCTCTATAGGCTCCTATTTATTTATTTATTTTGAACAGACATAAAAGTAAAAACAAAGAAAGAAAAACTAAATGATAATAAGACAAATAGACATGCCAATTAACATGCAATTTTACACAATTTGTCTAAAAAGAAGCAGGTGGAAGATAAAGATCTTATGATTTCCTGCCCCTGTCACACATCAATATACAATCGCTTTAGTCTCCCCACACCAATTAGACTCCAATAAACTGCTTTATTTAATTTTTAATTGTTTAGTTTTTGTTTGAGGATGTCAAGGGCTACACAAATTAATTTACTGGTTAGTTTTAATCGAACTTAGATTACTTGAGGAGTGAAGGATGATGGGATTTAAAATAGATATGGAAATAGCTCTAAAATAAAAGTTTTTGTTATTTGTCTATTTAGATCTTAATTGGCATGTTTTGGTGGTTTCCCTATATTGCATTTTTTTTGACAGAAGGGGAAACCACTTAGTGTTGTCCAAACCAGTCATTTACTGGAAATTTGTGATTTCCTAAAGGACACTTAAGCAAGGTGGAGACTCTTCAGACTGAATAATGACCGTGTATTAAATGATGGCGTCTATTTGTTACAAGCTGCAGCTTTAAACCTGGCTGTGTCAATTTTAAAGCTTCTGCCCCTCAGTGGATATAAATGCTAATATGTCTGTTATTGTAGCACTTTTGTTAATATTGCATTATTTCTGCCACGCTGCTGCTCTTTAGCATGACATTTTCTATAAGCTGTAGGCTAATAGCTGGCTAACGGGCTAACATTAAGCAGGCTAATGTGTCTGTTAATGTTGCATTAGTGGTATTTCAGCTTTTCATATGCTTAGTTTTATGGTTTAAGGGCAAAGTGCGACTGTGTTTTTGACATTGTTGGCACACACCTACACTCCTTGTGTGTGTATGCGTGTATGTGTGTGCACTCTATATGGAGCCAATGAGATACATTTCCATTTCAAAGTGACGAGTCAGCAGCAGGAGAAGCTACTTTCTTGTGTTAATGTGATTTTAGGGGAAAAGTGCGACAGTGAGTCACACACAGAGAGAAATACAGCCCATAGTGCCTCAGTAATAATTACTCTGCACTTTGTCAAGGGGCTCAGGTTGTTTATTAGTGTCTCTCTGCCTCTGTGTTCCTCTAATTGACAACCTTTCTCGAACTTCCTGTCGATCCACGTGCACTTATATGTCTGTCGCTTATCTTCGAAACAGTTCAGCGTTTTTAATGCTTCTGGCATTAACAGGCTTTCTGCTGGAGAAAGTGCACGAGTATATTGTAAGCTTAGAAGAACAATAGTGAATAAAGCCTCCGTGTGCAACCTGTGGCTGACTGTTTGTCCCAGCCATCAAAAGGAGAAACGCTTGTGGTTGGGGTTACAACAGGAGGTGTTATGGGGAAACGTGAGGGGATTATTTTGTGCCTGGGTGCCACTTTGTGTGTAAATGTCCACCCGTAAGTGTGTGTCGCTGCCACGCCTCAGCATCATTCGTATGAACGCAGCTTTTCCGTGCGCAACCGAGCGGGAGCTGTACAAGCTGCGTGTCACAATAATGTGGTGCTGCAAGTTGAGAGTGAATTTGTTTGTTTTGAATATATGTATGTGCATTAGTGTTTGCTTGTGTGCACAGGCCTGCATGAGTGGGTGTCTTTGCTTCTGCGAGTGTGTCCATGTGAGAGAATTTAAACTGCGCGTTTCCTTAAAGTCATAAAGTTTGTGTGTGCAAATGAACGGAGGCAAAGCGAGACATCTCTGTGTGAGTGTGCGCTCGTTGTTGCAGCCTTTTATGTGTGTTTTTAGCTATTAACCTTCATTATTGTTTGTGGGTTTATGCAAATTTAGCTGAGCATTTTGGATGTGAGCTTGAGTATATAATGCGTTAGCCACAGGCTATCACTGCTCCAACAGCAACGCTCATATTCTATCTATTTTTAATGATTGGTAATGGTAGCTAGTGTTGAACCTTCATCGTGAGCACACAGCAGAGTGTACAAATCAGCTGTGACACAGGAGACAGGAGAAGGGAGGCTGAAAAATAGATTTGAATGCAGAGGGAGAAGAAACAGGAAGTGGTGTTAATAGAGGTTAGCTTGAGAAAACCAAATACATTGAGACAGAACTGTAAAGGTCCCAAAGCACACTGTGTCACTGCTGCAGCTCTACATGGAGGACAGTGTGTGAAGAAGAGGAAGGAGGTGAGAAACTGGCCAGCAGGCCGACTGATTGATTTACTGGCTAAATGATTGGCTGGTTGTTAAACTGATTGACTGACTTGCTGGCTGATTGCTTGTGTTACAGGCTGGCTATGTAGCGAACTGAGATAATTTTTGACTTTTAAAAGGCACTTCTTTATTTTATTTTTTTACAAGGCACCTCAGTAAGGGCTGAACAAGAGAAGGCACAAATAACTGATAAGAAGGATGTAAAAGAAGAAGAAAAAAAAAAGCAGAAGCTTTTAATTGTGTTTAATCTCAACAAACATACTGATTGGAGTTAGTTTCCAGGGTCCAAAGGCCATGAAAGGTTCTTAGCATTTAATGGCTGTTAAATTGCCTCTTGTTAAATTTAAATTTGATTTGTTTCCATTAAAAGACCACAATGCGCTTTATTGGCAGCGCTTCCTTGAGCGATTCTTGAGGGAAATCTAAGGATTCAATCCGCTGAAATCCAGTAGAATGAAATCAAACTTGAATCAAATCAAATTGAATTGTATTGAACTAAATTGGATTACACACGACAATAGAAACATTCCAAAAATGTATCAATCTAAACAAAAAATTAATAAAATGGCTTGAAATTAAGATTTTTTTTAATTTTTTATGCTACGCTGACAGGTAAAAGTGTAAAGTGAGCAATGTTGCTCTGTCAGGACGTCACAGAAATTAATGATGCGATGGAGAAAAACAGGGAAGAAAATACGAGCAAGTTATGGGAGCAAAAGAAGGAGTAAAAAAGAGAAGAAATATAAGGAAGGAGGAATACATTTAAGTGGGATAAGGAAATAATAAGAGTTGTGAAAGGCAGCAGGACTCAAGCTACATCAAACACACATCTGCAAAATAAACAGATTTTGCTTTGTCCTTTACAGACCATCAAATCTGAAGAGTGTCAGTTGTTTTTCTTTAAATCTGACAAACGAGGGCTAAATAACTTAAATTCTGTCCTGTGTGTTTTTTTTTTTTTTGGCTCGAGTGTTTGCTGATTTGAACTAAAGCAAACAAATTTACCAGCACCACGAAGAGGCAGGAAAGACTCTGATGCTGGCACTCAGAGAAGTGGCACAGTCAAACCAGTCCTATCTTATGTCTCAGGAAGTCAAAAACATGACATTGGTGACATCAGTGTAAAGAAAAATGAGTCAGGAAGAGTAAACACATCATCATTCTGAATTATTTAGATATGAATGAGTGACAGTTTGCAATATGTGCTGAAATTATACGGTGAAAGTGGCATTAAAGCATACTTTTTGTGTTCATTTGAGTTAACTAAAGGTCCTGACAGACAGATGGAAGGTAGGGAAATGATTGCTGCAAGACGGACAACAGTGCATTCAGGTTATCTTGTACTTCTTCACATAGAGCAGCCTGGCTTTCTCTCACATTTGTACCAATTCTGCCACAAACTGATGTGCACAGATGAAATGGAGCACATCTTCAGTACATTAGAGAGTGATGAACTTCTTTAAGGCGTTCTAACATGTCTTGAATGTCAAGAAGCAAACAGTTCCTTCTTCCCCACCCATTTTATTTTTCCTTCCCTCTCCTCTCATCCGGTATCTCATCTCTTCTTTCATCCCTTTTGCTCGTTTCACTCGACGTATGTCTTCATGCTTTCCTCTTCCCTGATTCTTCACTTTGCTTTTTTTTTTTTTTTTTCACTTAATCTACTGTTTATTTTAAATATTCCCCTCCCATTCATTTTTGCTAATCTGTTTGATTCTCGGGCGGCACTGTTGGTAGAGCTGCTCTAAAGAAGCAGAAAGAAGACAAAAATAACTGTTGATAGAGCTGTTGCCTCTCAGCGAGAAGGTTGCAGGATCGAATCCCGGCCTGGAGTCGTTCTGGGTGGAGCTTGCATGTTCTCTCCGTGCATGCGTGAGTTTTCTCCGGGTACTCCAGTTTCCTCCCACAGACCAAAAACGTGCATGTTAGACTGATTGGTAACTTTAAATTGTCCCTAGGTGTGAGTGAGAGAGTGAATGGTTGTTTATCTCTTTGTGTCCCTGTGATGGACTGGAGACGTACACAGTGTCCCCCGTCTCTCACACAGGGACTGCTGGATATGGGCATCAGTGACCCCTGCGATCCAAAAAGGAAGAAGCGGGTGAAGATGATGGATGGATGTTTTGTTTTAAATTTTTATTACTTCGCTCTGTTTGCTAGTCCATTTCTTCTGTGTTTGATTGGTCACCCCCCACCCCCCATCTGCTTAACTTTCCTCATATTCTCATATTCTTATCTCTTGGTCTTCCCCTTGCTCCCTCTATCTCTGTCTCTGTGTCTCTCTGCCCTTTCGGGTCCTTTGATTAGGTTGTTGGCATTTTCATTGAGATGTCTATATGACCACTGGAATAACTCTCCTGTCACAGTCTCGTCGGGCCTCTTTCTACATCTTCTCTCTCTGTCTCTTCATTTTCCATTTCTGCTTCGCAGCATTTCCTTCCTCATCTCCCTCCCCAACCTTTTATTTTTCCAACTTTATTTTATCCTCCTCCTGTGCTGCTCTCTTCCGTCTGTAATCTTCCTCTATTTCTTTCATCTCTTTCCCTTAATGTTTATTTCTGTTTTCCTGTGGTGGCTCCAGAGCAAAACTATTAGTGGGGCATTAATTTCCTGAATCACTAACCACATAAAGTTTTACAAATTGTGTTTCATTTTCTGTGAAAATTAAACAACATATGTTGCTTGATATTTGATTGATTTATTGTTGTTGTTGTTGTTGTTGTGTAAGTGTGTGTGTGTGTGTACAAAGGTGTGCCTTTTTTCTCCCTCCCGCAGGTCGAGGTTGTGTCTCATGAACAACAGTCCAATCTAATAAATCAGAGAAAAGGGTGGCTCCTACACCCATAAACACCACCACTCGACAGGTGTCTAGATTGAATTTATAATTTGATGTAATAATTCTCAAGCAATGCTCCAGATTAATAAAGTTAAATTAGAGAACAAAAGTTCACTGAAGTAACTTTAACAAATACAACAATGAAAAACTGATTCAAATAAAAGGTACAAGAATGTTTACCAAAACATTGCTTTAACCATTGAACCACCACAATCACACAAACACACACAAGGATCAGAAATACTTAAACAAGACCCTACCATGTCGGCTAAAATGTCTAATTTTTTTACTTTCCTATGTTCTCAGTTTCTCTTATGTTCTGGTCTTCTCTGTTTGCTCCAAATGGATTTAAAAAAAAATTCTACACTGTTGGACTCAGCAGGTTTCGCTGCTACTATTCCTGCTTTAGAACTCATATCAGGTTTAGTGTTAGTGATTGTATCAGCGTGCTAAAACCAGCTGAATGTGTCCACAGGGCAGAAAAATCAGAGGATCCAAATGGGATTCTATTGGAATTGGCTGTTCGGATCACTGGCGACATGTTCCGATCCGCTTGATGAACGCCGGTCGGTGAACGGTACTGCCCCATAACGGTAAATGAGTAAAAAACAAAAACTGAAAATAAATCACTAAAAATAATTTTAAATTCCATTTAAAATAGTCAAAGTAGTTGAAAAAATACACAGAACTAAACAATACACATCAAGCTCAGGAAATAATTTACATTGTTTAATAGGAGGAACTACTTTATGGGGCAACAAAAAAGGTTGAATCATGTCATCTGGACTTCGTTTTTTTGTTAAAAAGAAACGTTTCGCCCCTCATCCAAGAGGCTTCGTCAGTCTGAGGCCTAGCCATCTGGTATTACCCAGAAGCCACCCTGACTCTTGTGTTTCAAGCCTGCCTCAGATACCCCTGAAGTCTGGCCTTTATGGGGCAAATTTATTTATTTTTGCCTGCCCTTATAGAGCATGCTGTTTCCACCTCTACACTTTCATTCTTCTTGCCTTTTTTAAACTCTCATTTCCTCCTTTTGTATTTCCTGAACCACAACCAGAGATCGTTTGTCTAAATGTCAGATGGCCACATCAGCCAGTGTTGGTATTATAAACAGCTTTCTGGATGATAACATGGAAAGAGAGACGCATGGAGTGAAAGAGTGCAGGCAGGGGTGAGTGTGGGGTGGTGCGGACTGGGCTGATGCTGCAGTTTTTCTTGTGTTTCTGGCAGCAAAGCAAAATTAGATGATGTCTGAGAATGGAGAGAAATGTTTGGAAATTATTAGTGGTGTAGAACGGCGGTAAGAGGAAGGAGAGAATGAGTTGGCTTTTAGAGAAGACGAAAAATGAGATAAGAGAAGTTGAGCAGAGAGGACAGGGTGGGGAAAAATGGGAGGATAATGAGAAAAAAAGAATAAAAAAGAGGGAGAGTCTGCTTGCCTACATTGCCTCTAATCTGTTGATGGTTGAGGAGACGCAGACAATAACCCATTATCTAAGCTGCAGCAGTATGGCACAGCAACGCGTTTGCATAAGACATCTCCAGGATGCACTCATACAGAAACAGATTGGCATACAAATCAATAGTTTACCTGAGGCAGATAATAACATATCACCACATGCAAAACCATCAAGTTAATAGAATGCAAAAATTAAACGTGAGTAAAACATGTAAGGCCTTCATAATCACAATATTTAAATAGACAACAAAAGCCTTATAAATAATATAGATGAGTAAATATTGAAATGCTGTTTTATTAGATATATATTTTTATTTAGATTTGTTGTAATTGGCAACTTGGATGATCACCTTCTCATTGTAGATGTGGCAAATTTTCTCCGTTAAGCTGTAAAGTTTCTCTTTTTTACATAGATAAAAATAAAATTCCTGCAGTAATGGTGTGGTTTAAGGCAAGGCAGCAGGATTCCCATGAAAATCACAAGCTCATGGTAAAAAAAAAAAAAAGGAAAGAAAGAAAGAAAGTTTAAAATAAATTTTTTTTCGCACCTAGCTCCAAACCTGAAAGTCTGAAATACAAATCAAGCCAAGCTATTCTGGAAGATTCAGGTGGGATTTAGGTGTGATGTCATTAGACAATGGTGGCAGATCTGTGGGATTTTGCTTGGTTCATCTGATTGGCTGACGGGAGCTTGTCACTTTTAACTGGCAGACACTTTTCCGAATCACCTGATGAGTGCGCTATGATAGTGTGGGACCTTGTTCAAATGGTTCCCAAAAGACTTCCCAGATGGTTCTGTGAAACAAAGCATCTGTTGTCAAGTTTTATGAGGCATGGCTCTGCAACTAATCTCATGACATTATTGTTTGTAGATGCTCATCAAAATTCAGTCAGCTGAACCAAAGCTCAGAAGTTAGGAACCTCGAACTAAACCTTTGGTTTATTTAAATCATATCCCCAAAAGGGCCACACCCAGTGAAGAAAAAGGCTCTATGTGATTTGCAAGGAACTTTCAGATAGCTAAGCAAAACTATGACTGTCAGCTGTAATTTTGTCATTAGATGATTATGTAACATCTTGAAAAGAATGACTCATATTTAGATGCATCATATGTAAAATACATAGTTTTTGTCGATTCTTTTCTTTTTCAGAAAAAAAAAAATCTATTTTTGAAGGTGGGAAGCCCATCATGTTGCTTGTCATAGCAGCCAATGAGTGAACGGTAGGTTACACCATGGAAAAGTCGCCCGTCCATAAAAGGGCCAACATGGAGACACATGACAAAGACAACCATGCACACTCTAACTTACACCATTAGGCATTGGCTCGCCCTTGTACAAGAAGTCCAAGTCAATTTTATTGTCAATCTCATCACATGTGGTACATGAGGTGGAACGAAATTATGTTCACAAGGTCCCAGTTACACCCAACAATAGCAAAACTATAAAGTGTAAAAAGAAACGGTATATAGGGAGCTAAGAAATACACTAAGATATATGCCAAATGATACGCCCAAAGATCTAATATAACACTAATAATGCAAAACAATAAGGTGTAACAACAGCAGCCCGAACATGAGTCCATAGTGAGCAGATGGATATGAATGAATAACACAGCATGAGATAATCAGCAGCATGGATAATCAGCAGCATGAGATCAGCGGCATGGATAATCAGCAGCACAAATAAGTCACATAGCACCAATGAAAGTGGTATTACGGGTTTTTTTTTTCCTTACAGCGATTATCCTTAGCCATTTAGTTATTATCTTCTGCTATTCGTATCTATATTTTCATTTTACTTTATTTTATGTTTTGCTGTGTGCTTTGCTTGTTTGTTTCTGTTGTACAGCCCTTTGGTTGGCCTTGTTGCTGTTTTAAGTGCTCTATAAATAAAGTGTTATGGTTGGTATTATCCTGGTTAGGGATTTATGGGTCTAATAGCTTCAGGGTAGAAGCTTTTCCTCAGTTTAGTGGGTCTACATTTAATGCTCCACAAACTTCTGCCTGAGGGGCAAAAAGTGTGTGTGCTGGGTGAGTGGGGTCCTTCATGATGCAGGTGGCCCTCTTGCTGCACCTGGAGGTGTAGATGTCTGTGGCGGTGGGGAGGTACAAGAAGTACCACTTGAGGAAATACTAAGTACTTCAAGTAAGATTTGTTGCAATAGACATTGAAAACAATACCTTACAAGCTTATAATCATATCTAACATAAGATAACACATTGGCCAGACTCCTAACTCTTATCCTGGTTGAAGAGTGCAATTTTAGTGGTGATGGTAATTGTATTCTTTGCTAAGAACAGCATCACATACTCTGTTGTCTTGGCTCCTCTTCTGCTCCACAACAAATGAAAGAACTTGAATCAAATTGCATTGCTGTTTTGCAACTTTTGTTGCTAGCATGTTCTGTACAGGCTTTACTGAGGCGGCTTGAGTTGCCACAAGAACATTAATTAATCATTCCAGAGTTTCTGCATGAGTTATCAAAATATTTTCCATTACAGTTTTATTTGAAGTAGTTTTCTTTGGAGCCAAGATTGTAATGTGCTTCAAACACTTCTCTTTTATTCTGTTTCTACTTTTTAGCTTTAGTAGCCTGTTTAAACATGAATCATCTCTGAAAACATTATCATTGTTCTCATGTTGATTGTAGCAAAGTTTTACATTTATGCTGTAATGCTGTGCTCATTAAAGCCATTGTAGCTTCAATGTCAGGTCACTAGCTGGTGTGAATATTGTAGTCCAATGACAAAAGCATGTGTGCACACTTTTCAGTCTTGAGGATGAAAACAGTTGCATCTAAAATGGGATTACATGAATGTTCATTTGGACTGAGGATGCTGTTGGGTCATTTCAAACGTTTCAGTGAAACGATTGCTATTGTTGTGTTCATGAACAACCGAAACACAACCGAAATACAAGGTGTTAATCACAGTACAGCTTACGACAGTTAATTAGCTTGTTATTCTACTTGTAAACAGTTGATACACCAACCTTTTCTGAATTTCACTAGAAGGATCCTGAGTACCGCCATTGGTACATGAACTAGCGTTTGAAAGCCATGGACCATAAAATGCTGATTTTTAGATTGTGAGAGAAAACCAATGCATGCACTGAGAAAACATACATATTCCACACAAAATTCCCCCCAGCTGAGATTTAAACCTGCAACCTTCCTGCTGTGATGCAATACTGCAAACCATCTGCACCACTACACTGCTTCTTGCTGAACCAGCTCTTTATAAACTTGTAACAGCAGTGGATTAAATCAGCTTTATATTAACATTTTTCTTTGTACATTTTCTGGAAGTTATGTCAAATTGTTTAGATGTAAACCAAGCCTGAACATATTTAATCGTACCTCCTACGGTTTTAACAAAATAAAATAAATTACACAGAAATGGACCCTGAGCATGTCAGTGTTCCAGAGAGAATAAGTTTGCATTGAAACTGAGTGGTGTTTATGTGAAATATGCAAACATATAAAAATGTTTGCCACAGTTTTCTTTCTAGTTTGATATACATTTTGTAAGCCACATTCATAGTTAAAGTCTTGTTTTGGTAGTCTGTGTCCCTGCATGTTGCATTCTGTTTTGCTTTTTTCGCTGTTCTGCCGCTGTAACTATCTTGATGGGTTTTACCTATGTCTTGTTCGTGCCCATGTACACTGCCTGGCCCCCAAAAAAGTTGCCACCTGGATTTAACTAAGCAAATAGGTACGAGCCTCCTATTGGATAATTACTGCACAAGCAATTATCTTTCAGCTGGCAACAAGTTATTTAACCCCAACAGGTGCAATGAGTTGCATCTCATTTCTTAAACAACCATGTCGAAAGACACATTACGTGGTTGTGGAAAAGATGTCAGTCTGTTTGAGAAGGGTCAAATCATTGGCATGCATCAAGCAGAGAAAACATCTAAGGAGATTGCAGAAACTACTAAAATTGAGTTGAGAACTGTCCAACGCATTATTAAAAACTTGAAGGATAGTGGGGACCCATCGTCTTTAAGGAAGAAATGTGGCCAGAAAAAAATCCTGAATGATCGTGATCGGCGATCACTTAAATGTTTGGTGAAATCAAATAGAAGAAAAACAACAGTAGCACTCAGGGTTATGTTTAGTAGTGAAAGTAAGAGCATTTCCACATGCACAATGTGATGAGAAGTCAAGGGATTGGGACTGAACAGCTGTGTAGCCTTAAGAAAACCATGAATCAATGAGGCTAACTGGAAAAAAGGGCTTCAATTTGCTAGAGAGCATAAAGATTGGACTCTGGAGCAATGGAAGAAGGTCATGTGGTCTGATGAGTCCAGATTTACCCTGTTCCAGAGTGATGGGTGCATCAGGGTAAGAAGAGAGGCAGGTGAAGTGATGCACCCATCATGCCTAGTGCCTAGTCATCAATGCAAGATCTTGTGAAAAAGTAATGCAACACTGGATGGAAATAGATCTTGTGACATTGTGGAAGCTTATTGAAACAATGTCACAGTGAATGATGCTGTAATAAAAGCTAAAGGCGGTTCAACAAAATATTAGTGTGACCTTTTTTTTTGGCGGCAACTTTTTTGGGGGGCTAGGCAGTGTATAAGATTCAATCTTTTGGAGTACACTTTTGAAATAAAAATAGACAGCTTTCTATAAATATTAAGTAGAATTAGTGTGATTTTTAGATCTGGCATTAGCATCAAATATTTTTGTCAATTGAGAGCTCCTGTTCAGGTCTTGTAGTTACGAGAACAACAACAAAAAAAAAGATTGTCGCACACATTTTCTCACAAATATTCATTTGTTCAGAATCTAAAGAGCCAGATTTTAACTGGCTCATGGTTGGATTTTTTTTTTTATATATTTTTTTTAGTTCAGAGCTGTCAGGCCCATGATAAATCTGTAGTTCTGTTCTTTGCTATCTGCCTGCCTGCTCCCTCTTTGTTTTACCTACATTCTCTATCACAAAACTAGACAGTTAATTCCCCTCTATACATCTGAAGAACCAGTTTACATTTTATATTTATGATATCTCAAAAATTATCATATCCTTTCCTTGTATTTGATGATACAGTTCACATATAACTATGCATTCTACTTGTGTATCTCTGTTCCCGTTCAGATGAATGATGAACACAGAGGAAATGCCACTGTGTAAATGTCAATGCAAGACTCGATACCATCATTCTCTGGGTTGTTGTTCTCATGGCTATTACCCCTGTGAGTGGGAGTGCAGTGAGCTGAGGGCCTAGAGTGCAAAACTGAACAACGCATTACAGCTCAAAGTTCCACAACTTTTATTTTATCGTGCCCATGTCTAAATGTGTATTTTTCCCTCAAAGATCAAAAAGGATAAATGCTTCATAAGTAGATATGAAAGACCCTGTTTAATAGTCTGCTTCAGAGGAGCTTCTTGGTTCTAGAAACAGGAGGGAGGCCAGATTTGACACCAGTGCTGTTAAAAAGCTGACGTCACCACACTGAGTAAGACAGAGAACAGAGAGAGGTGTCACATAGCCAGCCTTCTCCTCTCCTCTTTTCCTCGACTGTACAAGTCATTTTGTGACATCCAGTCGCCTGCTGGTGTGGAGTTGTTTAGGGGACATGAAGAGCCTTCTAAATGATGGCTAAATTTAACTAAATGACTTCCTCCACTCATGTCTGATATAATGTTCCCCCCTGCTCATCTCTCTTTCTCTGCATTTATCTATCATTGCCTGATCCTTTTGGCTGTTGTCCTTTTTCTTCTCCTTCCTCTTTGCATGCTCTCTTTCCCGAAGTGTGATTTCCATTTTGCAGTCTCTCTCTTGCGCCCAACAATTTTATCTTTTTCATTTCAGTTTTTTTTTCTCCTTCTCTCTCTCTCTCTCTCTCTCTCTCTCTCCTTTTTTTCACTCAGACCTTTCAGCTAATCGTTATGTTTTGTCTACTTTCTCCTTGCATAAAAAGGTTAGGCTGTTCTCCGACTGAGGCCTTAATGAGGTGCCTTTAGAGGAATCTTCTTTTATTATATTAGATAAGTGAGCTGGCAGTTGTCAGTCTGCAAGTCTGTCTGTCTGATCTATCTACTTTGTGCCTGTTTCTTTCTGTAATAATGTGCCTTTGACTGAAAGCGCTGACTAATTAGATGATAGATCTTTTACCCGCAAGTTATGGTCAGAAAATTGGAAAAGGATAATTGCTTGTAGATCAGCTGTCAATTGTGACTCCAGCAGCCAACCAACCAGCCTTTGTGGAACTCTATTAATCCTCCTACCAACCTTGCTGCAATCTCACCTAATTACTTAATTTATATGTATAAAGTATACCGCTCATTAGATTACTATGTACATTAGGTTACCATATAATTATATCATAAAATAATGAAATATAACTTTGAGGCTGTAATTCATATATCACACTACACTCAATCCAATTACTGTGTTAGCGGTTTATGATTTATATATTGAAACAGTTTCAAAAGTAATGAACCAAGACGATTTATTGAAACTCTAACCTAGCTGAAAATATCTATGTTTTTATGAGAATACTGTAAAGAAAACACAGACGCCCATTTCCCAAATAGACATGTTGAATGTCCAAGTAATTGTTTTGAATTAATCATAAATTTGGAAGAACATTAAAGATAATTCACGTGGTTGGACAAAATCTACGTCATTCACAAAACACATGTAAAGCAGCAGAATAAATGTTGTCCCTTGACACACATGGGTCCCCCACTTTAAACAGACAACACACTTGCATTAAAGCTGAACAGTTATCAGGAACTAACCTGTCTCCAGTGATATATGTATTATATTCACTTCAAAATATATAAAGTGACGTAAAATACAAGTGACGTCGCAGTTCAAAGTGGGGACAAGTAGATGAAGGACCCAGACGCAGGACAAGACTGCAGAAGAATTTTTTTACACACCAAGAGGGCCACAACGAAAGAATAAACAAAACCTATTACAAACAGACACGGCAACAAGAATTTGGCAGTAAATAAAGAGTTTGTGGCTTGATGGAGAAGTCGAGATTAAATCCAAGGCATGTTCTGTGATTAGCAAAATAGGATCAGATGTTAGAGGAGAGCAGCATGCAAGTTTTAACTCAAAGAGGCTATTGAGCAATTAACAAAATCGTTTCATATACATATACAGCAGCAACATATTGTCTATCATTCATTTACCTACATTTTTTGCTTAGTTGTATCTTTCTTCCTGTAATTATTTTAGACATTTTAGAAAAGACTGAAGCTATGTTCATTCTCAGAAAACTACAAAAGAAGAGGTTATAATGAAACTGTTCAACAGGCCTTTATAAAGGTGCCCCAGCAGGAAGGTGGCAACGTGACCGTACATGCTGACATCAGCAACTATTTGATTTCCCACCTCCATGTGACTTTAGGACCAAACTATACTGACCGTCTTATAAATGGGCTTGGATGATCTACGGGGATATATTGCTCAGCCATGAACAGAGAGGTCATGAGCAGGTGGAGCATATTCAGCAGCTTCGGATGTTATCAGCTTATTAAAAGGATGTTATTGTCCCTCCTACCTCCTAGCAGTTTTAAAGTTATGTTTGTATTGCTGATAATATGCAGCATTGCACATGGGTAAAACAGGAAGCTTTTTTTTTTTTGGTCAGCTTTATGTAACCCTTTTCCTTAACCTAACCTTACACTTGACCCAGTGCACTGGCTCTAAACTTAACCCCCTTACCCTTGTGCCTACCTGGACGATTGAGCCTACAAACCTTTTTTTTCTTGTGCCTAAACCTCACCAAGACCCTAAACCAAACCCCCAGACCCTTTACTCTGAACCTAACCACGTGAGCCTATTATCAGCGCTAACAACATACCTTCAAACCCACTAGGAGGTACAGGAGGGGCAGTCTGAATGCTACATATGGGGTGATAACAACTGATAATAGGCCATTTAATGGCTGATAACATTCAAAGCGGGTGGCATATTCTGCATGCTGTTACATGGAACAATTAGCATTTTCACTGATTACGAACATTTATGAATGCTTCATTAGAAGGTAGCCTCAATTGAGATTTTTTTGTCCCTGGGACTGATTTGGATTATTTCACTCAGTCTGTTGGATACTTGCCTTGTTCATGGTACATAATAGCAGTTTTCTATACCTTAAGAAATTTAAAATGCTTAAGAACCAATTTAGCATTCATCCCATCGCTGCTTTTTTGACCAGAAACAGTTGGCAAATAAAATATATACTATATTATTTATTTTTATCTTCCACAAAACAACAGTATTGCTTCGTTAATGACAATAAAAAAAGCATTTTGTTCCATAATGATATAAGTCCCAGAAAAATGCTGCAGTGTTGCTGTTTACCTGGTTTAGACTTTCACAGATTCAGTGAACTATGGAGGTATACAGTTTCGTTTGAAAAAATAAGGGCTGCGTGTATTGTATCAGTGGCATAACATATAAATCTTTTCAGTAAGTGCATCTGGAGTTTTGTGCTAATTAGCCATGTGCTACATTAAACCTACCTGTTGGGACTGATCTAACAGCAGAGTTAGTGGCCCCTAACACAGCTTGAGATTGGATTGGAACATCTCTACATATAACCCACATTTTTATAAATGTAAGCTTTTACACTAGACTTTTCCATCCTTAACTCTGTTGGATCATTTTTCTCTGCATGGAAGGTGTGTAAGTGAAATATTTTACCCTAGAAAATCCCTGTCAGGGAATGAATGCAGCATGTGAGTGAGCTCCATTTAAACATGGTTTACTTTGCATCAGTTACATACAGACATCCACATTGCCTTACAAAAGAACCAATCGGTTCACCTTGGCCCAAAAAGCTTTTCTCTCTTCACTTTGCTCCGTCAACGCGACTGACTATTAATCAGAGTATTATTAATGGCTGAATGAGGAAATCATTTATTGATACATCTCATCCAGCATGTCATTAAAGTTTGTCATTTGTTTTAATGAAACGCTGCATAAAGAACACAGATTTTGACACTGGTTGGTGGGAGTAATCACATTTATGAAAAGTGTGAGCCATCTCACTTGCCAATTAGAAATTATACATTTTTAATAAGCTGTGGATTAGGCGGTTCAACAAAACATTTGCTTTATAGTACAAACTGATAATTTCCTTCAAGGGAGATGGGATTTACTTGAGGCAATACAACTGAATTTGTTCTGTGAAGGTTAGTAAATGTTACGGTTACATGGTTTCATATCTTTTCGCCTTTCTGTCATGTTTAACATATATTCAGTGCAATGCACGTCACTGTGACACCAAACAGCTCACCATATTTCCTCAAAATATATGGTAACTATCCTCCACCTCACATACTTCCCCACAGTTTATCACCTTCTCCTCCTTTCAATATGGATGGATCAAAAACAAAGTAAAACTACTCAGTGTGGCCTTTTCTCTGTTAAATTACTACAGTGACTTTGGCATTTTATAGATGTGGTGATAAATTCTACCATAAAATAGAAAATGAGTAAAGTTATTAACACAGCTCTCCTTCTTAAATGTCACAGCAGAGAAGACAATTTCTTCCAGTCCTCTTCACGTTTGTATTCTTGCCTAATGTACTTTTATTCTTAAACACTCTAAAATACATTAGATCCTTTTCTGTTTCAGTCTTTCTAAGAAATTTTTAAATGACAAAGTCAAGGCCAGTGACAGAAGGAATCATTTAGTAATTGTACTCTGTCATGTTTTGTTTTTGTAAAACAGTAACTAATAATATAACTCAGATAGGCTCAGGCTTCCATCCACTGATGTCATACTAGTTTCTGGCACAAAAGAATAATCTATATAAAAAGTCACAATCAGATGTCAACCATGGAAAACAACTTTAAATGGCTGTTGACATGTCTGCTAACTAAGGCTGACCAAAGATATTTGCATAACAGTAATATTGTATAAACTATTGCAAATAGTGTTTAGAAAAAATAAGGTTTAAGAGGCGAGTGTAACTCTTTACTTGTGTTGCCAGATTGGGCGGTTTACTGCCAATTGGGCAGTTTTCATTCTGATTTTGCTGGAAACTCTGGGAAGATTTTTGTTGGATTTTTGCGTTTTGCCACATATTGTTAAATTACCTTGGCTTGTACTGATGTGCATTCATGTTCAAAGAGTAAATATACTGTAACAATATATTGATTGGGCGGATTTTTGTGTGATGTGGAGGTTTATAACAGATTTTTGGTCTGGAAAACCTTGACTCTTATCTGGCAACATCAAATCCATGGACACATATTTTTTTAAGCTAATTTATTGGTTTGCTTGGCTCCTAAAGGTTAAAATATGTTTTTTTATTTATTTATTAAAATTGAAATCTAATACACTCTAAAGCAAAAATAGAATGAAAAAATGGCTTTTGATTTTCATACACTGGAATCCAAACTTCCTCAGTCAGGAAGTATATTTTGTGTTGAAATATTATGTTACAAATCAAATGTATGAATCTAAGACTTGGATAACTCAGTCAGGCAATAACATTTATTTTCTAAATTATATTAAGTTATGCCACCTGTCATTCAAATCTGCAATTCTTAAATCTACACAGGTCACTAGTAACGATGTTACTGAGGCTTTGTCAGGACCCACATGCTATGAATGCAGTTAGTAAAGCTATGTGCACAAAAACCAATTGCACTTTTCTTCCAGATATTAACAGATTTGCTTTCAACAATATGTTGTTGCACCTGTAAAGAATATACTCGGCATCAACACTAGTAGTCACACTTTTTAACATTGAGACAAATATTGTTGAGTTAGAGCACAACGCTGTCGCAGAATGTCTCAGAGCTGTTCACACAGCATCCAAAGAGAGAAACTTTCCATTATCAAAAGCAAAGCTGATACACCTGAAGCTAATCAATACAAGTTTTTTTAGCCTTGGAGTCTGATGTGAATTTGTATGTATCTGTGCTGATAGGAGGTTTGCTATGAATGTCGTTCCAAAAGTAAAGTTATAAATTTATATCTCTCTAAAAGCAACACGTCCTTCCTAACCCAATCAATACATAAATCCATCATACACATGTAAATATATGGTTCTTTTAAAAAAATATCAAAATATTCCAGTCCACTTTTTTGAGTTTTTGAGCATTGTGCTTAAGAAAATAAAAGCACATTTGTGTTAAACGACACCTCCTCACAGGAAGCATGTTGACACAAGATTGTTAAGCATAGTAACAGTGCTGCATGCAGAAATGCTTGCTTTTTAATCAACCTAGCATGCTCAGGTCCAGACAATGCCCTGCACTTAAAAAAAAAAAACCTGCCAAAATATTATCCTAATAAACAGTCAATGGTTCAGTAGGTCCATTTTTTTTAACTAAGTGTCACGCTTTCATGTTCTAATATATTTGGCCAATCGATAAAACTTCCTGGATACCCTCGCCTGATTTAGATGAGTCAAGGTAAGATGCTTAAAGACACAATGGGCATTCTGAGCCCAATAATTATTTTTGCATGTCAATGTCGTCTTCAGTATTGATCTGACACCTTGCATGTTTTACTGCGTTATGCAGTTCTATATTATTTAGATTATTTCAGGAAGATTATGATCTGATATTTATTTTTACTACTGCAACTTTCCTTTAAAGCTGTGGTTTTCATGGATATTTAAGTGAAACACTCCATGTGTGGCATCATTCATTTACAAAATTTGTTGTTTTTATAGATAATCCAGGTCATGGCATTTCAAATTCTGGTCTTTTCATTTTTTGTTAATTTCAACATCATAAAAAAAATAAACAATTGAGTTTCCCCTCTAATAAAGAACCAAGATATTATTACCTTTGGTGTTTCTGTACATATTTTTTGTATTTTAAGAAACGAACACACCCACCTTTAAAAAAAAGATGACTTTACCATCGACTTTTTTGTTCTCTGCCATTCATTATGACTATGCAAATGATGATGCCATGTTTTAACTGCGTCATGACTTAAAACTTGTCATATCTTAAACAAGATGATGAGCCAACAATAGAAGACATGACATGACATAATTATGCGATGTGATTAAAACGTGAATGTACTAAATAATGCATGCAAAGCAACACATATAGGCTGTGGCCCAGATTAGAGTCTGCTTATTAGAAGGCTTTCAGAACTAGACTGTTGACTCTGTTCTTGTCATTCACATCATATTCTTTTACTTTCTAACACTCTGCTAAGATGTTAAATCTTGACAGGAGCTGGAGACCTTTGGTCAGCTGCAGTTTTACTGAAAACACAGCCGTCAGCAGTCATGTCCGACATTTCTTTTCTATTTTCCGGTGTTTTTTTTTCCTCTTTCATCTTTCCTGAACAGCAGGGATTTAATTGAGAATGATGGCTACCATAGTTAATATTTTATAAAAATCACAATGCACTTTGTAATATTTTCTCTGTGATGGTAGCAGAGGTGTTTAGTTCCTCTCCTTTGGCTTTACTGCAGTTTGAAACAATCAGCACACTCTTAGGCCCAATCTTCAAAGTTTGATTGCACATGCACTTCTTTTTTTTTATTCAAACACACACAAGCTGCTGCGGCTGATTACCTATTTCAAAATTTAACTACATGCTTTTTCAATGAGTGCATTTTTGTGAAAACTAACAGTGGTTTTCTGTAATGATTCTGAATACAGAAGAAGGAGAATACGAACACTGTTACACAATATTATGTACTCCCTTCTTTTTCTAAATTAGATTCTTCAGGGAGTAAGTGACTTGCTTATGTGACTTTCAATCCAATCGTAAGTTCTGAAAATACTGTGTTCAGTGAAAACAAAGCAGTTGTGATTGAGTTGTTTTAATTGAAGTTTTGCAGATGGGATGTTCAACATCTCTGGCCAAAATAATTATTTTAATCCAGCTCTAACCTGTCCTTGGTTTCCACATTGCTTCTCATTACGTAAGGCTTTAACACATGAGACATTAAAGGCTCCTCTTGCCTGAATCCTACTTGATCACTGCCTCCTCAAGTCTGAGTCTCGTGCACAGCTTTGTCCAATCAACAAAATGAATCATACACATTGTGGTAAAAGGAGAAAGTCTTTTTGACTGTTGCTCCTCAAAGGCATTTTCAGTCACATTTGGACCAAACACAGTAGATATTCCAACTTAACCCCCCCCCCCCACCCAAAATAAAATAAGAGGCTTTTTCCGACCATTTTTTCCTTTGGTTCTACAGAGGACTGAGCTACATTTAAAGTAGCCAAATTAATCCTGTGAAGTGTGAAAACAGACAGAGAGCAGTGCAAAGAGGTTTGCTTCAGTTGGATTCCTTCAAAATCTGGCCGTGTAGAACTTTTCTACAGG
>NC_056499.1:17838162-17841468 GCF_014905685.2 Nematolebias whitei | reverse complement strand
TATATATATATATATAACTTTTTACAGTTTCCATTCATTCAACCTTTATTTAGACAGATAAGTCACATTGAGCCAAGAAGACTAATTTACAAGTGAGATCTGTTTAGATAGACAAAAAGTAATGAAACTGGACACGTAGGAATTGGAGGCGAAAAAATTCCTAGTAAACTCTTTCTTCTTGGCTGAGAAGAAAAACTTTAATATTAAAAAAACACCTTGCACAAACAAGCACATAGTGACGTAGACATTCCGCAGAGGGGGTAGACGACGAGAGCGGTGAGCAATGTCCTTGGCTGCTCTCGAGGGCACTGTAAGAGTTCTGATAAGGATGGAACAATCTGCGAGTTTCTTCCGGTGAGATCCGTAAACATTCTCGAGGGATGTTTGGGAATGGCCACTTTGTTTGTACCACTTTCTTATCGATAGTAGGCCTGTCACGATAAACAATAAATCAATTAATTGCATGATAAATGAAAATTATCGACCTCATTTTCATTTATCGGCTTTATCTTTTCTTCATGTCTCTCTCTTTCTACTGGACACTGGATGACAAAAAGCTCAACTCCGGTGCTCTTCACTGACCCCTCCCTTTGTTTTTTCAATTTAAAATCTGTTTTAACCATCCAAAATCGTGTTTTTGGATGGTGCAGCTAAGTTGAAAAGCTAAGCTACGAGCTAAGCTAAAAGGCTGACCTCCATAAAAAACCTTTGTCTTGTCGAAGCTCCAAAATTTATGGCTGAAACCCGTGCCTTTGTGTACAAACCGGATTCCAAAAAAGTTGGGACACTAAACAAATTGTGAATAAAAACTGAATGCAATAATGTGGAGGTGCCAACATCTAATATTTTATTCAGAATAGAACACAAATCACAGATCAAAAGTTTAAACTGAGAGAATGTATCATTTTAAGGGAAAAATCTGTTGTTTCCAAATTTCATGGCGTCAACAAATCCCAAAAAAGTTGGGACAAGTCCATTTTTACCACTGTGTGGCATCCGCCCTTCTTACAACACTCAACAGACGTCTGGGGACAGAGGAGACCAGTTTCTCAAGCTTAGAAATAGGAATGCTCTCCCATTCATGTCTAATACAGGCCTTTAACCGTTCAATCGTCTTGGGCCTTCTTTGTCGCACCTTCCTCTTTATGATGCGCCAAATGTTCTCTATAAGTGAAAGATCTGGACTGCAGGCTGGCCATTTCAGTAAGCGGATCCTTCTCCTACGTAGCCATGATGTTGGCGATGGCACGGTGGATTGTGTTCACTGACAATGCTTTCTGGAAGTATTCCTGAGCCCATTCTGTTATTTCCTTGACAGTGGCATTCCTGTTTGAGGTGCAGTGACATTTAAGGGCCCGGAGATCACGAGCATCCAGTAGAGTTTTACGGCCTTGACCCTTATGCACAGCGATTGTTCCAGATTCTCTGAATATTTTGAAGATGTTATGCACGGTTGATGATGATAACTTAAAAGTATTTGCTATTTTACACTGGGTAACACCATTCTGGTATTGCTGCACTATCTTTCTGCGCAACAATGGTGGAATTGGTGATCCTCTTACCATCTTGGCTTCTGAGAGACACCGACACTCTGAGAAGCTCTTTTTATACCCAATCATGTTGTCAATTGACCTATATGGTGTTAATTGGTCTTCCAGCTGTTCGTTATATGCTCAATTTCCTTTTGCCAGCCACTTATTGCAACTTGTCCCAACTTTTTTGGGATTTGTTGACACTGTGAAATTTTGAATCAACATATTTTTCCTTTAAAATGTTACATTTACTCAGATTAAACTTTTGATCTGTCATCTATGTTATATTACGAATAAAATATTGACATTTGCCTTCTCCACATCATTGCATTCAGTTTTTATTCACAATTTGTTTAGTGTCCCAACTTTTTTTGGAATCCGGTTTGTAAAAAGTTTTTTTTTCTTTGCAAAAAGAATCTGAGAAAATGTTTACTATTTTTTTATATTAAAAGCTGGGTGTGAAGAATACTATGCTAAAGAGCTCAAGCCACACTGAGCGTCCACCATTTTGAGAACCGAAGAGAGACAGCCCATGTCATGTCAAGGGGCCTCCCTCCCATTTTTTTAGAGACACGCTGCTCACTTTCTCACTATTCCTCCTTTGGTTCAAACAGTCTTATACTGCCATCCGTTGGTCAAAAGAGGTACTACACTCAAAACAAATTAACCATTTCTTCATAAATTTGACAGTAATTACTACTTGTTGTCAAATTTCAAACAATATTATCATTTATTGCAACAATTTCTGAGACAATTAATCGCCTAGCAAATTTAGTTATCGTGACAGGCCTAATCGAGAGTTCTGCTAATTGTTCTGAAACTCACACAGCTTGCAGTGAGTGCTGACTTTCCTCAGCTAACCGTTTGAACTACAACATCTGCAAACAGCCAGGTTTAAATATTACACACACAAAAAACAGCGAACAACCATTTCTGCAGATTTTCATGTTGTATAAAAATTTGGTTCAAAAGTGGTATTAAAAATGCATTTGTGAAAACATTCTTCTTTTGAAAACTCTTCAAACATTTTGATGGAAGTTAAATCAGCACGACAACTCAGTGGTTAGCACTGTTGCCTCACAGCAAGAAGGTCCTGGGTTCGATCCCTGTTTGGATCTGAGGTCTTTCTGTGTGGAATTTGCATGTTCTTCTCGTGCCTGCATGGGCTTTCTCCTGGTACTACGGTTTCCTCCCACAGACCAAAAACATGCATGTTAGGCTGCCTTCAGGCCCAGGCCTCCCTTGATCACAATGGGATTTGCCTGTTTAAATAAAGGTTAGTAAATACAATCTAGCAGCAGAGTAAAGTGAATGATTTCAGTTTCTTCAATCTTAACATAGTGGAGAAAAACTGGTTTAAGTTGAACTGTGCTTTGGATCGATAGCTCTGACCTTGGCCTTTTCCGACAAGTAAAAAATTGGTTTCTTTTTGATATTATTTCTGATTTGGATGATTCTTCGAACCTGCTGCTTTAGATTGTAGCCACGCTCAAAGTCCTGTCTAGGAAGCTATACGTGGAAGTGGTGTGATCGTTATGCATGTGACATGTTCTGCCAAGGTTTCCTCGTCAGCCCACACCTCCTTGGCCCACGCGTGTCAGTGCCAGTAATGGCTACACAATTCCTCTGCTTCATATCTAGAGGATTAAGGGTACATACCCTGCTTTGTAAATGATATCGTTGCTTAGACTTAAAGTATGAACATTCAGCAGGGGTATACCATCTTTTCTTCTCTTCTCTTCTCTTCTCTTCTCTTCTCTTCTCTTCTCTTCTC
>NC_056499.1:17792450-17838152 GCF_014905685.2 Nematolebias whitei | reverse complement strand
TCTTCTCTTCTCTTCTCTTCTCTTCTCTTCTCTTCTCTTCTCTTCTCTTCTCTTCTCTTCTCTTGCAGCCAACTTGTCATCCTTGTCAGTGATTTACTGACTTTCGAACATTTACTCAGTGACATTAATTCTGAAAAGTGACAAGCAACAAATCAAAGTACTTTTCTGGTGTATCAAAGAAAATGTCGCTTGACGTGAGCTGTCATGATTAATATGCTTATTAGCATGTGATGGCCTCAAAACAACTTTCTGGAAAATCAGTAGAACTTTGAAAAAGAAAGCATCAGTGTTGCCTGTTTTTTGTGGAAGTATATAGCAAATAGCTCTTTACAGTGAGACAACTTTGTCAGTTCTTATTTTATCTCTTAGTAACAAACAAAACATTTCATAAATATATTGCTAAATTCAGCAGCAGTTCTTTCTCCTTTAAGTTGGTGCAGTCGAGCTCATCCTACGTGCCGCAGAAGCAACTGAAGCTTTAGCTCGACTTTTTTATTTAGTGTATTTTTATAATGGTGTTTGGAATTTTATTTGTAATTTTTCATCCACTACGCATGACACAAAAATGTTGTGATGTGATTCAGTATAAATAGAGTACACAAGTTGTTCACTTCCTTGGCTGAAACAGACCATCATGTTCTTAGACGACAGAATAGGTCAACACAAACTCTTACAAGTTTTCTTTTGCGTATGGGTTGTTTATTTTTTGCAAGTACACAGCTTAAGTCCTTTTCTTTTAAAATATGTCCCCTAACAATCTTGATTTTAAGTACCAGAAAGTCCGTACCCTTCACTTTAGCTTCCTTAGATAGAGAACTTTATAATAGTCCTTTCGATGTATGTGGATGTTTTTGTAAAGTGCCCTAAGACAGCGTTGTTGTGAATTGGTGCTATGTAAATAAAAATTTGAATTAAAAAAATTGAATTAAATTGAATTTACATTTTATGATGGATTAGCATTAAGGGGAGTGGTGGCGCAGAGGTTGCAGAAGGTGGGCCTGTGATCGGAAGGTCACCGGTTCAACTGCCGGTATTGACAACACCAAAATGTGGTTGGGAAAGGTAAAACACCCACACCTGCCTCCACCCTCATTTGCCCCACTCTTGGCCCTTGAGCAAGGCCCCTAACCCCCACCATTTGCTCCCCCAGGTGCCCTAGATAGCAGCTCTCTGCTCCACAAAGGGCTGTGGTAGCTTGGTAGTCTGTGGTTGCATCAAGAAGGCATCTGGCTTAATAACAATTGCCATGTCTTTGTGCGACTCAGTTCGCTGTGGTCGGAAGCACTGTTGGCTTCTGGGTAGTGTAGTTCTTTTTGACTGGCGTTATAGTGTAGACTTATTCAAATAAAACAATATGGAGGCGCCTGTCTGAAGTTTTTTTTTTTTTTTTTTGTTTGTTAACTTTTTATCCCGTACTGTCCCAATCACATGAGTAATATTAAAGTTGACAATCGTTGAAAAACCGCGAAAGAGCGAGTCCGCGACATTTGAACCGCGAAGTAATGAGGGACTACTGACATCACAAAACTAGTTATCTGATTTGATGCAGTTTTCTCCTCTCCTTCGGAATGCTACATCATACTATGTAATATGTTCTTTGCACTACTTGGAGAAACAATAGTACTCATCCAAACACAGATTGAAACAGATTATATAACGACGTGCCAATTGTAGTACTGTTTACAGTTTTTACAGTGGGGGAAGTAATTATTTGCTCTCCTGCTGATTTTGTAAGTTTGCTCACTTGCAAAGCAAAAAGCAGCCTCTACATATTTTGTAGTTTCATTTATGGTGGAGAAAGACAAAATAGCAACTAAACAACAAAACTTAAACAAAACGTTACAGTTAGCAATAATTTTCATATCTCTGCATTTAAAAAAAAAAGTATTTGATCCTTAAACACAGCTTAGTGAATCACTCTTTAAGAATTGCTTACATTTGTACATATTTTTTTTTCAATTGCTACATAAATGGAAAATAATCTCCACAAAATACATGCAGATATCGCTTTAGTTCTGTGCCTCCTTGGTTGTTGAATAGTCAGTAAATTTTTAATGCCAAGACAGTGTTTGGACAAGATGCAGAGTGAATATAAATCTGGTCCATAGTCAAAGAAAGGATGCTCAGTCATGCAACAGACTCCGACTTGGAAGCTTGCTGGATTTGACACGTAGCATTTTGTGTGTAAGTGTCTCACCTCTTGAACATGTTTCTGACTGCTGGCACCCAAGCTTGATGTCCCCCTCAATAATTCAGGCAGTCATGTTCTATAAACACAGATTATTGCATTGTTTTGACTTATTCTGAACAATAAAATGCTTTTTGCATCTGCCACATTGTATTACAGCTCAGCATGGAGGTCAGTCACTCATGGATAACATCATGGTTAAACCAGCATTTTACATATCTGTAATACATAACAAACCACATTTAGATGCCATGTTTAATATGTAACATAAGCTTGATAAACTGTTTTTTTAAATCTGAAATATCATCAGTAAATCAAATACAAACAAACCAAACAATATTTTTCCATCACTAAAAACATGATGATGTCTATGCATGTCTAATTACCTTTGTGTCAAGTACTTTGTGCCAGACCTGTAGGAGAAAATATGGGATGATGCACAGTAGCTGTTTTAGGCTAAAAGCAATAAAAACAGGCATGCATGAACTGAAGCGTTGCAAATCTGGATGATAAAACATGTGACAACTTATATTTGTACATTACTGAGGAAGGTAGCACTTTTTTATGAACCCTCATCATTAAAACTTACTAAAAACTGCAAAAATTCAGCTTAATGACCCATACATGAAGCACGTCACATTCGCTTTTACAAAGAAAATACACTGCCTACTTCTGACATAGCAAAACAATTTTATAGCAAAAAATAAAATAAAAAAACAAATATGGTAAAACAATCAAATTATTTACAATCGAAAGTACAAAACTTTTTTTTTTCCTTTTTACTCATTTACTATAGGATCCTTGTGCAAAACAATTCTTCTGACTAGGAAATTAAAAGCAAATGCAAAAAAACCCCCCAAATATTTTATATGTAATAACAGTTTTGGTATTGCAGTGCCTTTACCTGATTAATATGCTCTCAACTAGTTAATTATTTCCCCATAAAAAGCTCATTAAATAGTAAAAAGTTAAATTTTTAGGAAAGCATGAATGATCAGTTTGTTGAAATAAAATGTAACAGTTACCTATTCAATCAAATAACCGTCTTTCTAAAATAGCTGTGTTCACTGATTAATTGTTTGAGACTGTAGCTTGTTCTTCTGTTTTTTATTTTATATTTTTTACTGGACTTTCAGCCAAGAAAAGAAAGAAAAGTAAAAAAAAAAAAAAAAAAAAAAGAGATGGAATGCTAGTCCTAGATTGAACTATGAATTCTGTAGCTTTGTGGCAGGTGCTCTAACAATGTTATATATCTCCCCAAAGGTTTTCAGGCAGATTTAATTTAAAGCCTTTCTGCGTGTGAAACACAAAAACATACCTAGAAAATCAGAAATTGATCCCACTGGTGGTGAGACTGCTAAAAAAAAAAGGCACATGCAGCCATCGTGCACCACGACCATGATGCCATTGTGCAAATGCAGAGCTAGTCCTTTGTGAACTTGCAACTTCAATCACAAATCATTAGCATTTTGCCAACAGCTCTGAGGTTCATGAGTGTCAAGTTAAACCCATCCATCCAGGGCTTTTATTAGTAGGGCATTAGGCAGGCCAGGAAATGATCTCTGAGACAACACATTCAGTCCCCTCTTTGACTACCAGCTATTTCCCTCCAGTGGAAGATTGAGGGACCTGAGAAGAGCGAACAGATATAAAAACTAATTTGTTCCTGTACCCAATTGGATTTTTAACGTCTGGAAGTAATACTCGTGGGTGCTGGCTTTTTACTCTTCAAACGTGAAGGCTTTTATAGACATCCAGACGTACAGCAGGATGCAGTTGTGTGGTGCTGTGATTCAGCTGCTGTGCTTTCTGTTCTGATTTCCATAAGATGAAAAGTTTTATTTCAAAGAAAACCCTGATTTTTGTCTGTTTTCAACAATATGAATATAATCTGCCTTTAGATTTGTTCCGCATCATTCCAACTTTATCTGAATGCTACAAAATGCCTTGCGGGTTTATCAAAATAGTGTCACCTTGGAAACTGGACACTCTTCATTGTGTGCAGTTATAGTGCAGGTAACTGATTTGATGCATCGTCTTTTAACAGAATCCCAGTTATTTTCTTTACTAAGAAAAAATAATGGGCACTTTGCTGGCACTTTGTGGGCCTCAACCATTAAACCAAAAGGTCAGATTAAAAACTGAGCTTTTCTCAAACAGAAGGTGTGTCAACACATCATTGTACAGTACAAATGAAAGGGAACAAAATGCAGTGGCATTTAGTCAGTGTTGCAATGTGCCTCTAACAAGTGGACACGTGATGTGCAGTCAGGGGGAGCCAGGTGAGGTGCCTCACCTGTCATCATGATAAATAAACTAACAATGATAAGAGAAAATACATTTGAGCCCTTGACTGTTCTATAAAACTGTTTTCTGAATTATTTCAACACTTCAGTGGTCAACGTCGCAGAATCTACGCATTGCCTGTTCAAACAACGTGGGGTGAGGCAGTGTAGTGCTCTGCTTCACCTCTGGTGGCGCTGTGTCATATACAATATTTAAAGTAGGAGGTTGGCGCATGCCCATTGCTGTCTCTCTTTTTATCACCAATATAGATGTTTGATTACACATGTGGTGCACATGCTGATGTTCTACAGTCTGTCTAATATATTGAATGGATGTGTGTGACATATTTATTCTTTCTCATCTGTCATAAATACACAGTGAAAATACACAGGGTGAGAAAGAAAGTACCTTGCCACACCTATAGGGGGCAATGCTGCCCCATAGGGACAATGACGCAGGTGCAGTCTGTGCGTTATTCTGTTACAAAGAGGGGTCGGGGTGAAAGATTTTATCTCAAACCTAAAGGATTTTTCTAAACTCATCATTTTTCCAAAATCATTCATCTTAAAATAACGGTAAGATAACATGTTTTTTAATGTATTTAAAAAGAGGAGTATGGAGTTGATTAAAGCATAATTAGATGCCTTTTAAAATAAAGGCTAAACTGAAATAAAAGCTTCAATTTTAGGTTCATATATGTGAACATCTGATTCCAGATGAGTCAACTGTCACTTACCTCACTGCACGTCACCCATATTTAGCAGATACGAGAGCAAAGCCTCTGTGTGTTGCCTCTGGACATGCTCTCCCCCCTTTTGTCCCCCCCCCCCCCCCCCCCGCATAATGTCGACGTCATTATGTGCTAGTGTGTGAGATATTTTTTTCATTATCACGCTGCTGACCTTCAAACAGAGGTTAAAAGTGTGTTAGGATTTTTTTTTTTTTTTTGTCTCCAAACCCTATGTGTTATTTTTCACCACTTTTTATTGTCTGTCCAAACAGGTCTCACTTGTAAATGAGTCTTCGAGGCTCAACGGGACTTATCTGTTTAAATAAAGGTTGAATGAATGAATGAAAAAAGCAGATCAGGACAAGTTAGCAAGTTGTACTGTAGGTTAGCTTCACATGCTAAATTTTGTTTAAACACAATTTTCTAACCCTCTGTGGAAAAAAAGCACAGTTATCTTCCAGTTACTTTTCTCTAATAAGCTTAAACAGTAATTTTGTAGTAAGTCAGATTTTTAAAAAAAATATGACTATTGGTTTTAAATGCTATTTTTGAAAACATGAGTCGTGTTGAGTTAAAACCCCTTTGTAGTGCAATGCAACACAACTTTTAGACAAATTTAAGCACCAGTACATCAGACGTATGCTTTAGAGAACAGTAAAATAGCCAATTTAATGAGAGCATTATATTAAATGGGCTATCAGCCCAAAGTAAATCGCAACATATATTTTACTTCTCCCTTTTTCAATATATTACATAGTGTAAATATTCAGCTCCTTTTTCAGTTGCACCTCCTGGAGCAATAGTTTTCACTGACTTTTAACAAAAAATCAAGACTGACAGTGTTCTCAGCTCACACAGCAAAACCCCTAAAAGTTCATCCATGTGGCATGGCATTTACACAGACAAGATGTTATAATTTTAATGCAGCAAATGACATTTGTGCTCACTGAAGAAGGAGCAAACGAAAAACTTTGATATGACTTATTGATTGCAATATTCGGAGGGCGTCGCATGCATCTGGATGTTCAGCGAGGGGAAATGGCAGCATTTACAACTTGCCAGTCAGTGATCTGGCAGAGAGGCAGATATGGAGAGGAAGAGTGAGTGTGAAGAGTGAAGGGAGAGGGTTGAATTAAGCTTCCGGGCCCCAGAGGGACAAGCGCTCAGACATTTTAATCAATAACTGCAGCTCTATCAAAGGATGGCTGATAGGCTAGAGACAGAGGGATTGTTCTGCACACTCTGCATCACCACTAAGGAGTGACTCAACACTCTGGGACAGGGTGAGAAGCAAGAGGGAGGCAGAGGCACATGAATGAGAAGAATGACAGTAAATGAGAGAATGTCAGGTAGGGAGGCAGAGACTTGAACACAAGAACCAACAGCAGCTTTTTTTCCTCAATACATTTTCAGCCTGGGCTGGTTATTTTCTGACACTAACTGAAAATTGAGAGTGCATGTGCAAAATCCATTTTCTGATGTAAGTTGACAGATTGCTGCAGCTTAAATGTACAGACTGTATTCTTCACTGTGTGTGTTGGACATATACTGTGGCCTGACAGTGACAAGGTGCAGGATTTGAAACAGTAAAAAAGGAACAGAGTGCAAAATCCAAAACATGCATTGACATTTTTTATATTTTAGGTGTGCATTAAAGCATATTCAAGTCACAGCTGTACTATTAAATTATATTTGAAATGCTGAAAATTTGTTTTACCGTAGTCCCTCGCTACTTCGCGGTTCGTTTTTTCTCGGATTCTCTTTATCGCGGTTTTTCAAAATAAGATTGAACATGACACACAATTGGCGGATTGATGGATGAGCCGCACGGTCGGCATGGAATTTTTATTTAAAATAAATTATTTAAAATGATATAGCCCCTGCTGCTCCTGTGTGCAGCACACATCTGCAGGAGAAGCTTCCTCCTACTGCGTGTCAGACCTCCGCTCTGCAGTGGAGAAGTGGGCGTGGCCGAGAACGCTTGCATGTGGCAAAGAGCAGAGGAGGCAAGGAGCTGAAATCATGACATTCTGTGCTCTTTTAGAGCGTTTAGAGTTTAGAAACATTGTTTAGAATATTGCAAGAGTGTAGGAAGGGTTTAAAATGCCTTATTTATACACACACATATATATATATATACTAAAATAAACTACTACTACTTGTACTACTATTCCTACTTGGCGGTTTTTCACTTATTATGGGGCTTAAGGGTATAGATTCCCTGTGATAAATGAGAAACTATTGTGCAACTGAACCTTATCCTTTTATTTCAGAAGCTAAATGTCACTGAACAATAAACGCAAAACTTTTTATACCCACTGTAAGCAACTACATTTCACAATTTTAGAAAAACTTCATTAAACAGTTGCATTAAAATACATTTTAAAAATCATCACATTGTCAATAAACTTAAAAAAATGTAATGTAATGGACAAAAAAAAAGTTAACCACTTTCTTACATTTTTTAAATTAAGGTCATGACTAGAGGATATTTTTAAACAGATTTCTTTCTTCATCAACACAAGAGCCGTATAACCATTGAAATACCCATGCTGACATGCTGAACATGTGAACTCCACACAGAAAAGCCGCAGGCCAGGAGGTGATCCTTCGACCTCACTGTGAGGTGACAGCTCCAATCACTGCACTGCTGTGGCTTCCATATTCTGACTCATTATTGCAATAATACAAGACGCTAAATCTAAATTCAATGTTTCTCATTCAGCTTTCGCTCCGTAGGGAATGAGTGGATTTTTCTCAGACGACCTGTGACTGAAAGGTTAGTAGCAGACCAGCTGGGCAAAGATGGATTTCCATAAACTATTAAGAGTTTTGCAAGCTAATAGTAAAACTTTAACGCTAAAGTGACTAACAGTGAACAAGATGATGTCTTTAAGTTGTTTTTTAAGTAAAAGGATTAGCATTGATGCCGTCTGTTACCCGTGACCTTTAATTTCCTTTTTCCTCCCAGTTGTGTTGCCTATTACTCCCATCTATGAACTCCTGACAGAGGAAGACGTAATGTAACCTTAGAGTATAATAATTCAGTTCACGCTGGAGTCAGAGCCACATTTAGGTTTCCAGAGGGAGTCATGCAGGCTCTGCAACTCTCCAAGGATTCAAAGTCTGGTGTGTTTGAGCAAAGCCATGTGCAAAGCATTGTAATGCTCCGAGCAGTGTTTTTTTTTTTAAAGCTTTCTGTTTAAACTCTGCGACTCTCAGTGGGTTGTGTGAGTGCCTCCAGATCCTGTGCACAAGATTGACACCATCCATGTGAGTCTCAGAAGAATAAGTGCTCATCTGAAAGTGCGCATGCAATCGCATATGCATAAGAAGTCATTAATTGTGCAAAGCTGGATCCTGCTGTTCCACCGAGCATCGCTGTGGGCTTGTATACGTGCATGTTCATTTACAGCAGGTGTGTGTGGTTTAGCTAAGATGCACACAAATATCTATGCTTATTTATTTTTTCTTGTAAATTTCCTATTAAAAGTGCTGTGGCTTTATTATAATTTTTATTAGCAAAATTTCCATCTAAATCTATAATTTGTGTTGCACATTTTTTCTATTATCACATGTGTCAAAATGTGCTAAGAATATAGTCCCTTCCCAGTAACCAAAAAAGTCTAAAGGATGCTTTAGAAAATCTCTGTGGAGCAGCATTTGAATATGAAGTGATTGTGATTGCATTTAAATACTCCTCATTTGAATGTTGCAATCCGTTAGAGATGAATTTAATCAGTTTGTGAGTGAAATGCTAAACCTCTAAACCTGAAATATCGCTCTTCTTTGATGAAAATGGTATAGCCACCCAAAACATTACAGTATAGGTAAGTATTGGGCTGTTGCTATGTTGCTACCTTACAAAAAAAACTTTGTGCAGCTTCCTAAAACAACAAGAAAAGCTGAAACAAAATTCAGCTTTCTGTATTGTTGTTACATCCTTTCACAAGTATGCATGCTTTTAATCACCTTGCAAATTGTCAAGGTGTGTGTTCAAGGTGTCAGATTCTCAGTTTTTTTCACTCAATGTTAGGAACCAGATTGATATTAGGCAATGCACAAGCTCAGAATGTCTACATTCAAGATCCTTTTCACTCATTGTATGATTCCATAGATATGGGGCTGGACGGCATTGGATTTGTACAATGGCCTTTTTCTGTCTTTTAAAAAAAAAAAATTATACCTGAGCCAAAAACCGATGTTGAACTGATGCTTTGATTTTGTGTGCAAAGAGAGATCCGTTATTGATCAAGGTTGAACGGTTGGTAAGGGACTGTGGTCATCCTTTTAAAAGAGATTTAATTTGTATATCTTCTCAGTTGTAAGCATTTTAACATTTATTAAACAAGAAACAGAGAGGAGAAATTTGGATATTTTATTGTGGAGTTCAATGAAAATCATTATGAACAACTATTTTCTTACCGGTTGTAATAAGCTCTTGAAATGACCACAGATTGAAGAAATAAAACAAAGAGTTTATTTCTGACAAGATTGATAAATTAACAGCTACTTGGAGCAGGGCCAAAACCATATTGCAGCCATCTTTAAGACATCGTATTATCCATCCATCCATCCATCCATCCATCCATCCATCCATCCATCCATCCAGTAAATATCTATCTATGTGTATGTATATATATGTGTGTGTGTGTGTACAGTATATACTGTATAGATAAAGCTGGTGTTTGGAAGTACTTTGGCTTCTTTGAAGGTAAAAGGAAAGAAAGATGTTAATAAGAGTCACTCCATATGCACGTCGAGTATAGCTTTCCACCTGGAGGAGAAGAAGAATTGCCACTTCCAAAGGTAGTATCTCAATGTGTTGCTTTGGTCGGTAGCTAGTTGATGAACAAGAATGTCAAGGGATTTAAAAAAAAGTATCAAAATATTTGCAGCTTTGTATGATGTGGGCGGCGGAGGTATGCAACAAAATTATATGTATGACAGAATGTAGATTTCCAAGCATGGACATGAAGAAAGGTTGCTATTTTCAATACTTGGCCACATTAAACACATCCACTCTTCTCACTGGTTCCTTGGTTTCAAACACTCAGAATTCAGTGAGAATGTAACGGAAAATTTGCCCTTTTTCTCACATGTCTGAGTCACCAGCTACACTCCAACAGATGCAGCCTAATAAAATATTAGCTCGTGTTGCATCATTTGGAGCCACAATACAACATTATAATCCCTTTGGGGATTAACACGACCATTTCCACACTCATTGTGAGCAAATGCAAGGTGATGGAAACACTGAAGAAAGCCAGTAGATACCTCTAACATGGGATGCACTGACATCCATTGCCATAAAATCTTATGCCACTGTACGCAGCATTTTGATCCCTTTTTGTAAATTTAGTTCCCAAAATTATTGGAATGAATGCTTTAGACTGCAGTGTTGAACAAAATATGTTATTTTAGGTATGAGAGATTCTTTGCTCAGATTTTTATTTGAAGTGCGGTTTTATCATCTTATTAGTTTTATAACAGATTCCAACTCTGAGTCATTTTTGTGATCATCAAATTAAATTTTGAAGTGCTTAAAGAGTCCCACGATAAGTAGCAAACATGGCAAGAACACTTATTTATGATAGGAACGCTGTCACTTAGCATTTTTTTTTGTTCATCACAAGCAAATGTCTGTTTATATATTGAATTGTAATTGTAACAGCCCGAAATTATTACATTTAATTAAAAAAGAAAGTTGTATATTTACATACTGTACACACATAAAATCTTTTTTCCCCTAACTTTGCATGCTTTTTATTGATTTTGATAAAATCTGTGTGCATTTTTCAGCTTTTAGTCCAATCATAGAAGCTTACCTGTAAATGGTTTCAAAATAATTATGACAAAGTAATTATAGGAAAAAATAATTAAGACAAAATTACACTTTCAGCTTCTTTGAAATTTATTAAGGTTAAACTAGTGTATTATTTCAAGGTTTTAGTTGAACAAAACGAAAATGAATTTTTAGTCTGAAAACTTTTCTTTAAACAAAGGCCAAAATTATCATAATGTCCGACTTACAATTATAATTCAGAGCTACATTTACACACGTATTCTGGTCTTTCTGTCAGCGTCTTTTCATAAGCTGACTTTCAAGGCAAATTTGCAAGTTAAATGTCAATAATACTTTTCTTAACTCTGTCATTCAAAAAGTCACAGTAGTGATTTAATGCTTAGTGCCATCAAAGCTTGCATGTTAGCTCTATGCGGTCACAATCTCACTTTAAGGCTGAGTTAAAAAGTATGGACAGTAAAACAACAAATTATATAATTTGATTAGCATGTTTTTAACATACTTTACCAGATAACGCAATCATCAAAATAAAAAAAATACTCTGAATCGGTGAGTTATTAGCAGATTCCATCCAGTCAACAGAGAAGTACGAAAGAAGTGTATGACCTAGTATTTATGGTACAACAGACTGAGTCAACAACGCGTGAAGAAAACTAGCTTCCAGGAAGTAAATATAATGACCCTGTTGTCTGAGTGTGGTAAACACTGTAACATTTTTACAAAGCAGTGCTCGTAACCTAACTTGGCTAATGCTTTATTTCTGTGCCAGGACAGGACACAGACACAAAAAAGCAGAATCATCTTCCTTGGGTATACTTTGTTTTTTGGCTAACAATAAAATGTGATAATGGTATTTTCTTTTGGATTATTACTGTAAATATATATTTTTAAATAAACTCAAGTCTGACACTGAATATGTGTCATATGTGCAAGTTGTGTCCTGTTCAGAAAGGGACTAACATTTGACTAATACACTGACGTCATTATTAAATATTCTGTCGCAAAACTCGTCCAGTTGTTCTTTAACGTCTCAAGTTTTTACTGCACAGAAATGACGACTGGAATCAAATTACAATTTGAATCGCTTCTTCCTGCTGCTTTAAAGGAATTGATCTCTACGTTGATTTACATGAACAACAAAGAACAACAAAGAATTCAAATCCATAAATGAAAAAGTGAAAGTGAGTTTAATTATTACTGTTAGGCATTTAAACAAAGCAACCCCACCCCCACCCCCCATCCTTTCATGTTACTTGCAAAGACTTCAGTATGAATCTTAAAATATACAGGAGAGTGTAAAGGATTTGATCTGATCATTTTCTAAACAGAGAAGTAAATTGGTGTTTTCCTCTGGGATTTCAGCTGTGCTCAGTAAGCTGCTGCCAACATGGCTCCAACACCTCACCTTCCCCAAACTGTCTAACTTTGTTGCGTTTGAGAAGGTCATCGGTCTCTCTGGGGACCTGCCTAAACACGTGATGCTGATGGGAAGAGGACGCTCTCAGAAACTTAATCATTCTCATCACTGTTCATCACCTCTGTAAACTTGTCCAGTGGGACATGACGGAGCGCATGACTGATAAATAATGCAAAGACGAGGTCAAGAATGTTTTTAGCTGCTCTTTTTACTTTCTTAGCAGCCGCCTCTATTTGCTATGCTCCTGTCTGTTTTGACAGCTCATTTACGGCTGCTAGATGTTCTGTTCTCCCTTTGAGGTGTGGGAAACCAAACATGTTATACATTTGAAAGAAACTTGCATTATAGAGATATTTTTTTCTTATCACATGGACTGATACAACTAGCATCCTCAGTGTCTAAAGACTTTAACAACCATTGTTTTGTTGAGAAAACAGCGACAAACTAAATCATCTCAGATCAGTGTGTAGCTGTTGGAAATAAACAAATACAGCATTGTTTTGACTGGTATTAATTTTATTTGTTTGTTCTCTTTTGCCGAAATCTGCTAAAAATAGGACTTCATTTTGACAATTTATCAGCTTAACTCCTATTTTCCTACTTCCCCAAGACCTAATTCTACAGCAGGTGAAGTAAGAACCACTGGTAAATGGACTGTACTTATATAGCATCTTTCTGTCTTATCAATACACTCAAAGCGCTTTACACTACAATCTACACCCTCATTTACCCATTCATACAGCACTCTACTATAAAGCAGTGCTTTAGATCACATTCATGCACCCATAGGACACACATCAGAGGCAATGAGGGGTTCAGTGTCTTGCCCAAGGACACTTCAACATGTGACTGCTGGTGGAATCGAACCCCCAGTTCTTGCATTGGAGGATGACTGCTCTAACCACTCAGCCACAGCCACCCTGCTTGACAACCACTTCACAAAACACAATTCCAAAGAATCCGAACTACCCCTTTAAGTCACACTTGACTAGCGGACTATTCCATCTTCTGTCTGCAGTTCTTACAGGTGAAGGACGGGTAAAGACAAGAGGAAGTGGAGGGTAAAGGGCATCTTAACAGCTGTAGTGATGATAATCCTCTTCTTTCTCTTTTAAGTCGATCAGACAAGTGCAGCTGATTAAGACAGATGAGTGGACTCATTTACAGCTAAGCCTGTTCATGATTCCTTATGAACTGCTTCAGTCGGGGTTAAAATTTCAGTTTTTCTTGAGGTCGTTAATTCCGTCACAAAAGCTTATTTCAGACGTGTTCTTTAGGACAACGTTTTAGTTTTGGTTCTGATGGAAAGTCCCATTGAACATAGCATGCTGGTAGAATGGTATACACTGTAACCTCACATCAAGATGACACAGGAAGTGCCCGTGACTTTCCACCTGACCACGGCTCCCAAGATTGGGTCGGGTTATAAGTAGTGGTTCTAAATCAGCTTTGACTGACTGCATGGATGGATGAACTTGAAATCGAAGCGGTTTTCCAGCTCACATCCTAAAATGTATATAATCCATCATGGTGAGCTCTTTCATATATTCTGCACTTTCTCCTCAGACTTAAGTGTTCAAAAGATTTATGCGTTGTTTCAAATTTGTGCGTTACATTGCCGCTTCTGACGGTTGCCACAGTGGCAGAACGTATGAAACGCTCTGCTGTAGAGACGCTCGTGGGAAGAGTGAACATAATCAAGTCTGTCTTATTCTCTTGGCTATTTGAGGTTCTGTGAGACATTTATGTTTGCTCCTTAAAACCTGCGATTCATTTTCCCTACAGGTGGGATTTCACGGACAGATGAGCAATGTGGTGGGAGTGTTGATAGAGGGAGCAATTACACTCGCAGCAATACAGAGAAAGGAAGAGAAAAGAAAGGCAAGGGAAGTCAAGGACAGACAGGCATGGAAGAAAGAAGAGGATGACATACAGTTTGAAACAGATAGATAGAGAGGCTGAAGAGTGGAGAAGGCAGATAAACACAGAGACTTACAAATGCACAAACTGACAGCCTCTCCACAGGAAAGAAGAGGGGCGCGAATAAAAGAGAATAATAAAAGAACGATAAGCATGCACTTATTCTTACACACAAAGTGCAGTCAGCGTGCACATCTGTACTGCCAGTTGTGTGTGTTACTAGATCTTTCTCAGGCCGGAAAAAAATAAAAAAAATTTAAAAAAAGAGGAAAAGCCTGAGAAAAAATAAAATAAAGGTGCAAAAGCCCCTCAGATCAAGAACCAAACTGACACAGTGGCATGTGTGTTTTAAGCAGCGAGACAACAGGATGGAGGAAGACACAGAGGGAGGAAGAGAGAGAAATGGACAGACTGCAAATCAAAGAGTCAAAGAGACGGAGAGAAAAGGAGTACGTTTGAGAAGGAGAGAGGCAATTGGTGGGAACAGAATCACTTTTCTTGTCGAGCTCTTTATTTTTTTCTTTCTGTCTCTCTTTTAGTGCGAAAGCTAAATATTGTCTGAAAAAGCTCCCCAAACAATTTGCCTAAAGCAGTTTCACAGAAAAGCACAAAGTTGCATTCAGTTCACATGCATCTGAGTATACAGTACATTTCCATGGTTTGAAGGCCTGTGATGCTTTGCCTGCATGTTGTGTTTTCAGAAGGCGCACAGCCCCCCCTCATGAGCATGTGGGGGTTGTACAGTGAAAACTGAAATAAGATTCAAATCTGTGGGTGAACATGGAGCTGTAGATCAGAGCGAGGAAGGAGGGAGGGATGAGCAGACACGTCGAAAACTATTCTTAGCCCGCTGCTGTTAACTGCTTTGGCATCCTAACGCATTTGAACAGACGTGCACGCAAACGCATCTTCAGAAAAATGCACAACAGTAAGGGAGGAATCCACGACACGTTTGTCGCCTGCATAGACAAATGTGAAACTAAAGAGCAGAGAAAAGAATGGGAATAGAGCAAATAAAACAAAACAGGAAGAACCGGAGAACAAAAAGAACCAAAGAATAAAGAGATAACTCATGTTCTTGTCCTCGTATCAGCTTTAATTCTCCCTAATATACCTGGCATTAAAGGGGGAGTTCACCCATTTTATCTGACCTTGACTACAGCGCTAAGGGAAGCTCTTGAGGTAAAGAGTGGGCAGAAATTAACTGGCTGTGTGCCAGCAGTTCATCTTCATGTCTTTCAATGAAAAAACAAGAGGAATCACTCCTAATTTTATTGCTGCCCATTTTACATTTTCTTCCATCATCATGTTTATTTTTCTCCCTTTTTAAAAAAATCTCCACTCCTCCAACTGCACGTTATTTTATATTTTACAATAAAAAAAAAAATAAAAAAAAAGGATCATTTTAAAACAATATGTTGAATGACCACACATAAATCCACAGATCAAAATACTTGACTGCGACAGAAGGTAGATGGTAGCAAAAATCACCAGAAGAAAACACTAAAAATAGAGTGAAACCCAACTGGGGCTTTCCAAACATTATTCCTCTGACATTTCCAGCTCATGCTGAGTGGAATCTGTGAATGCACAGAAAAGGAACGACTGCGGCATGTTGAGGGGAAACACTGAGCGATAATGCCAAGCTTTCATTGGAACTTTTTTTTTGATGGACTTCAATTGCTTTCAGGCTTACAGCGTGTGCACTGTTTATTTTTGAATCAGCCGTATGGTGAGTCATCATAATTGAAAGGTTTTATCAGTGGGACACTTTAATGGGAAGCTGAGTCATGACAAAGGGTTAAAGGTTAAAGGGATTGCTTAATAGATTGAATCAAGAGCCTGGTAGCTCAACTCTACTTACATTTTATTAAGAGCTGAAAAATATCTAAAAAAATACTACATTATTGTCAAATACTGCAGTGACAAAATCAGGGACTCTGGTAGCTCGACGGTCAGTTCCACCATCTTGATGTGACGTCACCAGTGCCGCAGTATGGCCGCACTGACGGGAGCTCCACTTCGACTCAATCCTGTTTGTTCCTGTTGTTCTTGTTTTAACTTTTTTGTGCCTACACTGCACACCCACACTATGGGTATGACCACAACACACTTGGAGTTTTCTGTGTCACTGACTTGCCATCATGCCAACACTGGTTCAGTTCCTGGCCCCCCTCCAGCTTCGGGCTCTGGCCTGTCATGGTGGTCGTCTCCATGATCTTCTGCCTGTCTGCACGGACCAAACTCTACGGACCTGTTCGAAAAACCTTGGATGTTCTTTGTCTGCCAGACCCGGTTCTGGAGGGCAGTCAGGGCAGCTGCTGCGGTCATTATTACTGTCAAGCTGCTAGCGGGAACTGCTAACAAGACCTGCTAACGCTGCTAACAAGAGCCTCCATCTGCCTGCATGGACTGAACTCTACAGACCCATTCGGTTCCGCGGGGAAACCTTGGATGTATATCTGTCGGACCTGGTTCTGGAGGGCAGTCAGGGCAGCTGCTGCAGTCATTATTACTGTCAATCTGCTAGCGGGAACTGCTAACAAGACCTGCTAATGCTGCTAACAAGAAGACGCCGCTAACCGAACAGAACCATGCTGCTGAAAGAACCTCGCTGCTAACCGAACCACACTGTAGATGTATTTCTTTTTCACTTTTGGCACCTTCTTTTTTGTATTTTTGCTGCATGCTTTGGAATATCTTCTTCTTGTTTCTTTTTTGCCGAGTCAAGACGGTTCTTCTCATCCTCAGCATTTCATTACATTGTTGACCTTGTGTTGATTTTTGCACATGACAAATGAACAAAAGCTGAACCTTGTATTCCTAAAGCTGCAAGTTTGAGCTCAGGTTGTGTCAGGAAGGGCATGTGGTCTAAAACAACTGCCCAATCTTTTGTGCGAGTTGGTTTGCTGTGGTGAGAAGAAGGGAGCAGCTGCAAGACTAGTAACTGCAGACAAAATCTGCTGTGATAAACCTACTGTATGTTTTTGTCCCACTATTTTCTTTCTCTTTTGCTATCAATGTTTAAAACACTTCTTTTGTGCTTTGGTACCTCAGTCACTATCATCTGAAATGGGTGTGGGCATGAAGGGCAGTGATAACTAATCAGACACAAAATATTTTAGGGATTTGGAGAGGTCAAAATTCATTTGAAATACAGTGGAATACAATTTATTGCAGATTTTAATGCAGGTGGTAAAAAAGGGGCATTTTCCTTAAAAAAAAAAACAACAAAAAAAAACAACAACATTATTCTGAATTTTACCTCCACAATTTGTAAGTAGCTTGTTAATGAGTAGGTACAAAAATCGAAATGTGATTATAACATTTAGTGGGGAAGAATCGCGTGTCTGACAGTCTTCAGTTATGATGCTAAGCGAATGTTTTCTGCACTTTAAAAGAAAATAGTAGGTATTTTCTCTTAAATGTAGGATTACGCTAGATTTGAAAAACATGGAAATGTGATTTTGTTGAATAATGCAATGACAATATTAGTTGTGAAAACTCATATTTTCTATTCTATCAACTTAATGCTCACACTTTTTATGTGCTTCAGCATCTCAGTTACTATCGTCTAAACTGGGTGTGGGCAAGAAGAGCAATGAGTTCATGTGACTGTTCTAATTTATTATCGGTGGTCAGAGCGTGAATATATGGCACTGGGAATATTATATTCTGCATTTTGTTGCATTTTCAATCTGATGTTAAGGCCTACTTGAAAATCCAAATGTCCCTTTAAAATTATTTTATTAAATGATGCATTTCTCAAAATAAAAAAATATGGTTTATATGAAATGAACAGATGTTGTAATTGATATAATTACATTTTAGACAATTTACTAATGTTGCCAGTCCTTGTTAAACCTCTGCATCCTGTTTACTGTGTAACTTTCAATGAAACAAATAAAATAGACAAAAACAAACAAAAAAAAGGGATGGCACAATACAAATAAAGTTAGATTAAAAAAATCTTAGTGTATGTGAAAAACAGAAACAGTAGTAAAGAGAAGCGAAGAAAAAAGCTTAAAGAACAAATAAAACTCCTTTAAAAAAAGTTTGTTAAGGTGTTGTGAAAAAGACTATCACCCTCTACATGCATAGACTGCACACCCACACAATTATTGTTATGATTTATGATGTACAAACCCAGTGGACACAAAAACAACCAAAGAGAAGTTATTCCTGTTTCTGCTTGTACATTTTTGTTTTTTTTCCATCCCTCTTCTTCCCACCTTTTTCTGTATTTTTCCATTTTTATCTATGATTCCAGGTCTACACATTTGGCAGACAAATGCAGGTTGTCATTCAGAACAAACATTTAAAACCCTAACCAGATCTGATGCAGCATGAAAATGTTTACATGCTTGTTTGAACATGCAGAGAAATGAAATTTGAGAGTGTATGTGCATAGCCGTACAGTGTGACCAAAAGCTGCAACATATTTACCAAGTTACATCATTTTTCTCTCCCTCAGTGCCTCTTTTAGTAGCACTTTGTCATTCTGTGTTGCACTTAATGAAGCAAAAATGTCATTAACGGTCTCTCTGACACCAACTAATATCCCACTCTGCTTTAACTTAATAACTTGTCAAAAAATAGGACTAAAAAAACACCTCTAAGATTTATGGACAGAGTGTTTTTTACATCACCAAAAACATTTACATTAATTTTTAATGTAGAATAGAAACTATGAGTTATAGACAGTTCCTTGTGGACTTTTTTTGGTAAACAAATGGAAGTTGTGCTTCTTAAAAAAAAATATTGTGAGGATCTTAAATGTTTGAAAAACACATAGAATGCATTATCTTCCTCATTAAATATTTGTATAGTAGTTTTCTCCCTTTATTTAATTGCAGATTAGTTCAGTTGTTGTATTTTGCTATATATTACTGAGCATGCATGAGACAAAAACAACAGATAAATATACAAATAAATAAATAAAATGTGCTTGTGAAAAAATGTGAATAGTTAGAGCTTTAAAATTACTTTACATCATGTAGCCACACAACTTTAAAACAAGCGTTGTGTGTTTATTAAATTTGCACTATACCATTTGTTACTGAGACTGCAGACAAACAAACAAACAACAATTGGAATATTTTGGTAATGTTGCAATTTTCAAAAACGGTAAGCCTCTCATTACAAGTCTGTCATTGTTTTTGTTATCTTCATTATACAGTAGTTTGCAATTTGTGATAAAAGTTAGTAATTTTAGAGTTGTGGCTTAGGAATGATTGTGTTTAACTAATTCTGAGCACTAATGTTTTTCTGCATTAATCTTGGGTTTTATACATTTTTTTATTCATTTGTAAAAGTTACTCATCTAAAATAAATCCGTAAAATAATAGTTTCTTACTGAAAAAGAAATTAAAATGTCTTCCTAATTTTAACAACAAATTACTGTTCCACAAAAAAACATTAGAAAATTACAGTACTGGGCAAAACCGTTCACACACCATTCATTTCTTTATTCTTTTCATCCAAACGAACCGGATTTTAAGACATGATTTTCAGATATTTTTCTGTTGTACTATAGATACTTTTAGGCTTAATACCTCCTGCTGTCCTTCATTTGTCAGTTTTTCTAATTTCCTAAGCACAGAACTTATACAGTATCACTTATTTATCAGATCATAGCATCTATGGTGCTACCTTGTTTCACAGTCATATAGGGTTAGACCCTGATGCAGGCAGACACAAAGGCTCAAGGAAAATTAAAACTAATTTATTAAATGAATGAAAACAAAGGGCTGATGTGACACCTACTACTTACAAAACATAGAAGGGCACAAGGAGGACCAAGACATCAGGCTGGTAGCCAAGGTTATGAACCGCTGTAGGAGTGGTGATCAGAAATGGCTTAAATAGGATGGGGGTGAGTGGAAAGTGGCACCTGGGTAATTACTAAAAGGAAATGAGTGTAACTGACTGAAGAACAACTGAGGAGTCTGAGTGAAGGTACAAATGAGGACTGGCAAGAAAACACAGGGAACTGAACCAAAACACAAGGGACAGAAAAACAAGACATAAACTTAAAAAAGAAATGAAACTAAGATAAATTTACAAAATAACACCCCCCCCCCCCCCAAAAAAAATAAAAAAAAAAAAAAAAAAAAAAAAAACTATGACAATCTGTGTGTGTGTGTGGGGGGGGGGGGGCATTTTTGTTTCAGGTTATCTTGTAAGGACTAATTTTACAAAAAAATAATAATCATGCATTGTGGGAACTAACTGCTCTTTATGGGGACCAAAGCCAAGTCCCCATAAAGAAAAGTCTCGTTTGGGGGGGGGGGGGGGGGGGGGGGGTTAGGTTTAGGACTAAGGTGTGAATTGCGGATGGCTTAGGCTTAGGCATGTACTAGTAATGGTTAGGTTTTAGAGTAAGGGTCAGAGTTAGGCTATAGAAAATGAATGGAAGCCATTGCCAAAGTCAATTTGGCAGCACAATGGCTCAGTGGTTAGCACTGTTGCCTCACAGCAAAAAGGTCATGAGTTCAATCCCAGGTTGGATTTTGGGTCTTTCTGTGTGGAGTTTGCATGTTCTTCTTGTACTTGTGTGGGTTTTCTCCGGGTACTCCAGTTTCCTCCCACAGATCAAAAACATGCATGTTAGGTTGCCTTCAGGCCTCCCTTGCAAAAGAGATCTGTGATCTCAATGGGATTTGGCTGGTTAAATAAAGTTTAATAATTATAAATGCAAAGTCCCCAAAAAGTATGTTTACAAGAACGTGCATGTGTCTGTGCATGCTTGTACACGTGCACCCTCCACACACACACACACACAGAAGTTCAGACACTTCACCTAATCACTCGCATCGTGCTGTCTGATGTACGTAGGTCTATCTCTGTGTAAAAACCACTTTACACTTAAACTGGCAATCATTGTATCCTGTGGAAGCAGAGGACATTGGAGAGGAGATAGAAAATGAAATTGTAGATTTGAAGCAGCTTTGAGGGACAATAACAAGAGAAGATTAAAGTAGGAGAAATTCAAGAACAAGGTTTGCTGCTTTTCACGAGGGTGAAGGCTTCTCCAATCAAAATGCAATAAATAAGAATCCTGTGAGCATTCCGATGTAAAGCAAAATGAAATCATAGATCCACAAGGTCCCCTCAGCCATCTTAAGGGCACACATTTTTGCTCAGTGTCACTATTTTAATCTTTCTCCTAGTGTGAAGTTCAATTCCCCCTGATTTGCAGTCTGTCTGAAAAGCAGATTCTGAAACGGGTTAAAAATAAAAAAGGAAACTTATCTGATTTTTACACGAGACTTTTACTGTTCAAGTGGATGCCACGATTGCATTGGTAGCAGCACAACACTGTAAAGCCAACACTGTAAAGCCAACACTGTAAAGCCATAGTTCAAGTTTTTTACACTCAATTTTCTTCTGATAATTTACAATACAAAATTATTTTCTTACTTGCTGTAGATATGGTAGTTCATTTAACATCTAGGTTTGGAGAAAAAGTAATTTTTAGGATGCGCTATGGCTAGTCTGAACAGGGCCAGGACCAAAGTGAATTACGGCTGTCTCAAGGAATATTGTAGTTCATGCAAACAATTTAACTATGTTTTATAAACCTTTACACTGCTGTTAACTTCTGAGAGGGAGGCCGGTGGAACAGCGGGTCTAAAAGGAGCAGAGGTCACAAAGGTGCAGGACTTCAAGAACTTGGGGTCCACTGTCCAGGAAAATGGGGAATGTGGTAAAGAGGTGAAAAAGAGAGTCCAGGCAGGATGGAGTGGATGGAGAAAAGTTTCAGGAGTGATTTGTGACAAAAGGGTGTCAACAAAGGTTAAAGGAAAAGTTTACAAGACAGTGGTGAGATTGTTTGGTCTGGAGACAGAGACATTCATAAAAAGACAGGAGAAAGAACTGGAAGTGGCAGAGATGAAGATGTTGAGGTTCTTAGAAGTGACAAGGATGGATAAGATTAGGAATGAGAAGAAGAGTGTGCTGATAATTTACCATTACAGACATACCTGTATATACAGATGTGTGGGCAGTTGTGGCTGAGTGGTTAGAGCAGTCGTCCTCCAATGGGAGAATTGGGGAGTTTGATTCCACCAGCAATCACATGTTCAAGTGTCCCTGGGCAAGACACTGAACCCCTCATAGCCTCTGATGTGAGTCCCATCGGCGTATGAATGTGAACTGAAAGCACTGATTAATCTCTTTAGAATTATTTGTTTGATTATCTTTGTAGAGATGTAGTAGAGTCCTGTATGAATGTGTGTGTGGAGGAAAATGAGCGCACAGATTGTAGTATAAAGCACTTTGAGTATCTTGATTAGATAGAAAGGTGCTATACAAGTACAGTCCATTTACCATATACACAATCTAAAACTACGCAGCGCTTTATTTTTAAACAATTAAAATGTTTTTATGGGTTTATTGTCACAAGATCAGGAGGATTTTAATCCTGGACAGCAGACTTGTCACCAAGATCTCGATGAAATAACTAAAACCTTTATAAACAAAAACAAAAAAATCTCATGTAGCAGCAGAACACACTTACAAAACTGGGAGTTGACATAGAAATGCACAAAATAATAATAAAAAAAAGTGCTGTGGCTGACCAGGGAATAAAAACAGCTGTACTTAATTAAACCGGATGCAGGTATAAGTGGGCGTTCCAGGAGCTGGAAAAGTAATGAGGAGGAATGAACTTGTGGCAAAGAGGAGCTGAAAAATAAAAACACAAATAAGTCCATTAAACACAAGTATCACAAAACATAAGTAAACCAAACATAAAAGACTAACAAAAACATGGATCCTGACATAAATCATTTCTGTTTAGTGTGTTTTATTTTGTTTTTAATCTACTGAGCATATTTTAATAATTCTGGGTTTTTTTTTCAGTTAAACAAAATGATAATTTATCCCAGTGTGGACTATCTAGCTATCTATCACAGTGCATCATAGATCTCTGCGTCTTGATATAAGTGCATCCAATTTTTGACACTGTTGGGTGCATGTAAAAGATTTCTGTCCTGCTTTGCTGTCTATAAACTGAGTATTTTATTTGATTAAAACCAACATCCTGCTGTTCAGAATTCACAAAAGTGATACAATTTATTCAACTTGTGAAGTGCTGGTAGGCAATGTTTTCTGTCCTTACAGTGGATATAATGAGGTGATCTAAAACGGTCACCTGTAATGAATCAAAGTGCTTCATGATAAACATCATCAAGGGGCCTGAACATATGGGGTTCATACATTCATGCATATCACATCAGACCAGCTGAAGTATAAACAACATTGTCTGTGTTAGGTGGAGGTAACTGTTTAAAGTTAGACTTCTTGTTTTGTAACATATCTTAATCTTAGTCTAATTCCTGCTAATTTCCATCTAGTGCGGCAAATTTTAAAGACGGGGACATAAACGCAGTCCCAGAAAGTAGTCTAAATGAATTTAATAACAGGGCTGGTAAGTTATTGAGAAATAAGCAGATTTTGGTGACTGGGGGTGAGTTGGTTGATTCTCAGAATTGGGTTGACGGAGCAGTGAAGATGTCTGGAGGGACTGGGAATACAGGATTACAGCAACTGTGGCAGAGACAGTAGAGCATGAGATAAGAGCTTGCATGAAGACAAAGAGAAACAATAGATTTTTCACAAGGAACAAAACTAGGCTGAGGCCAGAGTGTTACTTGACAGAGTAGTACAACAATCTGGTGATGAGTTATGAGCAATACAGGGAAGAGAGCAGCTGTGCCAATTATTGTTCAGGATCCATGATCCCACACCCATAGCAACCCTGTGGAAAATGGTGGACAACAAAAAGACATGAAGAAAAAGGAGGGATGACAGAAAAGGGAAACCCTGACAATATTGGTGGAATTGTTACCGTATATCCTTCTCAATTGGAGCCTCTTGGCAACCCATCATGTGTTCCAGGATGATGGTGGTAAAAATCCCCTATCAGGAAAGAGTCCAAGATGAGAGAACTCAAGCTCATTGAGCTCAAAATCTTCCCAGTTTATCAGATGCTGATAGCCTTGTCCCATGTAACAAGCAACAAAAAGACTGCAAGAATGCGGGCAGGGTGACCATGTCAGGGTGATGGGTGCATGGGTTGATGGACTAAATAAATTGTGCTAGCTGACTTCAGGTGGGGCACATAAAAGGCAGGGAGCATTCTCACAATAGATAGCAGCAAGATTATCACAATGAAGTTAATTACTTTCATGATCTCAAAGAGCCAAACATGTTGCGGTGCAAGTTCAAACTAAATCTATTAGGGCAGTGAACAGATTTAGTTTGGTGATTTTAAAAGGGAAAAGCCAACTTCTAGTGTCATGGATCCTCTATGTGCCACCAAAGCATTTTCAGTCTGAAATTAAGTTCAAAGGCTGAACACTCTTATTCAACAACGTAATTCCTTAATTGGTGTTTTGAGGTGGAGCGCTTGTTTGACATGCTCTATAATTTTGGTATTTGGTTGGAAACTGGTTATGAGGAAGGCCACAGCGCATGAATTGCATTTTTTTGTACTTGTCAAACCACTCAGTGACCTCTTGTGCCCATGTATGGAGGGATTGTTATCTCTGTTCTAATAGGAAACAACTTCCACTAGAATGGGATATTTTATCACAGGATGAAAGTACCCGGAACAACTGTTATTGATTCAGAGGACAAGAGGACCCGAACAACACCATAACAATACCCACACAGCTTAACAGGATTAGGTTGGGGAGGGGATTGTACGAGGTAAATGACACTCCTTGTCACTCCTATGTACAAAAAGTACTGATGAGATAAAAATTGGTTAGAAATGATTGATTTGAATTTTATGGCCATGTCTCCATGCACATACAAGCTGAAAGGAAAAGTCAGAGCATTATTATTTTTTAGCATAAATATGCACAGATATGTACTGCATGGATATGTAAGAAACGAGTGTCCCATCACATCTGAAAAATGAAAAGTCTCTTAAGTAGTTTAATTTTCATTGTGTTTTGACTTTCAAGTTATGCCATGCAAAGATAGGGTAGGTTTCATGTCTTCTCATTAGACAGTTTGATTTTTGTTTGAGTTCCTATTAGATGGTCAGACGGTATAAAGATGGAGCCTAAACTAACTTTAGTCTCACACACTGTGGGGAAATTTAAGCTTTGAGTTTTACATGTTTTGAGTCTGAAGAGATCTTACCAGAAACGTATTTGTACTTAGTGTTTTGGAATAAAAATTTTGATTTCTTAACTTTATTGTACAAATTCTAATCTTCTCTACAAACACACAAACTGTTTGTTGCCAGGAAGACAAAGCTCAATTTGAAATTTCAAACTTTAAAATTATTTAAGAACATTTTTTACAAGCTTAAAATCCTAACAACTCTAGAACAAGCCAGTGCAATTCCTTTTCTCTATTAATGAAAACCTGCAGAAAAAGAATGATGAGAAAGAATGCAAATTTCAAAGTGTAAAAAAAAAAAAAAACCAGATGGGAATGAACAAAGAAGAGATAAATAGAAGAGCAGCTGAGCAAGCAAAGAAGTTGCTTTCTAAACTCAAAGGAAACCTGGAGGAGAAAAAGAAGGAGAAAAGACAAATACAATAAAAATGAAGAGAGGAAAAACTGAATGTTAGAGACACAAACTTCTTGGATGAGAACAGATTCACTGGAGAGGTACAGAGGCAAATGAATGCAGGACAAGAATGGGAGGGATTAAAAGCTTTGTGGGGAAAAAAGAGAATGAAGGCTGTCGACAAGATTTATGTACATAAAAAATAGAATAGATCCACAACTGGGTGAAAAAATGAGGATGGAAAAATGATGAAAAAGAAGAGAAATGAGCAAGAACAACATCAAGATTGGAGGATAAAGCTGTTGAAAACAAATAGTGGATGTTGGTTATGATTTACAGTGGAACGATCATTTTTATGTCCTAAAGTTAGACAATAAATTGTACAGCTTATCTACACATACATGTCAAAAGGCACAAACACATCCCACTTTTGAGTTTGTTAATGTTGTTGCTACATAAAATCCTTCTTATTAAAAAGATAATTTGATGTTTGATTTATTCATTTTGCAACACTCTTTATAGCTCAGCAACAGGACAGAATTGTTCGTTATATTCATGTACAGTAGTCCACAATCAGTCCCCTAAACTCTTAAACTTACTAATTTTAACAACAAGCTACATATAAGTATATGCAGCTATGTGGCTCTGCAGAACAGGAGTGGTTTGGTTCCGGTCCGACTTGATAGATGGAAAAAAGTCCTGGTGCTGCATGACAATGCCCCATCCAGCTTGATGTGCACGTGCTGCCGCTCCAGGAGCAAGGCTGCCCAGGATTTAGTCCACCACCTCTGTTCCGGTCCAGCACTGCGCGACCAGAACCAGACTGAACCCCGCAGCCGTCTTTCACCTGCAGTTCCCAGGATCCAGGTCACACCGAGTCCAGATCAACTGCAGCTACTCAGCAGTGAAGATACAACTTGAAGGACGAGTTCCTATTCAGGATTATTTGAGACTTTCCTGCCAGTCCTGTGAGCTGATCCTTGCAGAACGTCTGACTTTGAGTTGCAAAACTTTCCTTCTCTTTGCAGAAAGCAGCAGCTGGAAGCAGTGTTGACTTCTGGGAAGTGAACTGATGGCTTCTGGGTAATGTAGTTCTTCAGACTGGCAAAACTATGTAGGCTTAATGAAATAAAACTACAAAATGGCAGCACATTTATATATTTTTTAAATTATTATTATTTGAAAATATTATGTACAGTACTACCACGATAGAGCGAGTCCGCGAAAGTCGAACCACGAAGTAGCGAGGAACTACTGTTGTCCAACATAATGAATCTTAAGTTGCAATATTTCAGTTTTATTTACCACAGTCTGTAAACTACTAAAAAAAAACTTCAAGAAATTCCTCACTGTTGTTCCTCCTCTGCAGGGGATTGAACAGCAGACCAGGTATATTCTTATTTTGGCTGCATTACCAGAAATAAAAATAACTAAACCTTTTTTTGGCACAACACTCTCTGTCAATATGAGGTTCAAAATTTCCTGACTCTTGGATGACGCAGAAACACAAATATTTCATTTTTCTGGAACCACAGGAAGTTCCAGGAGTCGAACCTTCCTGCAAACCTCTAAGTCAAAAGTAAACACATTTCTGTTCAAGCTTCTTGCTCTCGTTAAATCACATTTTGTGTCACTACAGTCAGTTTTGGCAGCTGAGGGATTGGATGGTCAAGCCTATAATGTAGAAAACACCATCAGACTGTTTTCCTTTTCCTATTTCCCTGATTCTATGTTGGATTTAGCATTTTCCAGTCAGTTGGTTCAAAATTCAGAATGCCTCTTGATACCTGAACTGTAAAATACCACATTATCAAGTTTGCACTGTGGTTAAATCAAAGCTTTAATTAATGTTACTGGGTGAAAATCTGTGTAGTGGCCTTCACTAAAGATACGTCACTGAATGTGAACACTGCTCCAGTTTTTAATGCAGGCTGGTTTGACCACAGTAATACCGTTCCCATCCCGATATTTAACTGAAACAGTGGAAGAAGAACTAACGTGGTTATTGAGTTTAAGCTACAGAGAGGTCTAACTAAGGCCACCCAGGGTTTGAGGTTCTTCCAATAGCTCTTTTTCATTGCGAACAGTTAAAACAAACTGCAGACTGGAGATTTTCAAAATAGTTGTGATATTTTAACACAGATATGAAGAATATTTAAATATAATACAGTCATACAAGTGAACAGTTCCTGAAGATGAACCAATAGAACAAGTTTAGTTGTGAGTCCAGAGGGAACAGGGCAACGTGAACATTGGGACCATTGGAATCAGCATCACACCAGATCGGACACAAGCCAGGGACATCGGGCTGTTCCCTGCTATTCATCTGAACTCCAGTGTTTTCAGTGGGAGAGAAAAACAGTAGCATCATGCCAAGGTTTGCTCACTACATCAGATGAATCACAAGCCTTCTACTAATATCAAGGGTCCCCTGAGAGCAGTAGGTGTGTGGGCACATAATAATGGTGATGGCTGAACAAAACTGAATGTAGTAACTCTGGAGGACTTCCACTGCCATACAATCAGGTAAAACAAAAGAAAGGGCGCACAACCATACATTAATGCTAAACCATACATTAATGCTAAACCATACATTAATGCTAGCTTCAGTCCACAGAAATGGCGTCATGTACACAGCTTTATTATTTATATGTACCACTAGTGCATATTCTTAGTTTAGCGTATTTCTGTAATTCTTAGTTCGTATCTTAAATCGTATTACTGTTTTTCTTTCCAATTTATACTTTCGTTGGATGTAACTGGGACCCTGTGTACACAATTTCGTTCCACCACATGTACCACATGTGGTGCGAATGACAAATAAAGAAACTTTGACTTTTGACTTTGACTTTGCTGGAGTAAGAAATCAGATTTTGAACTTTCGCTCTTTTAACCTTTTTTATGTTACATCCTTTCAGCTTCATCTACCAGTTCACACACACACATGCACACACAGGTGCAAATTTGATCGGATGTACGCTAACTACTGGGTATTCAAATTACAGAGACACCAAAGTACTCCCTGTTTAAAGTGCCACAGCTATTTGTGGAGAAGTGCATTAATGTTCCTTTTAAAAATGCTATTTGTTAAGAGTTATAAATTCAGTGCTTAAGACATATTTACAAGATTGTGTTCTTTACTAAGTGGTAGGATTATATTTCCAAATCCTTTATGTTAAGTGGTTCTGGCCTTTCTGGGTACATTATTCCTAGTAAAACGATCTTTCAAATCATTGTTAGAACACAATCAGTTAGTCAATAGTTTGGATCTCTCATTCATGGATGGGAGGCTAGTACAGTTACAGAGCAAGTCAGAAAAGCCGTGTTTATTTCCAGCACACTTTCACACTGGACACCTCACCTAATATAATTGGAAAGTTGTATTCATGAGTGGACATGCTTATTTTTACAGATAAACAAAACAGCTCTTGAACAGGATTATCCTTTTGGAGCATGTCTGAACTGTTTGTAAATTGAAATTTATAACTGTCTGAAAATTATGCAAATAACACTGAGACACTTTGATACACTCTGTCAAAAAGAAAAACATCCAGAGAGACTAAAAGAACCACAACTTTTTTTTTTTAATTAACCAAATTCTGACAATGAGATGAGTGTATTTACATAAAACTAGCATCAACGTAGCAAATCTATCATCTCAAAATGAAAGTGAAATCTGTAATCATCTTACTAAATCCAATAATTGTCAATCAGATCATATGGACAGTTTCTTTTTTGTTGAAATATGTTTCACCCTCTATCCAAAGGGCTTCATCAGTCTGAGGAGTCCCAAGTAAAACTTTTCCCCACTAAGCAGTACACTGCTTTAGTGGACCTACCAGTTTGGTGGAGATAAGATAGTTTCTGGGGGCCGTCCTATCCCCCATCGACTCCTACCAGTCTGGCAGCCACAGCCAAAGTGGTTCAAGACATCAAAGTTCATGTTCAATCACCAGCAAACTGGTTGGTCCACTAAAAGGCGTGTACTGCTTAGTGGGGAAAACAGTTTACTTGAGACTCCTCAGACTGATGAAGCCCTCTGGATAGAGGGCGAAACGTCTTTCCACAAAAAATAAACTGTCCAGATGACCTGACTGAGCACTATTGGATTTTGTACCTGGATGATTGAGCATGAACTTTGATGTCTTGAACCACTTTGGCTGCCTGTCTGGGAGGAGTCGACGGGAGGACAGGACAGCCCCCAGAAACCATCTTATCACCAGCAAACTGGTTGGTCCACTTAAAGAGTGTACTGCTTAGTGGGGAAAGAGCTTACTTGTGAGTCCTCAGAGTGAAGAAGCCCTCCGGATGGAGGGCGAAACATCTGTCAACAAAAAAGAAACTGTCCAGATGACCTGACTGACCATTATTGGATTTAGTACCTGAATGATTGAGCATGAACTTTGATATCTTATTAAATTGTTTCCAATCATTTACTAAAGTAAATATTGAAAAAAGTAAATCTTTTTTTTTTTCCTTTTTTCATGCAAATATATCTCTTATTTTATACTGTTCATATTATTTTGAAGAATAATGACTAAAAACTAAAACTCTCATATCTGTAATAAGTAAAAAAAAAGACACCTCAAAGTCTCTTTTTAAGCGAATGCATTCTGCTGTTTAAAGCACACCCCAAGTAATTTTAACAGTTTTCAAAGGGAATGTGTATGCTATAGATATGAACAAAACAACCCAGTGTCATCTTCAGAATTACTTGTAGAATGTCAGTAAAAGTTTTCTGTCTTTAAAGTTATGTGCAGCCACTTCTTTTTCTGAAATAACTATTAAATGAAATGGTGCTGTGACAGAAAATCTTTAATGCATGAGCTTTACACTTTTACAAGACATTCTAAGATTTAAATCTTCGTATTTCAGTGCAAACTTAAATTATATCTGTCATTATTTCGAGCAAAACCAAACTTTCTCAAACCAATATGGTGCTAAAAAGTGACAAAATAATCTTATCATTTTGCAAAGTGCAAATATTTTTATTTAATTTTAATTGGTGTTGTTTCAAAAGCCTTATGCCGCTGACCTTTTTAAACAGTGCTACATCCCGATCACGCCGCTGACTGCTCGAGCAGTGGCTTCAGACAGAGGATTGGCCGAGAGTGTGAATGTGTCTGAACTTGCTGAGTGAGTGCATAAGGAAGTGTTAGAGGAAGGATGAATGGAGGGAATGGTGCAGATAATAGGTGGCTCTATCTAGAGGTGAGAGACGAGGAGGTGTAGAGGGAAGTGAAAGAGGATAGATGGATGGACTGGAGCAGCAGGATAAGTGTAGATAATGGTTAGACATAATATCCTGTAGACAGCATGGGGAAGAGTGACAGAGAGGGAAAAGAGGAGAGAAACAACATGTTAGGTGAAGCAAAGCGAGGAGGGAAGCATGGCTGGATGTAAAGGGGGGAAGGACACGTGTCGAGGAAGATTGAAGACATCGTGTGAGGAAATAGAAGTGTGGAGATACAAATTGGAATGCATGCCTAAGTAGTGCAGTGAGCATAGATAATGGGCTCCATCTAATAACTGGGGGGAGTTTACACATAAAAAATAAATGGATGAAGAGTTAAACAGAAAGGTGTAAATGGAATTTAAAAAAAATCACTATACCCTCTATGTGCTGTGCAGTATAACATCACTGAACACTAAAGTTTTTTAAGGAACTATTTTGTGGAAATACTGTGTGAGAAGATTTGCTGCGATCCACAGTCACATCAGTTTTGTGACTACAAGGATAGAGAAACTGTATTGAAATTCCTAGCGAGAAATTATTTGAACTTCTTTTCTACTTGTTGCATTTTATCCTATTTTATTAAAAGATGGTCGAAAAATTGACTATTGCCACCTGTAAGCTTGTAATTAAAATCAAAACTCTAGACCTCTGTGGTGCATTGTGGTCTAAATCAATAATAGTACCGTATGTATACAAGCACTTTTACACTGACAAAATCAAAAACATGTGCCTACATAACTGATGGAAGTACAGTAGTCCCTCGCTACTTTGCGGTTCGACCTTCGTGGACTCGCTCTTTCGTCGTTTTTCAAAGTAAGATTGAACACACAAAAATACATTGTACACGACACATGATTGTCAATTTTAATATTGCTGACATGATTGGGTCAGTACAGGACAGGAATTTTGTAGTTTTCTTTCAATAAGCCTATACTGTATCTCCGATCATGACTACATTACCCAGAAGCCAACAGGGCCCCTGCCCAGAAGTCTCATTGCTCTCTGCTGAATACTAGAGGGAAAGTTTTGATCTGGTCAGCAAAAGTTTGGTGCTTATTCAAACAGTGACTGCGGCGCATAGCAGATGCAGAGAGCCGCATGGAAACCACTGGGAACCGGAGCAGAACCGGAGCAGAACCGGACCTCCTGATCCATTGGGAAATCCGAGAGCTAATAGCTGGCCCATGAGGACCTCCGAGCATGGGACGCGCACCACCGGGACTTTTTCATCTCTTTTTGAAAATGAAAAATCATGCTGCTGCTGATGAAAATGAAATGAAATGAAAATGAAGAACAAAAAATATCAGTGATACATACACACATACATATATATACACATACATCAGTGTTTTTTCCTCATGTGCTTGGACTTGTGGTCTTTGTCTGTTAAGTTTTTGGTGTTACCTTTTAAATGTACATTTTATTTTTGTACATCCATTAATAAACAGTGTGACCAGTCCCCTCAGCCCAAAAAACTGAGCTGCAGGAGTTGGGAAAACAGACATATTGTAGCAAACAAGAGAAGATGAGAACATCATGTCACACAAGTTTTACAGTTGAGTGGAAAAAGATCCATAAATTCAGTGCACGTCTTCTCTCGACGTGCACCGTGTTGTTTTAGGTTAGATATCGGTGTCATTGAGACCATTTCCAGCACATGATTCCAGCATGTCCATGACAGATAATCTGATTCAGACAAGTTTACTATAGCTAGTGTGGAGAATGGGCTTCATCTAATATCTGAAAGAGAACTGAAGAGAAGAGAGGGATGGGGAGCGAAAGGAGACAGGATGAGATGAATGTATTGATAGAGAGGACTGGAGGGACGAGTGTAAAATATGGTTAGACGTGATGTCTGGCGACGGGAAGGAGAGGAGTGCTGGAGAGAGTCAGCAGTCGGTAGAGAAATAGAGGAACAGAGCATAAATGATGAGATAGGTCTAATGTGTGGAGGAGTAGCAAAGGACATGGGAGAATAGAGAGGACGGGGGGGTGGGGGGGTGGATGGATGGTGGGAAAGAGTACAGGGATGGATGTGGTGAAGGGAGGAGGCTGAGAGGGAGAGATGGATAGATGGACAGTGGAGGAATGAGTGCAGATAATGGCTAAACCTAATGTCTGGAGGGCAGACATCCATCTGACTGACCGAATTATAGTCAGGCTCACTTTCTACCGACTAATTACTGGAATACAGGATACTCTGTCTCTCTCTGAGTCTGTCTCTCTGATTCTCTCTCTGTGTGTTTCTTTTTCTCCCCATGGCTTTGTCGCTCTTTTTTTTTCCAGCACTCGAGGTGAATTTGAAAGCATACAAGAGGGAAGGATGCCCAAGCTGATAACACGGCTTTCTGTGCAGCTTGTAGTTCAGTGCACCTGACCTCTTCTGCCCTTGTTAGCACAGAGTCTCACATGTCTGCCTCTTCCAACATATGGCCTTCTAAAGCACATTGAGTTTGCTACCTGTTCACCGCTTTGCTCTTTTGCCTTTTTGCACTTATTCATTTTTTTCAACATTTTTGACACCCTAAACAAGAGAAATAACTTTTTTTTCCCTACAATTTTTAAAAAAAATTAGTATTGCAGACTCTTACATTCAAGGACTCATGGTTCTTTATTTGTCATTTCGCCATATGTGGTACATGTGGTGGAACAAGACTATGTATACAGGGTCCCAGTTACATCCAACAAAAGTATTAAAATGTAAAAGAAAAACAGTAATAAGATCTAAGTTATGAACTAAGAAAAACATTAATAAAAATACACTAAGCACTAGTAGCATAAAATAGCATAAAAACAATGCACTGAACAGCAACACGCACATGAGTCTGTGTGAGCAGATGAGCATGAATGAACACAGCAACATGAAACAGATCAGCAGCAACATGAAACAGATCAGCAGCAACATGAAACAGATCAGCAGCAGCATGATGTGATTTTTCACAGTGATTATTCTGGTTAGAGATTCATGAGTCTAACAGCCTCAGGGTAGAAGCTGTTCCTCAGTCTAGTGGTTCTACACTTAATGCTCCTTTTTCATTTAACCTTTATTTAGACAGGTTAATCCCATTGAGCCTCGAGGACTCATTTACAAGAGAGACCAGATTTCAACAAAGAATGATGACAACAATGGACAACAGTGACAACAATAGACAATTATAAAGAGTCATACAGATTTTTATTTTAAACAAATTAAAATAGGATGGCAAAGAAAAGTAACAAAACCAGCTAGATTCTAAGGTGAATGTAGAAAACTAAAAACAGGAACATGTCTGCATTGGTCCCTGCCAGGAGTCCAACAGATTCTTAAAGCCACTTAGAGAGGTCAAGGTTGAGAGCTTCAGATCTTTTTGTAAGATATTCCAGGAACCAGGAGCGGAGTAGGAGAAGGTCCTTTTGCCTAGTTCAGTCCGCACTGAGGGAACACTGCAGGTAATAATGTCCTGAGAGCGCTTGATGTAGCTGCACTCATGCAGAGACATCTAGGAGGAGATGTATGAAGGCAGCAGACCAAGAAGTGATTTAAAGATGAAAATGTACCAGTGAGAGAGTCTGTGTGAAGTTAATGATGTCCAGTTAACCAGTGAATACAGGGTGCAGTGGTGGGTACGATAATCACAGCCAGTTATGAATCTTAGTGCACCATGATAGACAGCATCCAACATCTGCAGGGTTCTTGTAGGAGGCTTTTAAAGACCTGAAGCTCTCGACCTTGACCTCTCTAAGTGGCTTTAAAAATCTGTTGGACTCCTGGCAAGAACCAATGCAGACATGTTACTGTTTTTAGTTTTCTACATTCACCTTAGAATCTAGCTGTTTTGTTACTCTTTTTGCCATCTTATTTGTTAAAAAAAAAAAAAAAAAACCTGTATGCCTTTTTATAACTGTCTATTGTTGCCACTGTTGTCCATTGTTGTCATCATTCTTTTTTGAAATCAGGTTTCTCTTGTAAATGAGTCCTCGAGGCTCAATGGGATTTACCTGTCTAAATAAAGGTTGAATGAAAAGGAACGTTCATGTAAATGTCACCATAATCAATGGAGGGAAGGAAAGTCACAGTTACAAGGCGTTTCCTAGCATTCAGCGTTAGACAGGCAACCTCCTTCCTGAGGGGAGCGGGGCAAAACGTGTGTGTGCTGGGTGGGTGGGGTCCTTCATGATACAGGAGGCCCTCTTCCTGCATCTGGAGGTGTAGATGTCTGTGATGGTGGGGAGACTGACTCCAACACACTTCTGTTCAGCCTTCACCACTTTCTAATTTTAATTCATGTTCTAATTAAAATGTTATATATTTTTGCATCATGCAGAATACATTCAACTTTAATAAAAAAAAAAAAATAGAAGCTTTTATGAATTTAAACCAGGGCTTTTATCAAGGTTTGACATCCAGCCAGTACAGAAAATAGACCTATACCAGTCAGTGGTGACATTTGATTTGTTCTGGGACACTTTGTTTTAGCCTGGTAAGCTGTTGTGCATAATATAAAAACACTAATATTACAAAAATATAACACTTTTGTGTTTAGATTGTGGAAAACATTTTGCCTTTGGCATTTCTGAATCTCTCACTAGATTGAGATGTAGTGTCAGGGGCCTCTTTTGGATTCAGTTTACATCGTTCTAGGGCTTATCAAACCAATTTCCTTTTGTTCCCAGTAGAAGCAGCTATTATCTTCCTGGAAGATTGAACATATTCTCTCACTCAGCACATTTAAAGTGCCGTCAAATATGTCCAGTGCAGCTTAACCATGCCACAAAAACACATCCCACATGGGAGAGCTGCTGAGGCAGAGGCTGCTCTGCTGGTTGAGCACCATGTGAATGATGACATGCGATGATTTTCTTTGCAAAGTAAGGTCATTATCTTTACTGTCATAATGCATCACTTGCTTTAAAGTACAATTCAGGTAATATGACGAAAAACTTTATGTGACATTACCTTCTAAGGCTTTGGATAAATAAAATTCTGTTGCCTTACGACAAATAAACTGTGGCAAATCAAGATGGGCATCTGTGCACAAATACGCAAAGCTGACGTTACGTGAGATTCGCTCATATCTTTTCTTCAAATGGGTATCTTTTAGAGTATTGTTTTTGTAATTCTATTTGTCCTTTACAAACAAGCATCTGTTTTCAGCCTCTTCATCAGTGACAGAATAAAAAATGGAAACGACTGACGCATTTCTTTTTGTATCTCACCATCAACAAGATCACAATCATCAGTCTCGCTGTTTGTTGCCCTGCATCAAACAAAAGCACGTTCTAAGTTTCAAAATTAGTCTTTTTGTTGACACGTTCTGAGGTCAAACTTTAAACTCTTTATTAAATTAAAACACAAGGTTACAGTCTTAACAATCATCAGAGGACAAAAAAAGAAACATTTAATGAGCACAAGTCTTTTTTTAACTGATCATTTTATTGATCAGTCAGGCTCTGAGGGGATTTGCATATTCTCTTTCCTCTCTCGCTTTCTTTCTGTGTTTCTTGGTGCTTATAAATGCTCACTGAATCAGAAGACAAATGATTTCATTTAAAAACTGAAGGAGACTGTGCCCTACAACCAGCATGCATGACAAAATGCACAGGACACAGTGAAGGTGCTACCGTAAATTTCCGTGGATTTATGTGCACAGTACACATTTCATGTATCATCACTCAGTGGAATACTGTACACATCAGTGACTGTTTAGCAATATAAATGCTTTAATGAAGATATTATTTCAGTTCTATTATTCTACTTATTTCAAAAATAAATTATAATATCTATACTGAGACACACTAGATCAGGGCTATTCAATAAAACTGCTCAGGGGGGCCAGTTTCTGAAAGCCCGGGGGCCAGACATCCAGCGATTAAAACCATTATGGAAAATAAACCAAAGTTTACAATGATACGTTAACTTTTAAATTTGTTCATTTATTGCATTGAATCATAAATGCAATAAACAGAACCAAAACTCTTTATTTTTTATTTTTTTATGAAGTGTGCCAGATTGGAAATGGCCCGTGGGCCGCCAGTTGAATAACCCTGCACTAGATGTTTCGTTTGAACGTGGTCAAACTATGATAACTCCTCAGTCAGAAGACTATTATTTGTTCTGTCATCTTGATTGTCATAAAGCCTAGTCACCTTATTGTTGTAATAAATAACCACTACAAGTTTAACAGCGGGCAGGAGTGTTGCTCTGCTTCTTTGGATAAAGTCTGTTCTGAAAATACACATAAAATTAAAATATCCACAGAAAGCTTTACAGTCTTATTTATTACTGATTAACAAAAGACAATGAGACTGGTGTTAAAGTGATTTTTTTTTTTTTTGTATTCTTGCTGTTTTTTGTGTTCGTCTCTACCATTAGGATCACGACTGAAACAGACAGCTGGTGGTTAATAGACAAGTCCAAAAAATATTTTTAAAATTTCTGTCACTTCAAGGTTCCTAAATCTTGGGATTCGATTAGATTCATTTATTCGTTTAAACTTTTTATGGTTGAGAATTGTTGAATGTACAAGTTATTTTGTATTAATGGTTGTTCAGTTGATTTTTAGTTATATTTTGCTGGTGGTTATTATCTGTTCAGACAGTCATCATGTAGTTATTGTAAGTAGCAGATGTTTCCTCTTGTCTTTGAGGTGGAGGCTAAAATCACAACTTGAGATAAAGACTGAACTGTTTACTACACTTTCAAGTTCTAACCCTAACAGAAATACCTCCCTCACCTACAAAAAAAAAAAAAAACTATGAAAATGTTTGTGCTGTTACACAACTCCTATTGTTTTTTGATTCATTACTTTTGGGCTTGGACCTTCCACTTACAGAGTACTGCAAGTTCAAAACTGAGTCAGGAGAATTCACAGACTACCTGGGCAGCAATCCACAGACTGAGAAGTTGCAAGAACAACATGACACAAACAAACTTAAACAAGTGGTATTCAGATGTTCCCAGTCACTCAGGGGTTTGAATAGTGAATGTTTTGTAGTTTCTGAGATGAGTGTTTTTCTGGACTGGAATAGAACAGGAAAGGAAATAAAGCTTAATGCTTTTGGTGCAGCATATTTAAGTGGATAGGAGTTACACTGTGTATGAGAAGAGAGGCAGATTTTATTTAATTTTGTCCGAGGTAACGCAGAGTGATTGATTCTGAAGAGTGAAGGGAGCGATTGTATCCACCACAAGGTGCAATGGTGGAGCCAGGGGTGGCCAATGATGGCCTTGACCACCTTAGAATAATCTTCCACACTGACACCACCATCATTTTAACCAATATAAAAACTAGAAAGCATAATTTCTTCAAATAATAGGTGTGGTCAGTTTACACCCCCAACCCATACATTTATATATACTGTATATCTATATATATATATATATATATACATATATATTTCCCTTCTTTTGACTGCTCCTTCCTAGCACAGTGATTGCTGGACATGGGCACTGGCGACCCCCAAAATGGAAGAAGCGGGTAAAAGGTAATGGATGGATGGCTGCTCCCTTCATCAGGAGTCACCAAAGTGAACTGAGCCGCACAAATACTTGGCATTGTTTTAATTTTTTTATGATCGATGCCCTTCCTGACACAATCACAGATCACTGAGCTACCACAGCCCTCTGTGTGGAGCAGAGAGCTGCTCCACACAGAGGGCTGTGAAGGCTTTTTGATTTTACCCTTTTTTTTTAAATTTAGCAGATAACTGCCATCTAGGGCGCCTGAAGGAGCAGATGGTGAGGGTTAAGGGCCTTGCTCAAGGGCCCAGAGTGGGACAAATGAGGGTGAAAGCAGGTGTCAGCTTCACCTTTCCTACCCACATTTTGATGTTGTCGGTACCGGGAGTTGAACTGGCGATCTTTTCTTCTGGCTGCTCCCTTCCTCAGGGGTTGCCATAGCGAACTAACAGTGCCTGGGGGGCAGCAGATGGTGTGGGGTAGGGTCTTTGCTCAAAGATGGCAACCCAATTTTTGAAAGAAGCCTTTTTATGCCTATTTGCACCTACACACGGAAATGGAAGTTTTCAAGTTATCGTGCTCACAACATGCATGGACGGATGAAACTGTGGCTGAACGGAGGATATTTTCAATTCTCCCTTTTTGCTCTATGACGGGAGACAATCAGTCAACAATCAAACAAAAATACTGCAAATGTTCATATGAATTCAGAGCAGAAGCAGTTTAGGAAGTTGAAATATTACAAGATATCTGTGCGTCTGAGCTTACAGAAATGTGTGCCATTGTGTAAACTGTGAAAAAATGAGATCTACCACTTACAGTTTGGATTGCTGTTTTATTTTAATTTTTTTAATTATTTAGTGGATTTGCCTGAACTTTCTTTTCATCATTGTACAAGTCAGCAACATCAGGAAATATCGAATTAAAGCTGTTGCAGCTGTAAGCATTCTTAGTGTTGCCACACTACAGTTTTTTTTTATTTGTATTCTCATCCTACTGTGAGTGACTTTCCATTTTTTTTAATCTTTATATTTAAAGTACAAATACAGTTTGCTAAACTAGATTGAATATGTATAAGAAAAGATTAGATAAGATAGAACTGTATTGATCCCGCAGGAAATTGTTGTTGTGGTCACGGGGATCACTGGTGCCCATGTCCTGCAGTCACTGTGTGAGAGGTGGGGGACACCCTGGACAGGTCACAAGTCCATCACAGACACACATAGACAAGACAAACAACATGCATGTTAATGTGGGAGGAAACCGGAGTACCCAGAGAAAACCCACACATGCACGGAGAGAACATACAAACTCCACCCAGAAAGGCCCCAGACCGTCATTTGAACCAAGGTAACCTGCTCGTTGAGAAGCAACAGCTCTACCAACTGTGCCACCATGCTGCCTAACAGGGGAATTTCTTATATATAAATTAATGTGACACATGATGGATGAATTACTCTGGGAGCTTAAACATTGAGTTGGTTGAGGAGTGAAGCACTAGTTGGACATTTATCAGCATATGGTAGTTGAGGATGAAACAAAAAGGTCATTGGTTTACAAAACAAGACCTACTTAGGCTGTTAACATGTTCTTTTTTAGTATAATTTCACTTAATAAAGTAAATAACTAAATACAAACTACATAATTCTCTACTTTTGAGTTTAAGGTATATGTGCCATTGTATCCGTTATGAAGATGTGGGATTTACCTCCTGAGGTTTGGGTTGCTGTTTTATTTTCAGTTCAGCATCGTGTTGCTGCAATTAGGTTTACCACCCCATGCTGTTTTTGTCTGGGTTTGTGTGAGTGGGTGTGTGTGAGAGTGAGAGCGAGATAATTAAATCAGCTTCATGTTTCTACCTGTGGCTGTGTGTATGTGTGATAATTATTTCTTTCTTTCTGTATATCTGAAGGAATGGAGATATGAGGCTTAGCAGCAAAATGATTTACTGTGACATAATGAAACACATATACTCTGTGTGTGTGTGTGTGTGTGTGGGGGGGGGGGGGGGGGCATGTATGTGTGTGTATGTGTCAAGCAGTTAGAGGAAATTCGGTTACTAACTATATCTAAATGTTTATGTTATGTTACAGCTTACTGTATATTTGATGATGAGCTACGAGCTAAAACATTTTATTATGTATATGTTGGAAATCATTTTTGATAAAAAAAAAACAAAGATGAAAGTTAATTTTATTACTGTTATTATTGTTTCTTCTTTCGTTTGCTCCCTTCATCAAGGGTCGCCACACCAAACTAAGTCGCACAAAGACTTGGCGATTATTTTTACACTGGATGCCCTTCCTGATGCAACCGCAGACCATCGAGCTACCACAGCCGTCTGTGTGGAGCAGAGAGCTGCTATCTAGGGTGCCTGGGGGAGCAGATGATGGGGGTTGAGGGCCTTGCTCAAGGGTCCAGAGTGGGGCAAATGAGGTGGAGACAGGTGTGCGTGCCTCAGCTTTCCCATCCATGTTTTCATGTTGTTGGTGCAGGGAGTTGAGCTGGCGACCTTCTGATCAGAGGCCTACATTCTCTACCTTTGCACCATCACACCTCACAAAAATGTAGTGTACCTATATATATATATATATATATATATGCGTGTGTGTGTATGAACAAGATTGGTTTCTAAATCAGTCAATCAGATTTAAACTCTACTTATCTAAGCTGAGAAATAGAAAAAAAAGTTTCTTTTTACAATTTATAATTTTGCTATTGTTGGGTATAAATGAGACCCTGTGTACAATTTTGTTCCTCCTCATGTACCACATGTGATTTTTTTTTCTCTCACTGGCCCTGTAACGAGGCGCACGCATTTCTTCCCGCTCTCTGTCCTCCTCCTGCTTTTTTGCTCTCTGTCTGTGTATCAGAGCAGCTCCTATTTTTACGTAATCTTCCGTAATCAAACTACTGTTTTGAATCTGACCAACTGGACTTTCGGCGCAAATGACAAAATCTTTTCAACAAAGCGACAGGATCCTGGGGAACCCTCATCTGCTCGGATGACACGCATGCAGCTGGATATATCTCTGGGGGTGATGTGTCTACCTCTGCTATCGATCGAGGACTCCAAAATTGCATATAATTGGAGTTATGATAACAGGTTTCCTGTTTTTGGAATAGTCTAAATCCTGGTTTATCAACGTACAAAAACGACGGCTGCAGCTAATTTGGCCTGTTCAGGCTGCTGCCTATGTGAAGGTTTGGTTCGTGCTTTGAGGACTCAAAAATAGCTGATTTACAAGCAAAAGCGTAACATGGAAATTATTTGAATCACATGTCACCTGTGGCTTTGGGACTCGTCAGCATTGAAACCACCTTGAAGAGGCTCATAAACACGGACCAGTAGAATGCACCCTAATCTGGCCATTTTGGACCTTGGAAGTACCAATACAGACTCAAAGGCTGACAAGGAAAAATAGTCTGCCTGAATAAATCAACAATTGTGGATTATCTAAATCTGACTCCCCGGTTGGCCTTGAAACAGGCCGATTTATCAATTTCTCCTGGGAAATGTGTAAACTAAGGAAGAGCTTCCTCTATAGTCTATCAGGGCTGTGCCGGCTGACCATCACCTCATCTTATCAGGACAATAGACTGTCTGTCTGGTCTTCATGGACCACCTCATTGTATAATGCATATGTAATGTGTTCATAAATGTGCTTTAGCTGGCAGAGTTTTTTGATGTCTTAAATCGTGTCCTGTTAGGACAAGGTGTGAAGACATATTTTTTGTAATGCCACTATCCTCTCCTCAAGGCTTTGTCCCTTTTTCTATCTAAAAAAAAGTATTCTGAAAAGGATAAGGAGGCCGCGCTTTATAGCAGCAGCTATATGCACTCCGCCCATTTTTGGACGGCTGTACGGACATATTCTCGTTGTATCTCGGTACAATGATAATAAAGCTTATTCTGATTCTGATTCTGATGCAAACGATAATAAAACCTACTCGACTTGACTTGACTGAGTCAATTTCGAACTGTATCTGACTAGTATGACATTAATTTATCATATTTCTCTCTAAACCACAACAAAAACACACAAGCACCCCACACACATGCACACAAAAAAACCCTGAACTATTTCTTTGATAGTGACTCAAACAGAAAATGGTCAAATAATTCTGTAAGATAGTAATCAGTCTAAAAATAATATATCACAATGTAATGAAATCCAATTATTGCATTTAAACATTAAAACCATTTTTTTTTCCCAGCTGGAATTTTTCAGCCATATTATACTTCACCAACCTCCCCTCTTTCACTAACACACGCACACACAGCACTGTTCTTAAACTGTGCACACTAAATTACCATTACAATCTGAATACCATTAAATTCCATTTTGTTTACAAAGATTGAGCAGTCCCTCCTTTTCTCTGCTCTGACTGTTGTCGCCTCATGAGTTTGCGTTTGTGTTGATGCGCTGAGCTGTTCCACATCACATACATTTTAAAACACCTCCACTCTATCATCCTATCAGCATGTCTATTAGAAACATAATGACAGCCTAATAGCTCTGGCAGCATGTTAGAGACAGGTATTGAAATAAAGAAGATAGAACCATGATGGAAAATCATTGTCTAAATTTTTAGAATCATTACACCCCAAGTTTTCTACAAAATTTTCTGTTTTTGTATTTATCCTGACAGGAAGTGGAAATAAGATATCGTTCTTTTGCTCTCTGACCTCCTGCATGTGGTTAATTTATGTTCTTTGCTTTTCACTTCCAGTCTTATGTTGGTAAATGTTCTGCCATGATCCAACATTTTCAGTCAGGTCAGCTGGACAGTTTCATTTTTGTGCTGAAACGTTTCGCCCTCGATCCGGAAGGCTTCATCAGTCAAGGAAACGCACAACAAAACTGATTCTTCCCCCAACAGTTTACTCCAAAGTGGAACAAACTAGTTATGTTGGTGATAAGATGCTCTCTTTGTCACGCCCCCTCCTCCATTGCCAGCACTCTTCCTTGTTGACAGTCGTGTCAAACTGGTTGAAAATGACAAAGTCCATGATCAATAATCCAGGTATACAATCCAACATTTTTCAGTCAGGTCATCTGGACAGTGGACAAGATGGTGAATGTATAAAATTAATAAACCCAGATGACCTGACTGAAAAATGTTGGATTGCATACCTGGATTATTGAGCATGGACTTTGTTGTTCTTCCATGATGTTTACACAGCCAACATGACAAGTCACATGAGTCATCTTGCTGATTTTAAACATTTTTCATTGACGTTCTTTTCAGGCGGCACAATGGTGCCGTTGGTAGAGCTGCTGCCTCTCAATGAGAAGATCGCCGGCTCAAATCCTGGCCCAGGACCTTTGTGGGTGGAGTTTACATGTTCTCTCCGTGCATGTGTGGGTTTTCTCCGGGTACTCCGTTTTCCTCAATGACCAAAATATGCACGTTTGACTGATTGTAACTCTAAATTGTCCCTGGGTGTGAGTGAGAAAGTGAATTATTGTTTGTCTCGTTTGTCTTTATGTGTCCCTGTGATGGACTGGAGACCTGTCCAGGGTGTACCCCACCTTTTCCACAGTGATAGCTGGACATGGGTACCAGTGACCCCCACAACCCGAAATGGAAGAAACTGGTAAAGATAATGGATGGATGTTCTTTTCATTGTTAGGTGAGGTAGATTAGTTTGCTGTTTACTCATAAATCTTTATGCTTTAAAATCATTGCCTTTGAGGGCATTGACTTCTCCCTGGGTTTCTAGATCCATAAGCTATATAAAATTAGATTAACAACCAACAAAATATGTATCCATTTTATGAATTAGGTTTTAGTTTTAGAAAGATGGAATGTGTCTTAAACATTATGTCAATAACGAGAAACTGAAAGAAATTATTGCTCAGGTGCGATGACTCACACTGAATACTTCATTAATTTAAATCAGTTATTAAAAAAAAAAAAACATCGAGACTTCGGCTTTTTTAAAATTTATTTAATACTTTTGATTTAATAACCATTGCTCCTTCTTGAATGATGCGAGGGAACATTGTCACCTCGCAGAGATCTCTGGTTCAAATCTCAGCTGTGAACAACTTTGTGTGTGGATTTTTCCAGTTCTTATATCTGCTATAGGTTGTCCCTGTGCACACTTGTATTCTTCAGAAACATGCAACATAGGCGGGTTAGTACTGTAGTTCTAAATAATCCTTTAGAGAGCATGTAGGTGTAGAAGCCTGTCTCCTGTACATCTGTGATGGTATTCACTCATGACAACTGAAATAGGCTGCAGTCACCCTGTCCACACAGGTCAAAGTGAAAAAATGAAAATAAAATACTGGATGTTTTTGAGGTATACTCCACAGTGGGAACACTGCCTCAAAAATACATGTGAACATAGCCCTAGGCTAATGTTTTTTTTTTATTTTGTTGTTAAAGCTTTTTACGTTGTATTTTCAGCCCACTCACGTAAAGTGACTGAATTGTTATTTGAAACCAGAAAAAAAAAGCACTATGTAAAAACTGCATGTGCATACTGAACTGGTTGAAAGATTTTGGAACTAAGTTAAGGCGTACATGTAACATGAACACTCTGTGAATGTTGTCGGCTTTGATTAAAATACAGTCATCATTGACTAGAAATCATCTTTGCTTTTAAAAATATATGAATAAATTATTTGACCTTGATTCATTTAACATCAAGTTCATAAAAACCAGAATCCAGATGTGATTCCTTCATGAATGCTGTTTTGCAACTAGTAGCAGCCCAGTGAGATGTTACTTTTATTATATACATCATTATATACTATACCTTTAGAGTAATATAGTACTTGATATCAACGTAACAAGTCACCTCAGGTTTTCTGATGCTGAGTAGGTGTGCTTTATGTACAGTAGACATAGCTGGCTTCAGATGACTAATTACGATCATGGATCATAAAAAAAAGCTGTTAAAAACAAGATGGTGAATGTATAAAATTAATAAGCCCATCAATATCTCTGTCACATTGTTACAGCAAGAGTGTATCTGACATTAACCATTTTACATATTATTAATGTGCTGCAGGTGTCAGTTACAGAGCCACGAGAAAATGTTTCTGTCTTATTCCTCCAGATACAATCCAGCCATTTTAAATTCTCTTTTAAACTAAATCTTCTGAAACATATATATATATATATATATATAT
>NC_056499.1:17775261-17792350 GCF_014905685.2 Nematolebias whitei | reverse complement strand
ATGGATGGATGGGTAGATAGATAGATAGATAGATAGATAGATAGATAGATAGATAGATAGATAGATAGATAGATAGATAATAATAATCAAACAAAAACTGACAATGGCAAAAATAGATAGATAAATATAGAGAGAGAGAAAGAAAGAGAGAGATGGATGGATGGATGGATATATAGATGGATAGATAGATGAATAAATAGATGGATAAATAAATGGATGGATAGATGAGACAGTGAGTGGGCCTATTGTAAATAAAGGTGCTATTGTTAACCCATAGTTTAAATTACTTATAAACTACCATAAATGTAAACATGAATGTAGAGCTACAAAAAAGATGCACTTATACAAGTATGATGTTTTCATGTTATTACTGTATTTGTCATAAGTATTAACAAGTAAATCATATGTTGTTAAAATATTTTTTAATAAAAATAAGCTTAGTTCCAAATCTTCAGTGGTTTCCAGGATAATTCACTTCTTGAGGTTCTTTAAGCCCTCGCTTCTGCTGAGACTCGTCTGAGAATTCTCTGTGAAACTAAAGTTTACAGGGTAACTCAGGGAGAGAAGATGCTCTCACTGTCTCAACATCTTTTTAATTTTTAATTTTCCAAGGGTATTGATTAGTCAGGCGGTGTTGCTTGATGTCTCATTTTAAAAACTCCATCTACTTTGGAACAGGTGAGGTTTTTCAGCATGTTACCATAGCGATTACCGCAGATAACAAGTGAATTGGCTTTCCGATACTGAAAACGGTAAACTCAACCTAACATTACTAAAACACTTTCACATTTTGTTTCTATATGTAATATTTTAACTTAATTGTTGTTTTTGCAGCATTTATAATTATTATTTTTGGATTAACTTGCCTCATTGTCCATCTTTTTTCCTCCAAGCGTTGTTGCACATCTGCATAAAAAAGTACAAATACCTGTCAGTGAAACAGGAAACAAGCCATCAGTAAGCCATATCATTTCATGACAGTCTCTGTTTTAGATACACAACAGTTTCCTCCCCATCACTGTCCTCATTAATAAAAACATTTTATGAGTTATCTTGTCCTCAAAATCACTTTTGTACACACATAAATGCATTCAACAATTAGCTGTTACATGATTCTCCAAGGAGAGTTGTTTTGCTCAGTGACTGTCTTTTTTTATTTACAGGTTAAACTGGTACCGAGCCCACTGGAGCAGAGCCTTTCTTCATCTCCAAATCTCTGGCTCCATCATTCACTATTACGGCATTACTACATCACAAGCAAATCTTGAAATCTGCTTTCACACTCTATTGTTCTGACTTATCTCTTTTGCCCTTTACAACAGCATCTGTAGCATAAAAAAAATGAGCTTACTGTCCCCATGCTGAATGATGGTGTGGACCTTGATTTAATCCTTACATTTTATGATTTGAAGCCAAAGCACAAAAAAATCAGACGTTCGACACAAATTCATTGTCCCCACTGGGAAAAAAAATAATTCTGGAGAGAAATTAATGGTGCTCTAAGTATTATTTTTTTTTATCAGTCATCTAAATTCAAGTTAAATATAAACATATATTAGGGTTTTTAATGCATCAAGTGGGTGAGGAGAGAGTTTCCAGATAGGGTGGTGACATTTATTAACTGTTTTGTGTTGAAATATTTCTAAATCACGAACTCTGCTAGTAACTGTAACAAACAAACAAATAAATAAATAAATAAATAAATACAAAGTTTCTAATTCCAAGCTCATAAGGCTTTAGACATGTATGGGTCACAAGGGTTGATAGCTTGTTGCAGGGCCAAAGTATCCTGTTTACTGTAGAACATTTGAAAATAGTACGTGCAAAGTACTTATTGAATACAGGTTGCATGCCTAACTTGCTTGAGTTTTGGTAAAAATTATGTTGTCAGTCCATGTAAAACACGTGGGACCCACGTGATCAGTTCATGTGTGTGTGGAGAGTTTCTGACTTGCATTTAACCAGTTTCGTATGCTGCACGTTCAGGCTGCACTTGTGACATAGGTGGTTAGTACATTACTATCACTTCGGACTTGCGTGTGATGCATCATGAGCTGTAGATAAACAAAATGAGGCCCACAGCACTGGCAATGCCTGACAGAGAAAATCAGCTTGCAACAGATAAGACAAAACAGACAAAACAGATAACAAGTGTACAGCACTTTTGTTGTATATTTTACTCACACGAGTTGTACAATGACCAAGTCAATCATCGTACTGTTATTGTAAATCCCCTACCAGCCATGCACCTGACATGGTTCAGGCATGTGCAAAAAGTACAGGTTCTGAATGTATTGTTAGCATTCTTGACATTTTACAAGATGCATAACATTTACAGGTTCAGGACCAAAAGCATCCATACCATTACTTTCTACATTGGTAAACATGCAGGTGAAATTCAAGTTGCATGGTTTGGACAACATTTTCCCTGTAGACTGCCTGTAGAAGCACTTATGGATGGTTGTGAGTATTCTTAAAATGCTCTATACTGTTTAGGTCAGGGCTTTTCAACATTTATTTATTTTTTGTTTGCAGTAGATAAGTAGTTATAAAGAGTGTACTCTTGTGGATCATATGCTAAACCTATATTTATTGTTGTACATCGTACAATAAATTTGACTCAATCTATATAGAATAAGTGTTTCAGTGAACTGCTGCCAATAAGAATTTCTTTCGCTCTTAAGGCTAAGTCTATGAACAAACAAATACATGATAGGATAGCATGACAGTAATAAAAATGAAGAAAAATGTCATTGGTAGCTAAACGAGTCATTGGGGATGTTAGACAAAGTGTATATAAAATACAGAGTTTACCTGAGCATGTTGGGTTTTCTCCTGGTACTCTGGTTTTCTCCCACAGACCAAAAATATTAGACAATTGAGAAGTCTTATGGTGCTTTGCCACATTCTCAGTTCTCATCGGTTCCACACCATACCACACCAGTCAAGGGCCTGCTCACTGCTGGTGCCCACCACCACTCAGCCCAGTTTATGAGACTATCTTTCATGGTTCCGAGCAAACTGCTCTGAAGTGATGGTTTTGTTGTAAGCAGACAGTAGCCATTGATTGGAAGTGGAGCTATGTCACTGGATGTCCCGCCCAGCAAAACGGCAAACTACATCTGAATCTCCATTTCCTCTCTGACCCTTTTGAGTGTGTGTTGTTTTTGCTAGTTTCTGGTATAGAAGCTCCAAAAATAGTGCCCAGACCAATGATGAGGTAGAGACTTTCATTACTTTATTGGCCGATGTTTAAGCATTCAGTGTGAGCTGAATGGTGTCTCAAGAAATGAGCTAATTTACAGAGATTTTGAAGACGATGGCACAGCAGGGCTACACCCAGACTTATGAGCAGTGACGAGATGAGCTTGAGAAATTTAAGTCCGATCATTGGATGTTTAAGGACCACACCGAGCAGCGTGGCTTGAATTCAACGACCTGTTACGATCCCCCCCCACTTTGCATTTATGATCCCGCCCACAGAGCGGGGTAACAAATCGCAGTGGCAATTCACCTACACCTGAGAAGAACTGATAAGACGAGAGCTGAGTGGAGCCGCACTCATCAATGGTAAATTGCCTTAAATTGTTCTTAGGTTTGAGTAAGATTATGAGTGGTGGTTTGTCTCGATTGTCTTCACATGGCCCTGTTATGAACATGCGACCTGTCCAGGTCCTATACTGCCATTTGCACAATGACTGCTGGACATGGGCACCAGCGACCCCTGCAACATGCAGAAGAAAAAAGTGGGTAAAAATAATTGATGGTTGGATGGATCTAGTTAACCAACAGCCAGTTTTAGGCTAAAAGCTGAATGACTAAATGCTTCCTAATATGTTTTTCTAATCGCATGGACATTTTTGAAACGTACTTTGTTCTCTGCTGAATGTGGTTTGTACTTTGTAGGTTTCATCATTTAAAACCAAGCTTCATTCTGCTTTTAACGACCCCATTTAAAAAAAACAAAAAAAACAATGACAGCCTTTCATCCTTTTCCCTGCTTCAGCTCACAAGACACACACATACCCCCCACCCCCACCCCCACAATTTATACCCAATTTGCAATCTCAGAAGTACTGGGAAAACTAGGTAACACATTATTTTATTGTAAGTCTACTTTTAAGATAGTGAAGCATCTATACTTACTGTACTGGGCGTGTTAGCAGAGCTCGGCAGCTTAAGTGTTGACATAAAGGCCAACTTCCAGACTAACTCCCCTTTTATTATTGTAGCCCTGAGCAGTCACACACACACACGAGTAAATCCTGTAGCCTTGTTCCTACCTAAGTAAAGGTACCCTCGCCCACCAACCAACCAAACACACACATACAGGTGAGTTATCATTGCCCTCAAGAGTACTATCAGTCAAAATGTAATTCACTCACAAGCTGATATGCTAGCATGTGTGCATGCATCAGTGTGTGCACTGTATTTATGATGGTGTGTTAGTATGAGACATTTTTGTGTGTGCAGGCATGCATGTGGTATAATGGCAGGCCAGAGGGTGCTGACAAAAAAATAGGAAGAGTCCAAACTATAAGGTATTCTTCAGCTTTTATTACCATGATATTGCCAAGGGCAGAAAGAGGGTGCATAAAGGAGACACAAAGATAGATGAAAAAAGAAACAAATAACCAATGAACAATAAAGATGGAGGAGAAAACAACAAAATTATGTCTTTTTCTCTTCTGCATTAGAAAGGGCTGCTTTTCTAATGCTTTTTGATGCGTGTTTGTGTAAATACTGCTCAGACTAATCACCTCTGAATCATCTCGCTGTAATCATCATTCTTTTTATTTAGGACGAGCGGTGGGAAAATGTCTGGAAATTGTCTAAGTTGCTTCGTCAAACACGTTGTAACTGTTTTACAACAAAACTTAAGAGCAAGCAGAAGTTATTTTCTTCTTTCTTTTTTTAAGACATCAAGCTTTAGATTTGAGTCTGTCCTTCTGGTAACAGATGGTGAGCCAATGGAAAATGCTGATGATTTCCTGCATAAAAAACCTTGTTCTAATGCCCAAGCACTGACTGAGTGATGACTGCAATAAGTATTGCATGCTGCATAATGATGAGCACGTCTTTCAATGAAATGTCAAAGTCTGCTGAACGTTTTTTGATCCAGAAGGGGCTTGGACGAATTCATGCTTGTGCGACTTTTTGATTTTTGTTCCATTTTAAATGTTATTTAAAGTTTATTGGGTAGAATTATTGGGCTGTTTAGCAACCACTATGGTTTTAGTAGCTATTTTTTTCTGACAATATGTGGGCTTTCTTTTTATTTTTTTAATTGATACTAAAAGAAAGCAGAAGCATAACTTTATCATGTACAATTTTTAGACAATACTTTACTAACACCATCCATAGATTTTCTTCGGTCAAAAGTTGGCAATGAATAATTTAGAGCAAAAGACAAACAGTAAAAAAACTGGCTGCATGTTGAAGCCTCAAAAGAAAACCTGTTGTCATGAAGATATCTGGTTGTGTTTTACCTGTTTTGCAACAAAGTTGAATTTGATTTTGTTCTGATGAATTTAAAAACTGTTTTTTTTTTACTCCAAGGTCTCCTATTTCTTATAGCTTGACTGACTTTGTCCTACATTTGTGGTTGAAATGACAGCATCATTAATAGGTGTACATCAAGGGTGGAAGTAATGAATTACAAATACTCACATTACTGTAATTAAGTGGATTTTTTGAGTACTTGTACTTTTATAAGTATTTCTTTGAAATGTGTAATTTTACTCATGCTTAAGTACAATTCCGACCATGTAATCTACTTTGTAACTTTTAAAATCAGAAGTCGCTGAGTATGGGCGCAATTTGAATTAATTTTCAAACCGTTCATTTGTATCTGTTTAGCCAACAAGGCTCTCAGATGGCGAACACGCCAGTTACCTATAACGTGAGCAAAGGACAACTCCGTAGAGTAGAGAGTCATTTAGAGTCTACTCTTCACAACCAAACGGCGCCGGATACTCTGCTAACTTAAAACCAGCTCCTGCTGACACTGAGCCAAAGGTTCAGAAAGTGAAGGGTGACAGAAATGTCAGAGTTTAAGACGCTTGCCTGCCTGTTGTTCCAGTGTATTTGGAAAAGTTTAAGCTGTTCTATGCCGGTTCAAAAACATCTGCGTCTTTCTTTTAACAAACAAAATTCCTGCTTTATCCACATTTGTTTACAAAAGAAATGTCCTTGGTGTAAAATTTTTAATACTTTATTGTTCGTCTGAGAAATATTTTCTGAATGCAGCTATTATATACAGTAAATCGAATCAAATGCCTTCTATTGATGACACAATAAAACATCAATTGGCACTCTGAGTAGTTTTTGAGAAGAGTACTTTGTACTTTTATTAAAGCCTTTTTACAACACCAGTACTTTTACTTGTAACTGAGTACACTTTAAGCAGTGTAACATTACTTGTACTTGAGTACAAAATTTCAGTACTCTTTCCACCTCTGGTGTACATTAAGTACTTTGGTTCATTTGCTTACTTGGTCACAGTAAGTTGCAAACATGACACATCTTGTATTTAAATTTCTACTTTCCACCTTTGTTAGGGGTTAATGACTCACAGGCAGCATGCAAACTACAACACGTATGACGGGTCAGCGTGCTGGCATGTGCAGTGCGCGGCATCTGCAGATCAAAAGGCAGGTCACATTGTCTCTGTGACTGTTGCAGCTCTTGGCATCTGTTCTGTAAATGAGCTGAAGGAAACCATCTGCCAGCAGCTGAAGAGTGACACAGAAGGCTGAACAGATCCGTAAAGTTCTGCTCAGAATATGTGGGGTTTAGTTAGGGAGGTTGATTCCAGCATGAGACCAGTGTTTTTTACTTCTTTTTTTACTTTTCTTAGAGGAAAAAAAAAGAGTTTGCTATCTCCTATAAGCTCTACGAGACTCATCAGGTATCTCTTGTAAATGAGTCCTCGAGGCTCAATGGGATTTACCTGTGTAAATAAAGGTTGAATGAATTTTACCCTCACTGTTTATTTGGAGGGTTTGCCATTTACCATTTCAGTTTGGTTACAAGTGATCGCTGCAATTCTAATTAAAGTATTGACAAAAATCACTTTGTTATAAGTTGGCCGTGATAACAAGATGTGTTTGACAGAGAAACCTTAAGATTACGCTTCTTATTTGACATAAAATTACAACATTTTTGATCTGTGTAAAACCTGTGGATGATACACAGTGCGTGTCCCCTGCTGGTCTATTTAATCTCATCTGCAGTGGTAAATAAGTTATCTACACTGGTTATTAAAAATTCTAAAAGAAATGTGTGCTATCAACATCAGATGAATGCTGTGTCAGTTTTTTTTTTTTTTTTTCTCCAAACCCATCTTTTGGATGGAGAAGAAGGCGTATCTTCCGTCTCTGTATTAAACAGGCTGGTAATTAGCAAGATGTCTCTTATCTCCTTGTGTTTGCAGAGCTGTCAAAAAAGCTATGAGTCATAAAGACAGCTGGGGAAAGTTTGGAGTGAGGCACAGGCAAATTTATTTACTTATGGGGCATGAGTAGAAACTACATTTTTAACAACACTTTAAAGAAACCCTGTGAGTCTGTTGTCACTTCATGTTGACAATGACATGCAAATGCGTCTGAGCACATGAATCATACGATTAAGTGTGGAAGTAAAATACACTAAAGATTAGAGGCTGCTGAGAGATTTTTATTTAGACATTTTATTGTTCTGTCCTTCTATTTATTTCCCAGACATTTTAGCATGGTTCTTGTCTCTCAAACTTTCATTTGTTTTTATTTGTTGTATTTGAACACTCATTTTTAGTGTGTATTCCTTGACAATCACAAAGGCAAAGCAGGGAATATGGATAAACGCAAGAAAAAGCAAAATGCATAGAGGACAGCAATGGATGACAGCAGGATGATGGGAGAGGGTGAGTTTGTGGGAAAAAGAGTGAAAAAGAAATTGAATGGGATATCACATGAGTGGGCTATTAGTCACTGCCTTCTTGCTTCCTGCTGTGACTGTGTTTCTATGGTGATAATTAGCATATCAGACATTAACCCTGCCTTCACATCCCTCCCTCGCTTGTTAACCAATTACCATCTGAGTCAAAAAGAACTACAACAGACAGAGTAGAAACTGGATACGACAGTCAATAGTAATTTAATCTGATTTATTGAATGCCTTTGCATCATTGAATAAACATTAATTTATTGATTTGTTAATAGGTGTTTCATCTTGTTCAAGGTTAGAAGTGAGGTAGACCCTGGACATGTTTCCTGTCCATCATGGCCAGAACAATCACAATTATGCACACTTCCATGTATAACAGAAACAGAGACGTCTTTTCTCACAGAGGCAAGTTGGAAAAAAACAAAATCCAACAAGCGATGAGTTCAAATCTGTGGACATGGCTAAAGTTTGATTGATATCAGACAAATAAAACTGAATTTGTTTTCAGCTTGTTCAGTTTTATTGAGCTCGCCAGGAGCAGAACTTTTAACGAAAGTTGGAAATATTTGTCTTCTCGGTTTAGGAAATCAGGAGCACCTTGCATTTGCAGATACCAAATTAAATTATTGTTTTGCCTCAGTAAAGTTGACAAATCTAATAAATTATTTGTTGTTGATCAGTGGCTTCTAAACAATCCATCAAACCACAAACATCACCACCTAAATGACAAGTCAAAACATTACAGGCTAATTTTAATTAGGACAAGTCATGCTTCAAAATGTAAAGAGCTTAGACATCACTGAAATAATGTGAAAATAAAAAAGATCAAATTAAACAAATTTGCATGTTTATAGTTAAACTGCAGAAATGACAAAAGACAAACATACCTTTTTTAAATAAGTATCTGATGTGATTTAGGTGACAGCGCTCAATATTACAAATGTTACCCAACATCATAGCGGGTTGTTACAATTTGTGAACGATCCCTGAACTCTGAGGTTTATTTTGAGTTTTTTTAAGTTTCTCTGTTCACTCCAAAAACTAAGTTAAACCCAAAACCTGCTGCACATAAACATCCGTTTTTGCAAATACATGTTCACAGATTAGTGAATTGCGGCGAGGTTTGTGACAGGTGAGGCACTGACTGGTCTGGAATGAGATTCTCACCCAAAATACAAGCTTATATTTTAATTTAGCCTTTTTTATTTAAATAAAATCATCTAATTATGCTTTTACCAACTGTTCAACGATGATGGCAAGAAAAGCCAAATATTTAATGTGAAGTCAAACTTATTTTTTTTTTTTTGGTGGGGTGGGAGGGAGGATCCTCATTTTAAATACATTTTAAAAAAGTATCATACCTTTCTGCAATCCATGCACCTATCCTTCTCCACTAATGTCTCCATTACTCTGTTGCAAAACTCATTGTGGTTTGCCTTCATTTTTAAAAGTCTGGCTGCTTCAATGGAGATAATTGCCAGAAAAGGCGGCCTCTTGTAGCACAACCACAGCCAGTCTTTTTGGGTGTACCACTCCAGTTAAAAACAGCGGGTTACCCTTTTCCCACTTGTTTGAAGCAGATCGTTCAGCTCCGGAGTTGGTCTTCCTCTCTACTTCTGTTTCGACGGAGAATATAATTTAGAAAAATCCTTTAGTTTTGAGATATGATCTTCCATTTTGTCTCAACAAATTTAAACAAGTGTACTGTGATAAATTTGCTATATTCAATTCAATTCAATTCAATTCAATTCCCGCCATTCTGCGCAACAGAAGAATGCACAGTGACTGTGCCTGTTTCATTGTCCCTAGGGGGCAGCACTGCCCCCTATTGGTGCAGCACGGTACTTTCTTCCTCACCCCTGTGTATTGTCACTGGGCATTTATGACCTATTAGAAAGAAAAAAATATGACACACACTTTCATTCAATATATTACACAGACTGTAGAACATCAGCATGTGTAGCACATGTGTAATCAATCATGCATATTGGAAATATAAAGAGAGACAGCAACGGGCATGCGCCAACCCAGCACCACCAGAGGTGAACCAGAGCACTACACAGCCTCACCCAGCACATTTCTTCCATGTTTGAACAGGCAATGCGTAAATTCTGCAATTTTGACCATTGAAGTGTTGAAATAAATTAGAAAACAGTTTTATAAAACAGTTCTATAGAACAGTCAAGTGGTCAAACGTATTTTCTCTTATCATTGTTAGTAATAATAATAATAATAATAATCATTTTATTTAAAAAGTGCCTTTCATGACACCCAAGGACACTTTACAGTAAGAACAAAGATCAACAGGAATAAATAATATAAAATACATAAAGAATATAAAATACATACAGAATATAAAATGCGTAAAGAATATAAAATACATACAGCAAAGTTAAGGATAAGCGAGTCTAAAGAGATGTGTTTTCAGAGCAGTCTTGAATATAGAAAGAGAGGTGGTGTTTCTTAAGTCAGGGGGTAGAGAGTTCCAGAGATGAGGGGCAGAGCAGGTGAAGGCCCTGCTCCCCATGGTGGAGAGGCGGGCAGAGGGTACATGGAGGTGTAGTGAAGAGGAGGATCTTAGAGAGCGAGAGGGGATGGAGATGTGTAGGAGGTCAGATAGGTACGGAGGGGAAAGGTTGTGGATAGCTTTGAAAGTGAGAAAAAGAATTTTGAAGAGGATGCGTGATTTAACCGGGAGCCAGTGGAGCTGCTGCAGGACAGGAGTGATGTGGTTATAGGAGGAGGTTTGAGTGATGACACGGGCAGCTGAGTTCTGGACCAATTGTAGCTTCTGGAGAGATTTGTTGGGGAGGCCATAAAGAAGGGAGTTGCAGTAGTCAATCCGAGAAGTCACAAGACTGTGAACAAGGATGGCTGTGGAGCGGGGTGTGAGAAAAGGGCGGAGACGGTTAATATTTCGGAGGTGGAAATAGGCAGATCAAGTGACATTGTTGATGTGTGAAGTGAAGGAGAGAGTGGTGTCGAGGATGACACCAAGACTCTTGACCTGAGGCGAGGGGGGTAGCAGGGAGTTGTTAAGGGGGATGAGAAGATTTTCTGATTTTGAAAGAGAGTTTTTGGTACCGACAAGAATGATTTCTCTTTTGTTACTGTTTAGTTGTAGGAAGTTGTTAGAAAACCAGTGATTTGGCTCATTGAGACAGTCGGTGAGGATGGAGGGTGGGTGGAGTTTGGTTTTGTTGACAGGTAGAGCTGTGTGTCATCAGCATAACAGTGAAAATGGACACCAAATTTACGGAAGATGTGACCTAGAGGAAGGAGGTAAATGATGAAGAGGAGGGGTCCGAGGACAGAGCCTTGGGGGACACCCGTGGAGACGGGGGAAGACTGGGAACAAAAGGATTTGAGCTGAATGAATTGAATAGTATTGTACTTGTCATGATGACAGGTGAGGCACTGCCTCCCCTGACTGCACGTCACTGTCACAGACGTACTAGCTCTATGTAAAGCATAGATGTTTTCACAAACTTTGTTTTTTTTCTACCCTTGGTACATGGTGGGCTGCGTGCAATCCAAAGGCGTGCAGCATAGAAATGTATTGCCTCTAATCCTCACTATAATACCATACTGAGCTAAATTTACTATCAATGCTTGTATCAGTACAATTTTGCAGAGTAAAGAAAAAAGGAAAATAAATTTAAATAAATTTAAATATACAGCTCTATACTATTATCTCACGTTAGTAGTCATGCCTTTGGTTTGACAAAATAAGCTCCAACTACTGGTTTAAAATATTTTTGTTTTTATGCACAGCTTGAAAATGTTCCAGAAAAGTTTTGTGACAGCTTATCATCCCATCCCTTCTGCTCAGTGGCTCTTTGTTAGTTCTCCTGCTGTCCTCACTGAACTGAATATTTTCAGATGAGTAACTGAACACCTGTCCAGGGTGTACCCCACCGCTCTCACAGTGACTGCTGGAGATAGACACCAGCTCCAAAGGATAAGCGGTTAAAGAAAATGGATGGATGGATGGATGGATGGATGGACTACTGCTCAACATCTTCACATTTCCAAACATCATAAATGCTCTATGACCTGAATGTTTGCTCTACATTGTGACCTTATGTATTAGTTTAGGATTAGTCTCAAGAAGCAACTCTCCAGCTACAGTGGTCCTTGTTAAATCTCCTAATCTAACTGCCTGGTGGCTGCTTGTAAAACGTGCCCTTGAACAAGGCCCTGAATCGCAAGTGAGCCAAGTGACACCACACTCACTACCTGTCAACCCTCTTCTCTATGTCTTGTGAAGAAAAGTTTTTGAAAGGATGATGTATTCTGCCATGAAAAAAGTGACTGCTCACAAAACTGTTCTAAAGTGCCCTTGAATAAGACACTGAATTTCAAGTTCCTCCAGGGGTGTTGCTTTGCTGCCAGTCTGATGGTCTGTGAGGAGTCCGATATGAGCATGTATACAGGAGGATGCTGGACAAAGCATTGAAACTACTCACTCAAGAGGAGAACCTTGATTTATATCTTGAACCCTGCCGAAAGAATGTGCAAAAAATGGTCAAAATAAATGTAAGCATTACCAGTGTGTCTTCCTGTTACCAACAATTTGTTGTAAAAGTAGCTAAAACATTGCCAGATTTGACAATTAGCAAACTTACAACTGGCTAACAAATCAGAAGTTATCCTCTGTTATACAAGGTAGAATAATCCATTTCAGGTAAGTTTTTATTTTTATTTTTTCAGTACACCTACCTTGTGGTAGGCAAACATTAAAAAATTAGTTAACAGAAACTAATGTCTTAACTGGATTTAGTAGGAGAGATCATATCTCCAGTTTTAGCTTCTCCATTGGCTCCCTGTCAAATTCAGAATTGAATTCAAAATCTTACTTCTAACCTACAAAGCTCTCAACAACCTAGCTCCATCTTATATTCAGATCTTATTGTTCCATATTTTCCTAACAGAGCACTTCGCTCTCAGACTGCAAGTTTACTTGTGGTTCCTAGAGTTTCCAAAAGCAGGATGGGAGGAAGATCTTTCAGTTATCAGGCTCCTCTCTTGTGGAACCAACTTCCAGTTTCTGTCCGTAAGGCTGACACATTGTCCAGTTTTAAGACTGGGCTGAAGACTTTCCTTTTTAATAACTCCTATAAATAAGGTTGGGTTTTTACTCTGCCATAGGCTTAGACTACTGGAGGACAAATTGACCTAATTTCCTTAAATTAATAGTTAAAACTGAATACTTTTCATTTTATACTATTTCTATCTTAACATGTGATTCTTGACCTGCTGTTCCTCTCAAACCCAGCCGGTCGAAGCAGATGGCTGCTTGTCCTGAGCCTGGTTCTGCTAAAGGTTTCTTCCTCATGAGGGAGTTTTTCCTTACCACTGTCACCTTCATGCTTGCTCAGGATGAGAGTTCTGCAATGAAGTTAATCTCAAAGCAGTCTGCTCCTTGGATAAATAATGTTAACTTTTTAAATATATATGAATGTTTCTGTTCAGCGTCTTGAGATGACTTCTGTTGTGACTATTTGGCGCTACTGAAGCGAATTAATGTTGCTTGAGATTTAGTCCCACAATATATGCTAACATGTTAAATATTTAAATTTAATTAGGTGACAAAAACAGATACATAAATTGCCAAACTCAGGCAAATTAGAAGCAATTGTTTGATCCACAGGACACTGTGAATTTTTGGTAATTACTTTATTTTTAGAAAATATTTTTGGGTTTTAAGCAGTATATAAAGAAAGTATGACACTAAACGGATAATAACGGTAATATTCCTCCCAATGTACTCCCTGTTTCTCTTTTTGCTAACAAATTAACCATTATTAGGTGGAAAAACTAGGGGAACACATTCAGTGCCTTCATAACTAGCAAATCTAGATTTTCCTCTGCAGGGCATTTAATGCTTTTTAGGCAATTAGTTTATTTTAATAGATCACAATTTTACTTTTTTAAGTGGTACATAAAGAAGCTACAACTCTAAATACATACAAGTGTTCCATCAGATATACAGTATCCCTAAGTGCATCTCTTATTTATTTTGATGTTATGTAGGCTACTATGTTAGGAAGGGGCTAGGTGCAATTATATTAATTTAATAGTTTGCTATATTAGTGTGTAAAAGAGATATCATGACTTTTTTGTATTTACTTGTTTAATAGCTTCTAAAAGGAAAAAAATTCAACACTCTCCCAGTAAAGCAAAAGTGGACTGTTGGCTTGAAGAAATCCTAATCATTCCTCTCTGGCTGACTTATTGAAATTAATTTTATCTGGCACTCCATCTGTTTGTGCCTCTGTCTATTTACTGTAAAAAAAAAACATTGACAAATGTCAGTTTCATTCTGATATGGAGTCAGCCTTTGTAAGTTCAGATACCACCAGCCTCGTGTTGCAAGATTAAAAGCAAACGCACAAACATTTACATTAATGACAGGACACAGGGATCAGAGATCAGCATCTCAACTGTGGGTCAGTTACCATGGCAACAGAACAGCATGCACTGAAGACCTGTCACCATAGGAACCAATAGCCAAAGAGGAAAAGAGAGATGGAATAACGGCCACAGAAACAGCAAGAAGTGATCAAGTTCGCAAAAATAGTCACAGCTAATGTCACAGAAACAGAGGAGGAGGATGAAGAATATGAGACGGCCCAGAGAGCCGTGACTGTAAACTGTTTACCCCCACACATCATGACGTCCAGCAGAACATAAATTGCAGTTTTATACTTTGGCTTTAAATTGTCAAAGTTTTCACTGATGAGCCGCAGGACCATCTACGATGATCATCTAATGTAAGATTGTACTAAACCTGTTTTCTTCTTTCAAGGGCAGCCAAAAGATAACGTATTGCTTACAGATGATTCCTGCTTGGACAGTGCTTTGTCACAGTAACCTCTAAATCACAGCTAGCCGCTTGAATGAAGGTGTGAATTATGAACTATCGTCAACTCCAGCTCATACTGTTGATTTAGGTGTAGAAGCTTAAACATTACTTCATGTTTAAACATTTAGCCATGCTGCAGACCGTGTGAGGTTTTGCTGTTCACTCAATGTGCAATATTTATGGTAATTATGCTTCCTGTGAAATGACTTTTTAAGCATCTTACTGACGTGACTGAGGGCAACTTTTTAATGGTTGAAAGTGTTGAAAGAAAACATTCCTCTGTGCAACTTGCACTATTATGTCTACTGGCAGCTGTTTGTAGTAATGCACAGCTTTTTAGAAAAAAAAAAAAAAAAAAAAAAGATATCAGTGTATATTGACCCGATGTTCATAATGTGTAGATGGATACTTGGATGTGTAGAGTTTATGCCATGAATCCAAATGTTGCCAGCTGCATCCACTTGTGGGAACAACATGCTTATTTGTGTGACAATTTTGCATAAAAGAAAATTACAGTGAATTCATAAGAGCGATCATTCAATGTAATGACTACTTACTTCTCTACCGCAACTGTGCTGCTATGGATAAATTGTGCAGCAATATATAAGGCTTTATATTATAGGCATTTTTTTTAGCACTATGAGCAAAGAAACTGCAAGGCACAATGTGAGGCTGTGAAAGAGAAAAAGAGTCAGAGACATGCAGAGAATGAACAAGGATGAAACAAGCGATGGAAAACAGGGTAAAAAGAAAACTAGATGGAGTAGAATGGGCAGGAGCAAGACTGAGAAAGGACAAGCACAGACAAAGAGAGACAAAGATGAGATTGGTGAGCTTCTCTGCGTGTGTGTGTCACAGGCTAGAGATTACTGCTAGCTTAGTTCTTATTCCAATCACACAGTCTTTCTAATGAGCTAATGGGCCTGACAACCAGACAGACACACACAGTGTAGGGGACATGGAGAGAGGCGGGCGGATGGATGGGAAAGTCACTAAGCTAGTCAGGCAGTCAGAAAGTCAGCCATCCATCCATTCAGCTCCTCAACCTGTAAGCCCCTTATTCCAAAGTAACATTTGTGATACTTCTGAAGATAAAGAGTGTACACCAGTGGAATTAGATTAACAAAATAATTATTCATCAACTTATAAATTTTTTCTCTCTTAGATTTTTATTTACTTATGTATTTATTGTTTGGATGATGAATGGACATCAGGTGCACACGAGCTGAATGTGTGTAAGTTCAGCTCAAGTCAACATAGCAATTACTCAGCTATTTAAATAAAAAAAAACTAACAAATAAGAAAAAGACAGTGATCTGTGTGTAACTCCTTCCTACAAGATACTACTACTATTACTACTACTAATAATAATAATTAATAATAATACAACTCATTATGCTAAATAATAAAGTTCCTAGCATCTTTCCATAATCCTTTAGTAGAGAAAGTTGGGAGGGTGTGCATTTGTAATTTTTACATCTACTGGGAAGTTTTATGTATTTACAGAAGGTATGATTAAAAATGTGTTTTGAAAATGTCGTGTTCAGGCATCCAATGCATTTCAATCCATCCATCCATCCATCCATCCATCCATGATCTTTACCCGCTTATTCCATTTTGGGTCACGGGGGTCGCTGGTGCCCATGTCCAGCAATCACTGTGCGAGGGGCGGGGTACACCCTGGACGGGTCGCAAGTCCATCACAGGGCCACATAGAGACAAACGACCCAAACAACCATTCACTCTCTCACTCACACCTAGGGACAATTTAGAGTTACCAATCAGCCTAACATGCATGTTTTTGGACTGTGGGAGGAAACCAGAGCACCCGGAGAAAACCCACGCATGCACAGAGAGAACATGCAAACTCCACCCAGAAAGGCCCCTGGACCGGGGTTTGAACCAGGGACCTGCTTGCTGAGAGGCAGCAGCTCTACCAGTTGCGCCACCGTGCTGCCCCATTTTAATCCTGACTGCAAATTTTTATCAGCTAATAATGTTTTTTTTTGTTCACAACACAAAAGACATTCAGGCACTGAGTATACTAACCCATATATCCAAAAATATTTTGTAGGTCTTTTTGTTGCATTTCCCCTGCCAACATTTCTTAGGTGTGCAGCAGCTAAGAATGTTCATTGTTACCCACCATCACACACACACACACACACACACACACACACACACACACACACACACACACACACACACACACACACACACACACACACACACACACACACACACACACACACACACACACACACACACACACACACACACACACACACACACACA
>NC_056499.1:17766217-17775161 GCF_014905685.2 Nematolebias whitei | reverse complement strand
TTTTTTTGGTCTTGGCCTGAAGCACATATGGTCTCTTAAAAATAAAAATGACTTGGCACATAAATTCATGGTGCCACACACAAAAACAAAATTAAAACATGTGATGGTCCATCACAGCTGCATCATTGCCCTGAGAAAATGGCCGCCTTCAGCCAAGGTTGCAAGTCTTCATGTGTACTGCAGTGTCCAGTGCAGTGCCACCTACTGGACTGGAGGCCTCAGTACAGCTCTGGCTTCTGCCCTTGTGATAAAAATCTCTATCTAGAATAGATTCATTCAACTTATTTAAAGTGCTACTTTGTAAAGGAAAAAGCAAACATTTAAATTATTTCAAGTTTTAAACAAACATAAAAAAAATATATACAGCATTTTTAGGATTTTTGTCATGTTTGTGGATAGAGTAGCTATCATGCATTTAGTTGTCAAAAACATACATTATGATTTTAATTACCAGCTGATATCAACTGATTTCACATTATTTTAAATATGTTTACTTAATCGCTCTAAAATGGTCCAGTCTTTACTTTTTTCTCAACTCTGGTTTGAAACAAACAAAAAAAAAAAACATCCATCAATCCTTCCATTTTCTTTTATCAATTTTCTCTATTCTGGGTCTCGTAAGAGCTGGCACCCATGTCCAGCTATCATTATGTGAGGAGCTGGGTACACTCTGGACAGGTCTCAAGTCCTTCACAGGGACACATAAAGACAAACAAGGCAAACCACCACACTTACACCTATGAACAATAGGGAGTTACCAGTTAACCTAACAAATGTTTTTGGTCTGTGGGAGGAAACAGCTGACGTGTTCACGGGAAGAAAATGCCAATTTCATCCAGAAAGGTTGGGATTTGAACCTGTGACCTTCTTTCTGTGAGGCTCTAAACACTGCTCCAGCCTGACCCCACAACAAAGAATAAAAATTATATATATATATATATATATTTTTTTTTAAATTTATTTATTTATTTTTTTCTTAATATTCATATTGTGTTTTTCAAAAAATACAAAGCTTTAAAACAGTTTGATGATCATCAGAAATCTTTTTTAAGTAGATGAACTCTAGTAATTATGATATGTTTGTGTTGATGCCTCTGACTAAAACACTTTGTTCACAAAATTGTTCTGATTGAAATATAAAAATAAAATGAAGAAATTATACAAAAAAATAATTAAAACAGTAAAAAAAAGGAAGGAAGGCTCATTTTTTACATGATCATTATTTTTTCGCTCTATCAACCAGAATTCATTTGTGCACAGTTGACATTCTGTAGAGTGAAACAAACAGCAGTAACATGTACAGTATTTACAAGATGAGGAAGCTTCAGGACTGGAAAAAAGGCATAAATTCATTAAAAAAATTACTTTTGAAAGAAACTTTACTACAGTTTAGCTACAATTATATCAACATAAACTTTGCTTTACTGCCCAGCAGCTCAGCTGTTGCAAGAGATTTTTGTTGTCCTGCGATGTAGCCATTATTTATTTATGCACGTACACTACATGCGCACTCATGTGTGCCCGCGCTTGTGGATTGACAGGCCAACTGTTGTAAAATTTACTGGGCATCTGGAGCGGCGTTCATTACTGCTAAGGGTTCTGCTTTGAAAGGTGGAACAGAGAGAGAAAGCAGCGGATTAGAAGAGCCAGAGGATGACAGCAGCAGCATCAATCACTTTGTCAATGAGCATCTTTCACCACTTCAGCTCTTGGAAACAGATGTTCAGCTGAGTGTGCGTGGCTTTGTCTTTGTATGCGCGCATGCGTTGGACATCTGTGTGATCAGGTACCACTTTGTCTCACGCGATGAGCAAATTTCAATAAGTTTTGGCTCCTGTAAAACAACTTTATTAGAGTCTTGCTGCTTTAATAAACTCCGCCTGAGTGACTGTTGTTACTGTAACGGCTTTTCACTTTAAACACAGTTTTCAGGCTCCAGACCAGCACACATCACAAAAAAGTGGCACTGCCAGAGGTAACAGATGATGGACTATAAAGTATAGGGCACTGTCACTGGGTGATATGTACTTACAATTTTATAAAGGAACTAGGTGTATTTCATGATGGAGTACTGGCAATTTCAGAGGGATGACTGCTTATTCATTCCTGTGACAAACACAACCAAAGGGGGCTGGCGTACACAAATTACAGTGGATAGTTCTGTGCAGATATGCCTCTCTGGATTCTCATAGACTGAATTTAAAAGATCATCTTAACCTCCCACTTGAGAAATTAAGCTAATGTCTTAAACCGGCATTCTTCATTCATTCACTCAAACACCAACAGGGAGCGTGTACCCCTGAAGAAATCAGACTGCAACAAAAGGGACAGAAAATTATAAATCTGTTGCTAACTTCATCTGTGAGGTCAGCAAGGACAGCACTGCAGCTCTACTACATTAGGTTTTTACAAGTTATATTATTTTTCATCTATTTATTATAGGCTATTAGTTACAAGAGTTTACATTTTTATTCTGCTCTTGTTTTTGTGGTTCCACCCACTTTTAAAAATTTTCCACCTGTCAAAACTACTTGGCAGCACAACGGCTCAGTGGTTAGCACTGTTGCCTCACAGCATGAAGGTCCTGGGTTTAATCCCCGGTTGGACCTGGGGTCTTTCTGTGTGGAGTTTGCATGTTCGTCTCGTGCTTGCGTGGGTTTTTTCTGGTTTTCTCTCACAGACCAAAAAAAACAAAAAAAAAACAAAAAAAACATGCATGTTAGGCTGCCTTCAGGCCTCCCTTGCAAAAGAGATCTGTGATCTCAATGGGATTTGCCAGGTTGAATAAAGGTTACTAAAATTAATAATAAAATAATACTTCCTGTCTTGTGTTGACTCTGTTTGCAAACTTATATCACAATGAGAAAACAAGTAAATTCATCATCCACACTGTGGTGAGTGGATGGTTTAATAGTAACACTTCTATTAGTTATAAATTACAGGGAGAATTATGCGCAGAATACTTCAGACGTTTAAATTTGCAGAGCCTCACTGCAACACTGCATTGTGAGACTCCATGCGTCAACACTGTTAGCAATCAGTTCTGTGCTCTGAGAACACATTTGCACGCATCAAATCACAAATCTTGGACAGGGATTGTAAGTTTTTATGCTCAGAAATGGCTATTTTTAAATCAGTGAAACTATAAAAGTATAGAGGCATATCATTACATCCACAGTGGTAAGGTCGGTACAGTTCTTTGCTATGAAGATTACAGATGAATGGTATTTTTGAAAGCTGACATGCAGCTGGGGAATCCAGCTTTACAGGCCACACAGCATTGAACCATTTCAGCATAGATGCCAACTGTGAGTTTAAAATCTGTTTTGTAATTGTCATGTGTAACGGGCTACAACGATCAGTGTTATTTACATTTGCAAAGCAGTTATCTTGAACAGTAACGAGATGAAGTGCTCCAGGTGCTAGCTTGTTAGGTACCAATCAATGAAAGGACCATAATGAACCTGAATGAACTGTTCTTCACTCCAGAATTTCTTTGTGAGCTTTCCATCAACAGAGTACCACAACCTTTTTCAAGCACCGCTTTGGTTTCAGAGCTCTTAGCCAAATTCTCAGCATTTCCTTTGTGGCTGCTGTGAAACTAACTGGGCTCCACAGCACGGTGACAAAATCAGACCTTGATGTTTAAAACACTTGAGATTTATGAAGTTGTGTCTCTCCTGCTGGTGACTGCTGCATCTTTTCACAGAGCACAACACATTACTCATGATTAACATTTTGTAAAACGTATACGTTGCAAATGATGAGTGAGAAAGCTAACACTTCTTTATAAATCGATGGTAATTTCTCTAAAAACAAAAGTGCATTTACAAATGAGCAATATGAAACTCACATTGTTTTAAGCAAGGAATACAGCCAATAAAAGGTTGGATTTTTATCCAATAATGCTCAGTCAGGTCATCTGGATTATTGGATTATTGAGCATGGACTTTGTTGTCATCTAGACAGTTTTTTTTTTTTTTTTTTTTTTAGATGTTTCACCCTTTATCCGGAGGGCTTAATCAGTGTGAGGAGCTCCAAATAAACTGTTTCCCCACAAAGCAGTAAACTCCTTAAGTGGACCAACCAGTTGCATTTTTATGTATTAGCAGATCAAGTCCAGAGGACTAAATTTTAAGATAAGGTTCAGAATAACTTAAATGTATCACGATGACGGGAGGTTTTAGACCAATGATGCCACTGTGGCACAATGAGCTCTTGTAAAGTTAAACTAAAACTTTATTTAAACAGAAAAGAAAAAGCTGACAAGGCATAAATTGGAGGCAGAGTCACAGAGAGTCGTCAAGAACAGTTACTGGGAAGGAGACAGACATGTTAGAATGCATAATGCTCCACTGACAGGAGAACTGACATAGTGGTATTATAAAGAGCCAGACAATAAACCAAATTAGAAATACCTGCATGGAATGGCAAAATGGGAGATGGCAGAAGCAGAGGAGCAAAGAACAGGATAAACATACAAGATGACTGAGCTGAAACACGAGTAGCTGAAAGCATGAAGACAACCTGATCATAAGAAGAACTTGGAGAAATGGAAATAATCAAACTCAAAAGCAGATCAGAAAAACAAGTAACATAACACAGATACAGAAAACCAAACGATAATGACCACAAGCAATACTAGACCTGATAAACACAAACAGCCATCCATCCATTTTCTTCCGCTTATCCGGCGGGGGTAGCAGTTTAAGCAGGGAGGCCCAGACTTCCCTCTCCCCAGTCACTTGGGCCAACTCCTCTGGGAAAATCCCAAGGCGTTCCCAGGCCAGCCGAAAAACATAGTCCCTCCAGCGTGTCCTGGGTTTTCCTCTGGGTCTCCTCCCAGTGGGACGTGTTCAGAACACCTCACCAGGAAGGCATCCAGGAGGCATCCTAACCAGATGCCCGAGCCACCTCAACTGGCTCCTCTCGACGTGGAGAAGCAGCGGCTCTACTCTGAGTCTCTCCCGGATGGCCGAGCTTCTCACCCTATCTCTAAGGGAGAGCCCAGACACCCTGCGGAGAAAACTAATTTCACCTGCTTGTATCCGTGATCTTGTTCTTTTGGTCACAACCCAAAGCTCATGACCATAGATGAGGGTAGGAACATAGATTGACCAGTAAATTGAGAGCTTCACCTTTTGACTCAGCTCTCTCTTCACTACGACAGACCGGCACAGCTCTCGCTTCACTGCAGATACTGCACCTATCCGCCTACTGACCTTTCAAAACACAAACAATCAATAAATAAAACAAAATACACAGATCCTAACAAAATGTACTTTAATAATTGATACTGTTGCATGTGCTACTAAATGCAAAAAGCTCTATCAAATGAGGGATGTACAGTATATGTGCTTTACACATATATAAAATGGCTACATACAGTGCAACATTTTTTATTGTAAATTGGCTAAAATTCCAAACTTTTTTCTTCAAACAGCCAATATTATCAACAAAGAGAAGTTGTTTTTCTTCTTTAAGATTTTTACCAGAAGAGCCCAGGAGGCCCTGGAACCTGATATACAATAAAATAAAAGCAACACAGGTTGGTTTATGATTAGTTCATGGCTGCCCTTAGTTTTTTGGAGGGCAGTGTGGTGGAAGTGCATGTATTTTTTAACATTTCGTTTCCATCCTGAGCCTAAGCAAAATTGCCATCAAAACACATCCCCATTTATCCCACTTCCTCACAGCTCTATCTCTTACCCAGCTCTGTATTTTCATTCTATTTTCAGCTCCTACCCATTATGTCAAGTCTTTTTAGGACATTTGGAGAGCAAAGTATGTTTGATACCATTTCAACATCAAAATGAGACATATTTTTGAAGTGCCAAGGACTGAAATGCAAACAAGTAAAACACATTTCTGACGCAAATCTGTCATACGAGGTGTTTTTACAAACCTGGAGAAAAGCCCCCATGGCATTATATATACCGTATTTTAATATGGTATTTTCTAGCTGGGAGCAAAAATGCAATTTTTGTACTGTGAATACATAATCCTACAGCTTCATTCACTTGTCTTCTGTTTCTTCCTCTGTTTTTCTCCACCCCCACAATGCATTTATCCTCCTCTGCCTCTCCGCCTTCTCCTTCTCCAAGTTACACTAAAGTGAGGAATGTAGTCATTTCAAAAGCCTGTATGGCATTTTACAATGAATATTGACCCAGTAATTTAGTGTCTAGTCTAAGATGTGAGCATATGGAAGACATTGATAAAAGCATGCGATTCCCCAACCTTTCCTACAGCCAAACCTTTGTTGTACTTCCTGAAACAGCAGCTGAAAAGTCCATGAACCCATGAAAACTTGCACAATCACATGGGCACACATTAACGGGCACATTTTACATTTCTTAGTGCCTCATTTGTGTGTTTTTCCTATCAACAATGTCTGCATGAAATGATTAAAATCAAATATAAAACAGCAGAAAAGCAAACAGACTCTAAACCAGCCACTCTCACTTCTACACTCAGTCTTCGATCTAAATGAAAACTGTCTTTTCTCTGCCTGCCCTCGACCCCATGTTCCCTTTTCTTACCCCCCCACCCACACACACACACACACACACACACTCAAACACAATGTGTGCACACTAAATTGCTCATATATAAAGTCGATAATTACAAAAGTCTTAACATTTCTATGCAAGCTAAACCCACAAGAATCACATCTCAACTCAAACAATGAGAATTTTCGAAAAAGAGAAGTGAACTGCAGTAAACTGAAGGCAGCTTGCTGCAGTGTTTCAGTGGTTTGGGCCTCAGAGGAGTTGAACTCCTGAGGAGCATGACATCCTGTCACCGCTGCAACCCTCAGCATTATGCATGAACTCCTCTTTAATTCAAATCCCCACATTGAGAAACTTTCTGCTGGCTTTGTTGGACATTGTTTGCTTACCCCAGATGTTTCCTATATAGAAGGTGACCTGATCACACAGTACAGTCACAATGATGATGATGATGTCACAGACTGTCTACAAAGAACAAGCCTTTACACATTCACTGCATCCATTTAACATGCATACAGCTTGCACAGAGGAGAAAAAGAAAAGTTAAAAGAATTCTGACTTGACATTGAGCTATTAATCTATTATCATATCTAATCAATACTGATAGAGAGTATTGAGAGAATTGAAGAATAGTGGCTTAATGGAGAGGAGTGGACAAGATCACCATGAGAAGGATCAGTACTTAAAGAAATTAAAAACTGAATGCAGATGAGTAATGCATTAATTATATTCACATTATTAGGTCAAAGCAGCAAGAACGATGGCTGCTTGGAAAGAGACAGTGAGCAGGCTTCATGGAAAACAATTTACATAAAATTAAATTTAAACAACGTTAAGCTCCTGGGCTTAAATGTAAAGTTTAGTTATATAAATACACCGAGAAATAATTAAAGTTATTCTTCCTTTCACACTACCCTGCACCAGATGTATTTTAGAAATTAGTCAGTGTTATAGCTTAGTTATAGTTGACTGTTTTATTATACTGTAACTTATTTTTTTTTTCATGTTTTTGTGTTATTTTTGTTCTCAACAATCTATGTAAAAAATGTCCCATTACAAAACAATTTCTTGTAATGAGTTAGCTATAGTAACTATATTTGTATAGTAATATTTTGTATAAACCACACCTGAATTCATACTTTTCTGGTGATGCATAAGGCAAAAGTTTATATGAGGATATATATATTATTATTTTTTATTGTTATGTGAATGTCCTGTTTTTTGTGAGCTTGGTAGAAACTGGGTACCGGTAATGAGCAAAAGGTCATGAATAAAAAGTACAAATATTAACATTTGCTACTATTCTTTTCCTTCAAACCTCAGAAATGTCAATATAAATGTATTGCTTTTTCCCTCCACAAATAATGTTCTTCATTATTTCAGTGCTGCCTGAAAGTTCTTTTTCAGGACAGTTGTCCTTGATTTAAAAATCATAAATAAAAAAATTAAAAAAGACGTAAACCCGTATATTTTTCCTGCTTTGCTCCTTCTTTTCTCTACCCTTTGTTTATTCAGATGCTCTATTGCAGGGCTATTCAACTGGCGGCCTGGGGCCAAATCAGGTCCACGGGTGAATTCAGTTTGTCCCATCATTGGGTTCATTTTTAAATAAAATTAGATTTTAAACCATAAAACAAACTTAATTAATGATAATAACTGCTGGATGTCCAGTCTCTGAGCACTTGACTTTCAGTAAGTGTGGCCCCCTGAGCAATTTAGTTGAATAGCCATGCTCTATTGTATTTAGGCTTAAATCTCTATTTCTGGTTCAAGCGAACAGTTAGGAAAAGTTTCAAGCTGTGCCTTCGGGATCTCAGGGATGGTCTGTGCCGTGTTGCTTAGAGAGTTCTAGCTGGGCCAAACCTGTCAAACCTATGCTTGGATTAAATCTCCAAAATGTTGTTTTCAGAAGTGTTTTCATTGTTCTCAAAATGCAAAATGCAAAAAAAAAAAAGAAAAGCAAAAAAAAAAAAAAAAAAAAAATTGAGTGCTGAATGTTGTTCATGGGTGGGTTGAGTACATTTTCGAGATTTCTTTGTACTCATTAAATTAAAAGTGAATATAGAACATGTTGTGTTTTAGTTCTGCTGGAGTTTCAGTAAAACATATGTTTTACAAACTCTGGTGATTTATGGAGGGAAACCTTTGGTGAGGATAATAGATTTACTTTGACATTCTTGTTTGATGTTGTTTTAACAGAAAACCTGCAATGGTTAGGAAAGTTATGAGGGAGGGAGGGAGGGAGGGAGGGAGGAAGGAAGGAAGGAAGGAAGGAAGGAAGGAAGGAAGGAAGGAAGGAAGGAAGGAAGGAAGGAAGGAAGGGAGGGAGGGAGGGAGGGAGGGAGGGAGGGAGTGAGTGAGTGAGTGAGTGAGTGAGTGAGTGAGTGAGTGAGTGAGTGAGTGAGTGAGTGAGTGAGTGAGTGAGTGAGTGT
>NC_056499.1:17739877-17741217 GCF_014905685.2 Nematolebias whitei | reverse complement strand
AACCGGCTGCACTCTCAATCTGCTCATTCTGTTGGACTCTCGGACCTGTTGTCAGCTCCCAATCCAACATCTCTCAGAACTCTCAATCTGTTGTCAGCTCTCATTCTAACTTGAACTGGGCAGTTGTCACATTTTAAATGAGTTTACTTCCTGTTCAGTTTAGAGCTTTCTGATTCGTGGAAGGACCAGAAAGAGGTGTGTTTTTGACGTAAGGTGTTTATCAACAGTCGAGGTCAGAGAATGAAACTTGTTTAACATACAGAAAAGATTATTGCAGAAGCAGCAGACTTTCTGGAGTCTACTCTTGGTAATCTTCTGAAAAAGTTTAAACATGACATTTCTTCTTCAGTAAACATTTTAGTTGACCGAAGACCAACCTTTCACATACTTACGACAGCTTGCTCATTTCAGACAGAAAATCAAGAAAGGCATATTCAGGTGATTTCTTCTCTGAATGAGGAACAAAAATCATTACTTACTGTTTATGTAAAATAAAAATTAGTAGTTCTTTTCAACCTGTAAAGCATTGAGTGAACTAACACAATTTGATTATCAAAACATTTGTAAGACAGTAATGATTATAAAGAATTGTCTTTTCTGCTTGATTAATTCAAGAAAGAAAGTTCATCAGATGGCCCAGACTCATTCAGATCAATGAAAATAACAGTCTCTGTCCATCTGGTAGATTTGAGGTCATCTGGTTCACTACAGGTGTATGGTATGGTGTATGGTATGGTGTATGGTATGGTATGGTATGGTATGGTATTATATGGTATGGTATGGCGTAGTATGATATAGTATGGTATGACCCCTACAAGCACCCTGCAGATGTTGGACACTGCCTATCATGCTGTGCTAAGACTCAAAACTGGCTGTGAATATCGTACCCACCATTGCACCCTGTACTCACTGGTTAACTGGACATAATTAACTTCATGAAGACTCTCTCACTGGTACATTTTCATCTTTAAATCACTTCTTGGTCTGTTGCCTTCATACATCTCCTACATGTCACTTAGTGAGTGCAGCTACAGTGTGCACTCTCAGGACTTTATTACATGCAGTGTTCCTTCAGTGTGGACTGAAGTAGGCAAAACAGCCTTCTACACCTCTCCTGTTTCCTGGAATATCTTGCAAAAAGATCTGAAGCTCTCAACCTTGACCTCTCTAAGTAGCTTCAAACAACTGTTAAGTTCATGGGAAAAACCAATGCAGACATGTTCCTGTTTTTAGTTTTCTACACTGCCTTACAACCTAGCTGTTTTTTGTTACCTTTTTAAATACCATTTTATTTTCACTTGTTATTCTCAATTTTTTTTTTTTTTTTTTTTTTTTTTTTT
>NC_056499.1:17724895-17739777 GCF_014905685.2 Nematolebias whitei | reverse complement strand
TTTTTTTTTTTTTTTCATTTAGCCTTTATTTATCCAGGTTAGTCTCATTGAGCCACGAGAACTCCTTTTCAAGAGAGACCTGTTTTAGGGAGCACATGGTGGGGGTTAAGGGCCTTGCTCATGGGCCCAGAGTGGGGTGAATGAGGGTGGGGGCAAGTGTGGGTGTTTCACCTACCCCACCCACAATTTTGATGTTGTCGGGGCCGGGGCGTGAACCGGCGATCTTCGGATCACAAGCCCACCTCTCTAACCTCTGCGCCACCCCATTGTCTATTGTTTTCTTTGTAGTCCACTGTTGTCATCACTCTGTTAAATTCAGGTCTCTCTTGTAAATGTGTCCCTGAGGCTCAATGGGATTAACCTGTATTAAAAAAGCTTGAATGAATGATATAGTATGGTATGGTAGGGTATGGTATGGTATGACATGGTACATTTACTGGCATTCCCCTAAACATTCATGAACAATGTCTGAACATTTTTCTTTTGAATACAACAGCCATTAAGGTATGCCAAAACAAAACTCTTAGGGGGGAGATATAAAATACAATAGATATTCCAACAGAACATTGCTCAGAATTGTACACTGCTTCTCCCATCTTGATGTTTCTCTGCTCCTGTCTCTTCCCTAGGGGCAGAAAATAGGGACACTCATCAGCACCATGGAAAAAAAAATATATTTTATACCAAGCCACCATCTTCTATTGCACCTTAGCTTAGTTCTGACACTTGCAGAAATAAGTGTAGGCAATCTGACCAACATAGCCCCTTGCACAGCAAGTTTAAATGCATTGTGTGCTCTGATCCAATCCATCATTGACAGTTTCACCCTTTTTCAGCAATTTTGCCAAAAGAGTGTTTTTCTAAGCTGACCACAGCTGAACCAGCTTTCACTTCCCATCCCCACACCCCAACAAGTCTTGGTCACTCATAACTGGTTCATAGGTTGGCTATCCTTGGACCAATTTTTAGGAAAAAAAATAACATAAAACAATATAACCACATTATACTGACCTGAGAGTTCCAGAGAGCCACTTCTTTCAGGGAATAGCAACCTGTAATAGGGTTTGGAGAATATGCGACATTTAGTAACTGTACAAAAACTGCAGGTAAAATGTCAAAATTGCATCTAAGAACAGGAAGGAAGATTTATGGGAAATACATTTTTCAGCAGAAAGCATGATCTTTTTCAATCTCAAACCAGTTGTGTATGATTTCTGTCTGTTAGTTAGTGCTTATTTTTGTTTGTGCTAAATTACAATACATTTTTTTAGTAATTTTATTTTAGTAATCCTTTGTTAAAATCCATTAGTGGCTGTGGTAGCTTGGTAGTCAGTGCAGCAGTCTTGTAACCCTGAGGTTGCAGGTGCGAGGCCAGGTTGTGACAGGAAGGACATCTTGTGCAAAACAATTTCCAAATGTGATTTTGCTCCCTGCCCTGCAAAAGGGAGCAATGAAAATATTGTTTTTGTTCAAATTTGTTTATTGCAAAACCTAAAGAAATGGTATCAGGTAAAGTGAAAGTCAATAATGTTAGCACCAAGGTTTCTTTTCTTTTGTAAATCCAGTTGAATATTGGTATTGCCTTCAGCCAAACAAAGGATCAACTGTATTTTCATTATGCAGTGTCATATTATTGCAAAAACTGCACCATCCACCTCACATCAAACCTTATTTAAAGGACCCAAGAACTTATTCAAAAAAACTATATAAAACAATGTTTACTGGTAAGCATTTGAAGACTTGTTAGACCAGCTGTTGAGTATGCCCACACTCAGTCATCTCGTCATAATAATGGTTTAAAGAAAAACAAAAAAGGCACTTTTGTAATTAGCCAACTGGATCATTTTAACATTTTTTAATCATCTTTCTAATCATCTTCGAAAATGTACTTATTCTCAAAACTTAATATGACTAACCTCCTGATTTACAGGTTCATCTACAAAAATGTAACTATCATGAACATTTTTAAATTAAATTGTCAATCATTTCAGAAAATGAAACTCATATATTACATATATTCATTTTACACATGGAGTGGACTATTTCAAGACTTTATTTCTTGTAATTTTGATGATTACGCCCTACAAATAATAATAAAATAAATAAATAAATTCAGTGTCTCAGAAAATTGTAATATAACAGCCACATTTAGGTACCTTTGTCAGTGTAGGCAGGTGCCAAGTCCTGCTGGAAAATAAAATCAGCATCTCTTAAAGCTCTTGAGCAGAATGAAACATGAAGAGCTCTAAAATGTCCTGGTAGATGCTGCGTTGACTGTGAACTTCAGAAAACACAGTGGACCAACACCAGCAGAGGACATGACACCAAACCATCACTGACTGTGGAAATTTCACTCTGGAATTCAAGCAATGTGGATTCTGGGACTCTCCACTTTTCCTCCAGACTCTGGGACCTTGATTTCCTAATGACATGAAAATTTAATTTCATCTGAAAAAAGGACATTGGACCTCTGAGCAGCAGTCCCGTTTTTTCTCCTCAGCCCAGGTAAGATGCTGACATTGTCTCTGGTCCAGGAGTGGCTTGTCTTGAGGAATCAGACATTTATAGCTCATGTCTAGGTGTTAATCAACTGATTAGGGTGTGATGCTTTGAGATTCCAATATGCAATGTCTTAACAGTATTCTAACTTTCTGAGACACTGTTTTTTTATTATTATTATTATTTTTTTATTATTTGTAAGCTAGACTCATCAAAGTTACGAGAAATAAAGGCTTTAAATATTTATAAGTGCTATGTGTTGTCATCATTGTATGTTCCCGTACAATGGTGAAATTAGTTCTCTGCATTTAACCCATCGCACCTGTGATACACCCAGGTGGAGCAGTGGGCAGCTATGTAAGTGCCCAGGGAGCAATGAGGGATTGAGTGTCTTGTTCAGAGACACCACGACATGTGGGAATGGCTGGGGATTGAACCTGAGACTTTCAGGTCTTGGGTTGATTGCCCTACCGTCTACCGCTAACCCATCTTGGCACCCATTTCCCTCTATACATAATGAATCTATATAAAATATGTGCTTCATTTTCTGAAAATTACTGACAAAAAATTTAACTTTTTCACAATATTCTAATTTTTTTAGATGCAACTGTAGTCAGCCCCATTGCAGACAATGAGTCACTTTACCTCCACAGTTTCACTGTAAGCTTTCAGCCTGCTGGTTTCTAATAATACATTATTAAACTCAAACAAAAGGCAGAATTGCAGCACACTATGCAGAAAATAGGGTAAGGGTTTTTGGTCACAGGCTGTGTTTCAAAGAAGGCAGAGTTGTTTCAGTGCCTGATTTCAAAATATCAGCTACACTGCTGAGCTGTGATTTGACTGCAGCTGTGTACAATTGGACTTTTATGCATAAATAATAATAATAATAACTTTGCCTCTTTTTCACCTACTGAAATAATTGAATGTTCATTGTTCACTCATTCACTCTTTCAACAAAACGGATCATTTCAGACACTGAACATTTGTTGTGAAGGCATGAACAAATATATAGCAAAGTTAATCATCCTTAATGTGATAAATAAATAAAAGACTTGTCAAAAACCTTTTTAAGATCTTTTGCCATTTTTACAAAAAATGCTTCGAACAAAAGCTCACTAAAATGTATTTAACATTTAGTGTGGATGTAACCAGGGTCTCCTTACCTGCTAGACCCCAGGCCAAACCCTCCCCTCCACGCACTTGGCACAATTGTGTCAGTCTAGCAAATAATAATAATTATTTAAAAAAAAGTTATTTTGAACTGTATAACATTAAGAATTATTAGTATTATATTATTAGAATATTAAAAAAATTATACATAGTCATGATTACCCTTTCAGTGTCAAGTTTAGGGATTTTTCACTGTAATCACATTTTTAGTTTTGAGTCATCGGTATAGGAGTCATCAGACTTGTCGTCTACCCTGCATGATTCTTTCAGTGGTCTTCCTGTGCTCCTCTTTTCTTCTCTGCTTCACTTGTCTACTCCTCTTTAACTAATTTAGCATCCATCTGCATGGTCCACACCTCGTCCTCTCTCAGGTGGAGGAGGAGGCAGCAAACATACTTCTAGGGGTTTATTTTCTATGGCAGCTGTTTCAAAAACATCTCCCAGCTTCGGTGTACTTGCCAGGATAAGTCTTTTAAACTCATTCTAATAAGTACAGTATAGTATTTTTTATAAGCACCTCTCTCAAACTTCTTACCGGACATGTTGGACTGCTGTCATCAAGGGACATGCCCCAAAACTAAGAAATCAGGTCTACTGTGATGATTGATTCATGATTCATGATTCATGATTGATCATGACCTGCATGACGGAGAATCTTCAACAGCAACAACTGAAACAATTCTGGGTGTTTAGTATCAACTGAAGATATGACATTACATTGCAGATGCCTTACAGCTACAAGTGACAAAACTAAAAAGATAAATCTTTGTTATCTCATTTCATTTATTATTGTTTAAAAGCAACAAAGACACATGCTAAATAAATTGCAATTAACTCATAGATTGAAAAATGCATGTTAATATATGAAGGTTGTTTTATAGACACGGGCTCAAAAAGAAAAGGTCGAAGGGAAGTGGATCATTTTCACAGCAGGAAGAGTGTCTAATAGAAATTATCATAAAATTATAAGGGACACACCTGGAGTGCTGAGGCTCTGATTCCTTTATAAGTGTGTAATTTGGTTTTAATTTTTCACAGTCTCTGTGTGTTCTGTCAGTACACATAGATAGGCAAGATGATACACTAGTGCCTAACATTTAATGAAAATTTGTTATTTAAATGTGTTTATGCAAATGCTTTTAAATATGTATTAATTAATAATTATTCAATTTGATAATCTGTCAGATCAGTTTGATTTTTTGATTTTTTTTTTAACTGAGACTTAATTTAATATTCAACAAAGTATACTATGGTTAAAAATAGTCTGCATCTGGACTTACTGTTGGCTTTGATGGCCTACAGTGGAAAAATGATTAGTAAAATGTATTAGTTTGGAAAGTGGGAAATAACCACTTCTCCCTGACAGTGGAATCAGGATAGAGGTTTGCCTTCGTCTGATGTTTGCAGAAAAAAAAAATACATGTCAGATACAGCAAACAATTGATTTTGGCTGTCATGGAAAATATCTTTGCAGAGAAGCAGAGAAGATTAGAGATGGTGGGAGGAAAAGGGGAAAAACTGTAAATAAAAGCAAATACAGAATGGAAAATGTAGAATATATCAATGTTTGTATTCTGTCAGCAAAGACTGACCCAACCTTGGCCACTATTTCTAGTTTAAAGTATATTAGAACATGTAAGCAAAACAGCGTAATTTGTATGCATACTCACCTGTACATCAGAGGGCATGAACACACTGACATGCAAACATGCATTTTATAAACAGAGGATGGATAATACTGATACTTGCTCCCTATGTTGCTTTGATGCACTTGAACACAGGTTCAACAGATTGCTGAGCATATGAGTTTGATCAGTTTTCAAGAATGCAGCTTTTTTTTTATTTTCAGACAATTCCCACTTTGGAGAAGACAGACTTTGACAAAACGCTTCAAGTCAGGACTGAGCTTACATCTGGACACCTTTATGCGCTTTCTGAATAGACTGAGGTAGCAGGGGTGGTTGAAGCCAATTCACCCATGTTGTGCCTTTGTGACATAATGCAAGGTGGTAACAGATCTGAAACAGTCAACATGTGAATAAGTAAGCTGGTTTTGTGACATAATAATGTCATGAAGTCATGCCATATGTCCTGATACATGCTCAAAAATCTATGTAGAAACATCTAACAAGGCTGAGTCAGGTCCTCTGTACAGATTCTTCTTTGTTGAAACATTTTGTCTTTAACCTAAAAGACTTATTCAGTCTGAGGATCTGCAAGCAAATGTATCTTCTCATAGTGGATCAACCAGTTTGCTGGTGATGGACAAAACAAGTTGTTCGCACGCAAGAGGACCATCAGTCTAATGATCGATCGTTGGTGCCTAAGTGGTAGTTCTCTGTCTCCTAGCCAGAGAATCAGAGTCAGAGATTCTTTATTGTCATTCGCACCACATGTGGCACATGTGGTGGAGCAAAATTATGTACACAGGGTCCCAGTTACATTCAACGATAAAATGTATAAGAAAAACAGTAATAACATCTAAGATATGAACTAAGAAAAACATAAACTAAATATACACTAAGCACTCATAACATAAAACCATTACGTCGAACAGCAGCACAAACATGAGCATGAGTCTGTGTGAGCAGATGAGCACGCATGAACACATCAACATGGAACAGATCAGCAGCAACATGAAACAGATCGGCAGCAACATGATGTGATTTTTTTCACAGTGATTATTCTGGTTAGAGATTCATGAGTCTAACAGCCTCAGGGTAGAAGCTGTTCCTCAGTCTAGTGGTTCTACAATTAAAGCTCCTCAACCTCCTTCCTGAGGGGAGCAGGGCAAAAAGTGTGTGTGCTGGGTGAGTGGGGTCCTTCATGATACAGGTGGCTCTCTTCCTGCATCTGGAGATGTAGATGTCTGTGATGGTGGGGAGACTGATTCCAAAAGTCTTCTATGCTGCCTTCACCACTCTCTGCAAAGCTTTTCTTTCTGCAGCTGCGCAGCCTCCATGCCACACGTTGATGCTGGAGCACAGGATGCTCTCCACTGCACACCTGTAGAAGGAGATGAGGATATCCTGATGCATGCAGGTGAGGACTGAGCTTCCCAGACCAGCTCGCCTCAGCCGTCTGAGGATGTAGAGTCTCTGATGAGCTTCCTTGATCAGGCTGGTAGTGTTGTTGCCCCAGCTGAAGTTGTCATTCATGTGTACACACAAGTACTTGTAGCTGGAGATCACTTACACTGCAGATCCTCTTATGTTCAGGGGGGTGTAGCTGTGTGTGTTCCTTCTGAAGTCCACAATCATCTCCTAAGTCTTCTTCACATTGATGTGAAGGTTATTCTCTTTGGACCAGCTCTCCAGGTGTTCCACCTCTTGCCTGTACAGTAGCTGGACTCATCATTGTTTGTGATGCATCCCACCACCGCTGTATCATCTACAAACTTTACTTTACAATGGGTAGCTGCACAATCATGCGTGGGCAGAGTAAACAAGAGGGGGCTTAACCCACATCCCCGAGGAGAGCCTGTGCTGAGGGTTATGGTGGAGAAGGAGAAGTTGTGGATCCTCACTAACTATGGTCTGTTTGTTAAGAAGTGTAGTACCCAGTTGCAAATGGAGGGGCTTAGAAGGAGATCCTTTCCAGGTGACTGAACTTTGTGGATGTGCTAAGAAAAGAAATTATCTGGTGGAGATGATTATGACCACTAAATCAGCCATCCGCAACAACAAAATTACAGAGTTTGAAGCAGAACAACTTAGGAACAAAGTTTCAGCCTGCCTCAGCAATTCCAAACCACCAACTTCCAACTTCAGCAGAGAGGAGAGGGATGCACTCACCACTCTCAGCAAGGCCAAGACCATCGTCATCCTCTTAGCAGACAAAGGAAGGTGCACGCTAATTTTGAACCAGAAAGACTATCATGAGAAAGTTATGACACTGCTTAGGGACTTACACATATGAGCCACTGAAAAGAAATCCAAGAAGTGGTTACAAGAAGAACTTGATAGAGTCCTTGAAACATTTGGGGCAGGACAAAGCTATAGACTGTATTCTGTACCACAGACTGTACCCAGGGGAGGCCACGCCTAATCTATACCCAAAATTCACAAACAAGGTATACCTTTAATATCGATTGTTATCATGATTAACTCTGTCACACAGTGTTTCCAAATATCTGGCATCTGTAGTCATCCATTTATTTGACAGCTCAGAACACCACATACAGAACAACATGGACTTTGTGGATGAGGTGAGGGATGTCATCATGGAGACTGATGAAACAATGGTCTCTTTTGATGTCACATCACTCTTTACGTGCATTCCTGTTGATGAGGCAGTGGAGGTGGTCAGTTTAAGATTAAAATCAGACACCACTCTGAGCAGCAGGACCACGCTTTCTACAGAACAACTGTGTCAACTCTTGAAACTGTGCTTCCAGTCAACCTACTTCACATATGGGGAGCAATATTATAGGCAGAAACATGGGTGTGCTATGGGGTCTCCAGTTTCTCCTATTGTTGCCAACATGTACATGGAGGAGATAGAAAAGCGATCCTTGGTGTCTTTTTCAGGGACACCACCAAGTCATTGGTTCAGATATGTTGATGACACCTGGGTTAAAATTAAATCTCAGGAAGTCCAACATTTCACTATCACATCAACTCTGTGGATAAATATATAAAGTTCACATGAGAAGATGTAAAATATGGCAGGTTGGTTTTCCTGAACTGTGAGGTCTCAGTTTCTGACGGAGGACATTTTCAAACTGATGTGTACGGCAAACCCACACACACAGTTTAGTACTTTGACTCCCATCACCCACTGGAGCACAAGTTAGGAGTCATGAGGGCTTTGTACCACAGAGTGGACAGCATCTGCACTGCACCAAGGGAAAGGAGAAATCCCTCACAAGACAGGTCCTGGAACAATGTGGATATCTCAACTTCCTGAACTAAAGTAGAAACCCAAACCAGACCCCAGCCAGCCATTGGATAAAAGGGAGGTCACCAAACCCAGACCCAGACCAGTGGTCATTCCTTATGTTGCTGGAGCTTCAGGGAAACTGATACATTTATTTTCGAAACATGACATACAGTGGCTTTCAAACCCCAAAATACTTTACGGCTAAAACTGGTTCATCCCAAAGATCATCCCTTCTGGCACTAACAGAGTAATATTATGTATGCTGTTAAGTGCCAGGAGAATTCTGATCAGTTATACGTCAGGTAAACAAAACAGCCACGAGCCAAAAAGATGGTCCAGTACAGAAGAGCAGCATCATCACATCAGGACTCTGAAATTTACACTCATCTGTAGGCCATCGGTCATGCGTTCATGGATGAAGACGTGTACATTCTTGATAGAGAAGGATGTTGGTTCAAGAGAGGAGTAAAGGAAGCCATTTCTGTGAAGAGAACCCCTCCATCATTAAACAGGGACTGAGGCCTTCATGTTTAACTGTCCCCCTTTTACAATTCTGTTATTGCAAGCATCACTCAGCCCTCTGTGACTAGCAAATGGCCATCAGGGCACTAAAGATGGAAGGCTGTTGGTCCTCCCTTAGCTTGTGAACAACTAGTTTTGAATGTTACCAGAAAACTGGTTGATCCTCTATGAGAAGGTGCTGCTTATAAGACTGAATTTGCTCGCAGTTCCTCAAACTGAACAAGTCTTTTGGTGACATTTCCTGCCGCGACAGGCAGCGGTTTTTCAAGGACAAAAACCTTTTAACTACATACAGATAAAGTTAAAGGATATCTGGTAAATATAGTGGAACATTGGAAAGCTATAAAGCCAAATAAATGTCTCAGGAGTCGGGAGGGAATAAAAAGCCAAAGGAGAGTGGACTTTGATCCACAAAAGAGGCAGAAACATGAATCTAAATTGATGCTAATGTTGATCAATGTGTAATTAATGCAAACACATAAGTCTTGTGTTTAAGGCTTGTTTTGGCTGCCTTTAGGTACCTAACAAATCAAAGATTGCAGGTTTAAAGATGCTATAAAATGGGAAGCAGCAAAGAGTTCCTGTGCCATGATAGTTTGGATTTATTTTCATGGGAGCTTTAAAAGTCACATAGCAAAATATATAAATAACATTTGAATCCTGATAATAAAAAACAGTTGATGACTGTTGTTTAATCTAATTGAAAAGGCTTACTAACTTTTTGCTTTTCAAAACAGTATCCTTCAAAATGCTATATGTCAAGTAATTTTTAATATTTTTATACCTTTGTTGGATGAAACTGTGACCCTGTGTACACAATTTCATTCCACCACATGTAACACATATGATGCGAATGACAATAAAGAAACCTTGATCTTGAATTTTGTAGGGTTTTGTAGATAGTACACGTTTTGAGCATGTCTAAATAGAAAAACAAGTATTAATAGATTTTTTTAACCTATTATTATTATTGTTATTTTTTTAACTTTTCTTTAAGGTACATTTTCTTTTGTCACGATGAGTCACATCAGACATAAAATAAACTCACACTGCCAATACACAAGGATTTATAAATACCTGCAGTAATGATCCTGATTCATGCTCAACAATCCAGGTAGAAAATCCAACAAAGTTAAGTCAGTTTCTCTGGACAATTTATTTTGTTGAAACGTTTCGTCTTTCTTCTTTTGTCTTCAATTATAAGACTGTTTTTGTAGCTCATGGGACTGATGAAGTCTTCTGGATGAAAGACAGTGTTTCAACAAAAAGAAACCATCCAGAGGACCTGAATTAACTTTGTTGGACCTGCAATATGAATTTCACACAGCATGAAACAAAGCTGCCATAATAAGGACATCCATGTTTAATGTTGCTCATAGCACACTTTTATTCTCAGAAGTTGTTATTGATTGGGCAGTGTCATCTCATTTTAACCTTAAGAATCTAGAAAAAATAAAGCAATCTTGAAATTTTCTATTTTACAATGAGATGTCATTGCTCCTGTACTGCATTACAGGGCTTTGCTGTCATTTGAATGACAGTAGCATCAAACTAAATAAGCTCAGGATGCTCTACTGAGACTGCTGAAACAAAATTAAATAATAAAATGATTGAATGTTAGTTCTATTAAGGACAAATGCTATTTTCACAAAAACAAAATACCAAAGCCTGATATTTTTTAGATATACTACTTTGAGCCATAACGGTTAACAAAGAAAAGCAAAGGTGGTTTTGTTTCAGTTTAATACCTTTGAATTTTCTCTTCACTCCATTCAGGGCAGTGTTTGTTTAGCTGTGGTTTGATGGATGATTGATAGTGGATGCAGAATGATACATTTTCACTAAAATTAGCTTGGTTGTTTCTCAACTTGAAAAAGACGATAACAGAACATATTGCATTCATGTAAAAATAGTATTACAGTCATAAATTACTCTCTTCTGTACTCCATGGCACCACACTTTGGATTTTTAGTCTCTATGTGTCTAGTGCCATACTTTAGCTAATTAAGCCTTTTGCTGTAAAAAAAAAAAAAAAATCTAGTTTTAAACCGCAGAGGTGAGGTTTGAGAGAATCAGTCATTTAGGAAATGTACATATATACAGACATATGAAATACAGTTTTGGTGTGTAAAATATTAAAAGCTTAGTTTATGACAACCTACTGAGTGAGTTTATTTTACAAGTTAAAAGTCCATCTTTTGACATTTAACACACTGCACACTGTATTGCACAATCACATATTTTGTCTAGTGTTTTCTTGGTTTGGATCATGTCACCCTAGTTTTTATAAAGTTTAGCTCTTGGCAATAAAATATACTTTTCACCTTTCCCAACCACATTTTGATGTTGTCGGTCCGGGGAGTTGAACCGACATCCTTCCGATCACAGGCCCACCTTTAACTTCTGCACCACCACTCCCCTTGGTGCAGTTTGACAGTTCTAAATTATTTTGTAATTTGCTATTTGCTACCGTTTATCACAATTAACCATGAACTCTTATACCATCTGTTTTAACTTGAAACCAACCATTGTTCTACCGTAACAGAATGTGTAATTCACAAACCTAAAAATATAAAACAAAACTAAAAGTTGTCCCCCCAAAAATGTCACCATGACAACGCAAAACAACACCTCTCACAGATTTTTATTTTCATTTTTCTTTTTTTTTTATATAAATTAAAATCACATTAGCATTTAAAAAGCAAAAAAAGTTAATTGTGGTAAATAGTTGACACCAGTAATTGTTTTCCAGAGAACCCGAAACAATATATTGTAGTTGACATTCATATTTTATTCCAAAGAGCTGCATTTGCTCCTGTTGAGCACCCTGGATGCCCTAAAATTTAACTGCAGTTGTCCATGTTTTAACAGTTCGACAGTGGGCTGATGGCAAGCACGAGCGATAGAAATGGAGAAAAAGACAGACAGAGAGAGGTTGTGGTATTTGTTCTTTTGTGCGATAAATATAGCAGGTGAGTGGGTGGAATAAAAACAACCCAACACTCTAGCAGGATAAGAGAGGAAACACAGGAGATAGTTATAATGACACCAGGAGAGAGGCAATATGACAGAGATAATAATAGCGAGGCAGCGAGAAAAAAAACTAAAAACTAATGACACTTAGGAAGAAATGCAATGAACCTAATACAGAGATAATTGTGGCGAAAGCAAAGATGTAGGGAGAGCAAGGGCGATGAGGAGTGATGAGCAGGACAAAGGTAAGAAAAGAGGAGGAAAGGAAGCAGTGATGAGAGAGCAGAGGAAGAACAAATCTGCAAGAAGGAAGCGTTTCACAGGAGCAGGTACTGAGATACTGGTGTAAGGATTGTCAAAAGGTTGGATAGGAAACTAAAAAGGTGTGGGAAGATTCAAGGAGATGGAGGGCTGCACCAAACAAACAATGTGGAGGGAGATACAATGATTTTGACTCAGAGATAATGAAAATGAGGGTATTGTTGGTAGGAGTGAGGATGGCTCAGGAGGTTAGTGGGGAGGAAGGGGAGAGATAGATAAAAGAATGAAACCAGAAAAAACAGACAGAAAAGTCCCTTCCTCACTTGTTCTGTCCTCTCATCTACTTTATCATTGATAGTATTGAATCACTGCAGTCAATAGTTCTCCACAACGCAACTTGGAAAGATGCATTTGATTTGTAGCCCAGGAAACTGTGGAAAGAAGGGGAAGTGTTTGATTTATGAGTCAGAGACCGTGTGGTCAGGTTCTACCAGGCAGCTTCACCTCCTTGCTGCATCCCAGCAGCTAAAATTTTACAACCGTCTGATTGTTATGTAAATTCACATCTTAAAGCATTTCTTTACCAAACTATGGAGGCAGATTTAAGGTTTATTTGCAGAAATAGGATTTTTTTTGATTGCGAGGATTTCATAATGCTTTAGTTTGATATATGACACAAAACCATTTCAATTCAATTCATTTCAGTTTATTTATATAGCACCAAGTCACAACAGAAGTCATCTCAGGGCACTGAACCGAAACATTCATATATAAAAATACTAAGTTAACAGAAACGATCATATATAAAAATAACAAGTTAACACTATGTCTCTGAGGAGCAGACTGCTTTGAGTTTAACTCCATTGCAAAATTCTCGTCTTGAGCATGAAGGTGACAGTTGAAAGGAAAAACTCCTTCATGAGAAAGAAACCTTTAGCAGAACCAGGCTCAGGACAAGAGGTCATCTGCTTCGACTGACTGGGTTTGAGAGGAACAGATACACAATGGCAGGTCAAGAATCACATATTAAGATAGAAATAGCATCAAATGAAATTTATTCAATTTTAATGAATCATTTAAGGAAATTAGATCAATTTGTCCTCTTGTAGTCTAAACCTATGGCAGCATAACAAGCCAGCCCTAACTATAGGATTTATTAAAAAGGAAAGTCTTAAGTCCAGTCTTAAAACTGGACAATGTGTCAGCCTCACGGACAGAAACTGGAAGTTGGTTCCACAAGAGAGGAGCCTGATAACTGAAAGATCTTCCTCCCATTCTGCTCTTGGAAACTCTAGGAACCACAAGTAAGCCTGCAGTCAGAGAGCGAAGTGCTCTGTTAGGAAAATATGGAACAACAAGATCTCGAATATAAGATGGAGCTAGGTTGTTGAGAGCTTTGTAGGTTAGAAGTAAGATTTTGAATTCAATTCTGGATTTGACACGGAGCCAATGGAGAGAAGCTAAAACTGGAGAGATATGATCTCTCCCACTAACTCCAGTTAAAACTCTGACAACAGCATTTTGGATAAACTGAAGACTTTTTAAAGAAGTATTTGGACACCCAGATAACAAACCATTACAATAGTCCAGTCTAGATGTAACAAATGCACCAACCAGTTTTCCTGCATCATTTTTAGATAAGATGTTTCTAATTTTAGTGATATTACGTAGGTGGAAGAAGACGGTTCTAGTGACGTTGACAATTTCCATAAAAGTAAAACGCGAACTTCAGACTTATCTTATGACAGTGTTTTTGTGTATACTAAAATGAATTGTATGAATTGAGCTGAAAGGGCTTCATGTTTGAAGAACAGTGAGTGAACAAAGAACACCATCCTGTGTTTCATAAAAGCAGGCACAGCATGTATTAGAACTGTTTTCATGTCTGCATTTGAGTGAGCAGTGCATGTGCTCATGACAAGATGCTTTTATTTGTATGTGTCTCAAGTGGCTATTACAGAGGCTTCTTTAGGGCAGATATTCATTTATGCCATTTACACATTCATATTGTCTTTTTAGTTACTTTTTATTTCTATATCACCTATTGATGGGTCGGGTAAAACATTTTGTCTTAGCAAACACACCAAACAGAAAACCTTGTAATTTTAATGAAATTGGATTTATGGAATAATAAAATATCATGACAAATTAACAAGCAATTCATTGAATTGAACAAAGACAATATTGGAAGGTAAAAAAATTGCTCAGAAATTTGAGCAATTGTTCAATTTCTCCTGGTTTGTTTTCATGAATATTTACATGATTTAAAACTTGTCAGGAAGGTAATGACACAGACTGTCAGATGATAATTGTACTATTTTAAATGTGTTTGCCTAACCTTTTCCCAACAAATTAGTTGGCAAATTCTGTCAATCAAAATAGCAGACTGTTTGTTTTGTTGCATGAAGGGAAAATAGTATTCATCATGGTCTGGTATTTGTTAGGAGGAAGGTCAGTACTCATCAGCTGACTGATGTCATCTGTCAACAGGTGTTGGTTTAGTTTATTCCATCCATCCATCCATCCATCCATCCATCCATCCATCCATCCATCCATCCATCCATCCATCCATC
>NC_056499.1:17721935-17724795 GCF_014905685.2 Nematolebias whitei | reverse complement strand
ATCCATCCATCCATCCATCCATCCATCCATCCATCCATCCATCCACATTTAACCACAAATGTGCCCACATTTTCACTCGAGGCTTATTTATCTCATTATTTCAAATTGTGAGGACAACAACAACGACGGCAACAACAAGAAAAAGAAAACCCAGTGCTTAAATTTCCCAATGAAGACATATCTTATTCATATTGTTTGTCACAATTTTTGTGATTGTGAAATGTGGTTATTTACAGGTTAGTAGAAGAACAACATAACCAAAACTAACAAAATCACATTGAACCGTTTAAACCCCCAACAGGAATAAACTCAAACTAGAAAGTTCCTGGAGAAACTTTGAAGGGGACTCTAAAAAAGTTCAATCTGTTCCTCTGGACATTCAAAAAAACAAAAAACAAAACAAAGCAAAAAAAAATAATTCTAGATATGTTTCGTCTTACATCCGAAAGACTTCCTCAGTCTGAGGTGCTGTATTCAGCTCAGTAAAACAGCCATCAGTGTGCTAATGACCCATTGTTAGGCTGATGGTCCTTCTTGAGCATGTGATCAGCTGGTTTTGTTTGTCAGCAGCAAACTGGTTGATCCACTCTGAGAAGGTGCTATTTAAGAGACTGAGCTGAATACAGCACCTCAGACTGAGGAAGTCTTTCGGATGAAAGACGAAACGTTTCTAGATTTTTTTGCTTTGTTTTGTTTTTATGAATGTCCAGAGGACCAGATTGAACATTTTTAGATTTTTTTCTACCTGGATTATTGAGCATGCATCAGGATATTTGAAGCGGACTGCCTATTTATTTCTAAATTATTATTATTATTAAATATTATTATTAATAATAATTATGAATTTTAATAATTATACTAATTATTGATTATTAATATTATTGTTTATTAATATATTATTAATGTATTGTTTATTATTAACATATTATTAATTAGGGGAGTGGTGGCACAGAGGTTAGAGAAGGTGGGCCTGTGATCGGAAGATTGCCGGTTCAAGCCCCGGCTCCAACAACATCAAAAATGTGAGTGGGGTAGGTGAAGCACCCACACCTGCCCCCATCTTTATTCATCCCACTCTGGGCCCTTGAGCAAGGCCCTTAACCCCCACCATCTGCTCCTCCGGGTGTCCTAGATAGCAGCTCTCTGCTCCACACAGAGGGCTGTGGTAGCTCGGTGGTCTGTGGTTGCATCAGGAAGGGCATTCGGCGTAAAAATACCTGCCAAGTCTTTGTGCGACAGTTCGCTGTAGTGACCCCTAACACAGGGAGCAGCCGAAAGAAGAGGAGGAAGATTAACATTTTATTAACAATTAATAAATATTATTGATAATGTTCATATTGATAATTAATATTAAATATTGATTATTAATATTAATCATAATTTATATTAATATCTACAATTTTAACAATAATAATTAATGTTAATTAATATTAATAATAATAGGTGATAATAGGTAATAATATGTGCTTTCCATGCATTGCATATTGCACTGCCTTTCTTGCGTGTTGAACCAAAATGGCTCCATACGTTACTCAGTTTCTGTGAAGTTTTCTCCTATTCATTTCCTATGGGAAATTTGGCATTTTTGTGAGCAAAATATGTCACCATGGTAACTGCGAATGCCAATAAAAGCAATTGCACACTTCCCAGAGCCGGGCAAGTTGTTTTGATGTAAGTTTTGTGGGGGTCCACGTTGCGGTTTGGGCCACATTAAAGTTGAAAAAGATACTCTTATCAGGTCTAGAATAATAAGTGGGCAGTCACCAACTAGTTCCTGGAGTTGGTGAAATAACTCAAAATGCCAATAAAAGTAATAGCACACATCCCAGGGCCGAGCCGGTCGTTTTGATATAACTTTTGTGAGGGTAGACATTGCGGATCGGGCCACATTAACGGAGATAGAAATGTAGACACACTTCCGAGGTGTAGAATAATAGATGCCTGCCATGCAGTCCCCAATCAAATAAACTAAATCAAATAATCCAAAACAATGACAATTATTGAATTGTTCTCAAACAAGTTATCAAATAAACTCATTATCAAACAAGTAGTTCTGCTTACATGCTCATTTGTTTCAGTGAGTATGTAAGGTCTTGTCGTCTTACTTAGAACATTCATTGGAAATCCGTTGCAGAATAACTTCCCCAAACAAACATTTGAACATAAAAAGGAAGAACTTGATGCTATGTCAACACAGAGGCTAAGCTCTGGACTACTTGAAATCCCCCATGTATGGTGCGACAATATGGCTCGATGCAAGTGTTTGCTGAATTCTTCTCATCCCATCTGCTCAAAAGGAGGCAGAGGGGGATCAAGCAGAAGAGGAGATGGCAGACGAAAGGAGAGACAACTGAAGACAGAATGAGAGACAGACACAAATACGACTGGGGGGAGAGGTGAATTGGGTTGGAAAGACAACAGAGAACAATCTGAAATTAATCTGGACACTCCAGATGGTTTGAAGTTTGTTTATGTGTGTGTGAGAGCACCAGTCCATGTGTGTCTTTCTGTTACAGCTAGCCTACCCATGTGATGCTGTGTATGGCTATTTATGGGTTTTATTGTGCGTTTTGTGGTAGTTTAGTCAAGAGCATCTGTTTTTTTTTACACAGTGAACTAATTTGCATTTAATTTTATTGTAAAATAATTTACATATAAAATATATAACCCCCATATATATAATTAATTAATAATTATATATATGATATATGAATTATAGCCAAACAGAACCTATGAGAATTGTGTGAGGAACTAGTGTACACAATTTCGTTCCACCTCATGAACCACATGCTATGCGTATGACAATAAAGAAACTTGAATCCTTGAATATATTCTGTATATATATATATATATATATATA
>NC_056499.1:17720513-17721835 GCF_014905685.2 Nematolebias whitei | reverse complement strand
ACCTCATTAAACACATGCTACGAGTATGACAGTATAATACATTTAATTATATATAATTGTATATATATATATATATATATATATATAGTGTGTGTGTGTTGGGGGGTAAATTAAAATATTATCAATACACTGTCATTTTATGCATATGATTTTTATTGCACATTAGCCAAATATTTTATTTCCTAGTATCTGCATGATTTTGGTTTGTATTTAAGTAATTTAAAACACTAATACATCCATGTATTCAGTAACGAGAAGAAAATGCAAGGGTGTACCACATTTACAGTCAGAACTATTTTTTCAATATTTTAGTTCTCATTTTAATAAGCCAACATTTAATTCAAATTGCATGCAAGCACAAGGCATATGCTGTAGTATTAAAGCTGAGAGGCAATGCTAGGAGATAAATGTGAAGACAGGAGATTGTTACTCTAACATTTGGCCTAACACATGGCACATATTAGGCACCACTCAGTTGATTTCTTTCAAACACGCACTGTGATGACATAATTTTTTCTTGCAAAAGTTTGAAAATATATGATTTACATGTATGACTTAATATTCATTATTTCGCTTGCTTTTATGATATCTGTATAAAACTTGGCAGGATTAGAGAGTCATTGCCCTAATTTGAAGTGTGCAAAGAAGACTTTGAAAAGCGTGATCGTATGTCTAAGCAGAATGAGACTTGGCACTCAGAACAGTCTAACAAAGTTTGTCTTATTTTATCTTTCAGCTGAATCCTGTGGAGGTGTAGTCCAAGGCCTGAACGGCACCATAGAATCTCCTGGATTTCCCCACGGCTATCCCAACTATGCCAACTGTACGTGGCTGATAATAACGGGGGAGCGGAACCGAATCCAGCTAACCTTCGTTACACTGGCACTAGAGGAAGACTTCGATATTGTCTCAGTTTACGATGGACAGCCGTCACCTGGCAACTTAAAGATGAGGTTTGAAAACATTTTTAGTTGCTTGCTGTTCTATGGCTATATTTCTGTTTTGTGACTCCAACAGATTTTGACCTCTTGACTTTACTTTACCACTTTCTCCATCTTTACCTTTCTATGTACTGAAAAACTATTATAATTTATACATGAATTTACTTGTAAAATGTGACTGAAAAACTTTTCAAACGCAAATCATAACTGAATAATTATAAAAATAATATAAATATAATTTCAAAAGTTCAATTAACTGATTACAGTACTCCCTCATTTATTGTGGGGGATCCGTACCCTGAAGACCAGTGATAAGTGAAAAACCGTTAAGTAGGAATAGTAGTACATGTAGTAAATAGTAGTTTTAAATATATATATATA
>NC_056499.1:17716681-17719863 GCF_014905685.2 Nematolebias whitei | reverse complement strand
TATATATATATATATATATATATATATATATATATATATATATATATGTATGTGTGTGTGTGTGTTTTAAACCCTTCCCACACTCTTGCAATATTCTATACAAGGTTTCTAAACTCTAAATGTTCTAAAAGAGCACAGCATGTCATGATTTCAGTTATCTGCCATCTGCCTGCGCTCTTGGACACGCCCACTTTCCCTCTGCAGAGCAGAGACATGACATGCTGCAGGAGGAAGTTTCTCTTGCAGCTGTGGGCTGCACACAGGTGCAGCAGGTGCTAAGTCATTTAAAATATATATTTTTTTAAATAAAAATTCCATGCCGTTCGTGTGGCTCATTCATCAATCAGCGAATAGTGTGTTATGTCCAATAGTATTTTGAAAAACTGCAATAGAGCGAGTCCGCAAAACACGAACCGCGAAGTAGCGAGGGACTATTATAAATATTTTATAAATGAAAATACAGTATTGGCTACTGACACAAACTCTACGACATGGGAAGTTATTGTCTACAATGTTTAAATCTTAGAGAAAATACTGGAATAAAATAGTAAAATGGACTTTACTTATATAGTACCTTTCTATCTTATCAAGATACTCAAAGCTCTTTACACTAGAGTCTGTGCCTTCATTTACTCATTAGTACAACACTCTACTAGATCTCTACAAATAATAACCAGTGCTTTATCACATTCATACACCGATGGGACACACATCGGAGGCAATGAGGGTGGAATTGAACCCCCAGCTCTTGCATTGGATGACGACTGCTCTAACCACTCATCCACAGTTTCTCGAATAAAACCATGAATGAAATTGAAAGTTTTAAAACATCACATTTAAAGAAAAAGAAGATGCATTTATTTAGACCTAACAGCCTGATGTCTGTGCTGTGAGCTGCAGGAATGTATCCGCATTTGTTTTCAGCAGTAATTCCAAATTGTTTCAATCTGTTTTCATCTGTTGTAGTTCATGGCAACAGCCGTTTATATTGATTAACTTCTAATAATCAACAGGTTGAAGTCCAGGGATCTATTAAAATTAACATCATGGATTTTTTAAACATGGTTGAACACTACTACAGGGAGCACATGTTACCTTTAAGCCTAATTATACAGGAGAGCTCAACATCTGTGAGGAAGTGATTGAAGTGATTCCTAAAACAAATGAACAAAAAAAAAAATCAGTGTGCTTAAAATCTCTATCAATATTAAAACTAAACCTACTTTGAAATGAATAGAATAGAATATTAAGTAAATGTAAATATTTGTTTGATATTTGCTAGAAGGTTCAGTTGGTAAAGCTTTTGCCAAGACGGTCACCGAATTGAATTTCTGGGTGGAGTTTGCATGTTTTCTCCATGCATGCATGAGTTTTCTCCAGGTACTCCAGTTTCCTTCCACAGAACAAAAACATGCATGTTAGGCTGATTGGTAACTCTAAATTGTCCCTAGGTGTGAGTGAGAGAATGGTTGTTTGTCTCGCTTGTCTCTATGTGTCCCTGTGATGGACATGAGACCTGTCCAGGATGTCCCTCGCCTCTCACACAGCGACTGCTGCATATGAGCACCAATGACCCCTGTGACCCAGAAAGGAAGAGGTGGTTAAATATAATGAATGGATGGATATTTGATAGAAGGAAAAAAAAATAAACCACCATCTGGCATGTCATACATTTGTACCATAATCCCTGTGATAAAAACCAATTTTTTGATTCAACGTGTTTACCGCAGAGACATTTACAGAACTCAGTGAACCATGTTCAGCCTGAACCCTACTGTCAGTTCAGGCTAACCACTGATCAATGACACACAGTGCATCCCTCTGCCCATTTACAATTCACACGCACAGAGAAAAGGGTCATTCTTGTGACATAGGAACATAAATAAATAAATAAATAAATAAATACATACATTTATTTATCATTTATATTTTGTTTTTTTTTTCTCAAATGAGGAAAAAAAAAGTTTCACTCTTTGTTTTTTCGTATAATTAGACTCTTTTGTTGTTGGCTGACTCATGCTGGTCACACACTGTGGGATTTCAAAAATATGAAAAATAACTTCTTCACATACACTACAATTATCTCTCTCTCTCTTTCTGCCATTAACATTTACATTGGTAGTTAGGACTTTAATTTAATTATTTTTTATAAAACATACATTCTGTTTGAGAAATATAACCCCCCAAAAAACTGGTGGAAGTTATTGAAGCCATCCATCCACCCATCCATTTTCTTTTCCCGCTTATTCCATTTTGGGTCACGGGGGTCGCTGGTGACCATGTCCAGCAATCACTGTGCGAGGGGCGGGGTACACCCTGGACGGGTCGCAAGTCCATCACAGGGACACATAGAGACAAACGAGACAAACAAACATTCACTCTCTCACTCACACCTAGGGACAATTTAGAGTTACCAATCAGCCTAACATGCATGTTTTTGGACTGTGGGAGGAAACCGGAGTACCCGGAGAAAACCCACGCATGCACGGAGAGAACATGCAAACTCCACCCAGAAAGGCCCCTGGACCGGGGTGTTATTGAAGCCAAAAATATCTAATTTAATAAAGATCTTAAAGTTAACTGAGACTTCAAAACAGCAACAGGGCCTGAAGTTATGAATCTGCAGAATAAATGAGACAACAGTGGCCTAATTTGATCTGTTTTTTCTTTAAATGTTGAAACCCTCACTACAGTGATGAAACTTTCCATTTTGGTTTGCATGTTGCATATGGAAGCACTACCAGCATAAAAATAAATACATATTTAATGTCACTGGTTTGTTTTCATACTGTGAATATTTAGGATTTTCTTTTAATCTGTTTTTTTTAAGTTGTTGAGATATGGACTGATATTTTTACGGAAAGGACAGAAAGACCAGCAGCTGGCAAACCAAGAAAAGCTTATTTGTAGTGCTCTGACTCTGTGTAGGAGGGATGATGCTGGGAATGCACCAAGTATTTTTTTTAATCTGATGGTACAGTGGGTTTTTCCTTGAAAACATTTGCAACAATATTGTGTGTTGCTGTTTGAGCAAATATCTTTTTATTTTTATTGGGGTGTGAAAGGAAACTAGAGCAGCAGTTTGCATAGAGGTTGGATGTAAATGAGATTTATCTAAATATTTATCTATCTATCTATATATATATATATATATATATATATATATATATATATATATATAT
>NC_056499.1:17675370-17716671 GCF_014905685.2 Nematolebias whitei | reverse complement strand
ATATATATATATATATATATATATATATATATATATATATATATATAAATCAGATTAAATATTTTTTCAGTTTTTTGTGCTGATAAAAGCCAAGGCTGAAGCATATTCATAATAGCTTTAAAGACATTTAGGTGAAGCATTCGCTGCTTTTAAACACACATCAAAATGTGTTCTGAATTGTGCTTTCTTTTTAGGACTGAACTACAATTTTACAGGAATTTTATTCTAAACTGTTATCATATTGTAAAATACCTTACATGTGTTTTTCCTTTCTGCCAAATTGACTTAGCAATAAAAGTGTTCAAAGACAACCACATTTTTAGAAAACAAGAAGTCTTTAAAACTAAAGCACCTATTAACATGAATTTAAATTGTCATTTTAAATGTTTACGTATTTTCGCTTGGCAGTTTAAATCCATTCATTTGTGTTCATCTCTTTGTTTTTTCAACTTGTAAAGATCCCAAACTCCTCGGTGGTGTCAAACATTATGTCTGTCCCATTTTTGTCCAAAACAGTGAGAAAAAAAGTTGATCCCCAGTTAAAATGTTTCCTGGAGGGTCACTCCATTTTGGAGGCGTTCCAATTAAGCTTTAAATCTCACCATAGCACCGAGTTCACTCTGTTGTGGGTCTTCAATAAAATTTTTATAGCAATGGTTTCATAAATTGTGCAGCCCTGCAAACATTGAGCCATGCGTGTATAAATTCTGAAAAGAAGGAATGGCTTAACAAATACAACATGAGTTTATGTAAATCAATTTATAAAATTAAAAATGAGCTAACAGAACACAATATAACTCAAATCAATGTGATTATTTATTGCCTTTATAACAGCAACAGTTAAAAATCAGGAATTGAGTAAGAATATTTAAGTATTGATGGGAGATAAAGTTAATAGTGTAGGAATTGTGGTATGTTTCCTGGTGTCTAGTCCCATCTTATGTTGTGTTTATGTCTTGTGTTGTCCTTATTCCTTACTTTCTGTCTTCTATAGCAGTGGTCCTCAACCCCCAGGCCACTGACCGGTACTGGTCCATGGGTCAATGGGTACTGGGCCGCACAGAAGGGGAACCAAAGTTTTATTTTGAAAAATCACTGGATTCTCTCTACCACCTCAGTTTATGACTCACTCTTGACACAGGTCAACATACACAAGTGGGTAGTTTCAGTTTCTGCTAGGTGCATGCGCAGATCAGTTCTACATTGCTGGTGAAGAACAAAGCAACTCAGCTACGTGGTCTGGAGCAGACAGGTGGAGGTGCGCAGCCATATTTGTGCATTTTGGAGGATTACACTGCATATTTTTCAACCTGCCTGACAAAGATTGACTATTAAACTATAACTAAATAAAACTATAATTTTAACAAGCTTCCTAATATCACAGAGCTGTTGCTTCACATTTTTGCTTCTGCTCAAAAAAATCTCTGCCCCTAAAAGTTCAAATGGGTAATTTTATTATAAAACACAAACATATAATTAAACGTTTTGCACTAGGCATAAGTTCCTGTGCTTTTGTGAACAATCTGATGTGTGAATCACCGCAGGAGTTATCTGAACTTTCACTGAACGGATTAAACAGACAATGATGTCAGCTCATGAAGCTGTTTGTCATGCAATCAGAGTATTTGAAGCGAAAAATGTTTTAAATGTTTGTAAAATACACCAGAATGCAGGAAATGGCATCTACTTTATTCAAAATTCTGTTGGGGAGGACCCCCAGACCATGCCGCCTCCCCACCACCCACCACCTCCACCTCTGGTCCGTGAAAATATTGTCTGACATCAAACTGGTCTGTGGCGCAATAAAGGTTGGGGATCACTGTTCTATAGGGTTTGCGTTTTCCTAGTGTATGCCTCCATCTGGTGTTGTATTTCTGTTCCTGCACTCTCTAGTTTCCTAGTTTATCATTTCCCCTGATGTGTTTCAGCTGCATGTCCTCACAGGTGTTTTGTCTCATTAGTCACTGTATATAAGTCTGTGTCCCTCGGTTAGTCCTTTGTCCTGGCATTGTAAGCTGTCCACTGATGATGTCCTGTCTACTCCCTGTGCACCCCTGGATCATCTATGTGAGTTTTTGCTGCTCTGTCAGCCTTTTCTGCTATTTATTGTAAATAAATAATTTATGTAATATTCTGCCCGAGTCTTGGACTTCCTGCCTGCACCATTGGGTTTATCTACACCAGCACTCCCGTTTACGACAAATGGAAGCCAGACTGAGATGGTTTGGACATGTCCAGAGGAGGGACATTGGGTATAATGGTAGAAAGATGTTAGAAATGCAGCTGCCAGGACAAAGACAAAGAAGATATATATGGATGCAGTTAGAGAGGAGGACATGGACATGGAGTGGGGAAAGAGGATGCAGAGGACAGAGTGAGATGGAGGAGGATGACTCACTGTGGCGACCACTGAAGAAGGAAAAGCCAAAAGAAGAAGAACAACAATTAAGTATTCCTATGTACAAATCCTCAACATATGCTGAACGTCAATAACTGGAATGGAAACAGTTGTAGGATGTTGAAAACGGCAAGAAAAGCCAAACTGCCAACAATGTGAGGTTGTGGAAAACAGTTTTATGTCAAAGGTCAGACTGAAATGATCTGAGTGTATTGTTGAACCCATGTGCAGGCAGACACCAGAGATCCAAGGTAAAAATAAAGACTATAATTTATTAACAAAAAACAAAACAAAAGCAAAAGCTGTCATGACAGCAAAAAACTTACATGAAGGGAAGAAACGATGAGTGGAACAGAACATGACAGACTTTCTCGCACAATACAAGGACAAAGGAAAAAACCAGAGATGCTGAATGTATAGGGGACACTAACGAGACATAATGACAAACACCTGGAGTGATTAGAATTTGTGACAAGTGAGACAGGAGCTGACAACTAGGAGGGGAAACACTGGGGAGTGCAGGAAGCACAAGGAATAAAGAACAGAGAGGACAAAATCACAGATTCCCACACAGACACCCCATGCCTGAGCACAACAACAAGACAGGGTATCTTGATGCATGCTCAAGAATCCAGGTAGATACGTCTACCAAGGTTAAGGTTTTGTCCAAATGGACAAAATATGAAAGGTTTCAACAAAGAAGAATATGTCCAAAGGACCTGACTTAACCTAGTAGACAGGGTAGTTATATTGCTTCAGCAAGGTTTCTATCAGGCAAACATTGTAAATCTCACTGGTGGTTTGTGCTGTGTTGTTCAAGCTCTTTCAAAGAAACAAAGCAACGGGCAACATTGAGGAGTGTAGCTGCAGTTGTCGATTGAGGACACTTAGCGCAGCAGATGAAACACATCGTGTTTACTTCTCTTCAAAATAAGATGTAGCAGCAGGTTCTCTGGCCTGAGGAATCAAAATTTTTAATATTTGCCGGTAGCAGGAGGCAGTTTGTTGGACAAAGATCTGGAGCTAAACAATGTTTGAAGTGAACGGTGATGCATGGTAGAGTTTTCTCAAACATTTGGAGCTGCATTCCTGTCAAATAAATATGGTCAAATTTAATTGTGTCCTCCGTACTGAAAAATACAAACAGATACTCTTCCATTGTGCAACACTGTTAGAAAAAGATCTGATTATCCCCAGATTGAGTCAGCAGCAGAACAAAGATCCCCCCCCCCCCCCCCCCCAAAATCCAGCCAGTGCCATTTGGCATTCTCTTCAGCATGAAACGAACAAGGAGTCCTGGAAGTGATAGTTCAGCCCGCACATAAATCTGAAGTCAACATTACTGAGTGTGTCTGGGATTACACAAAAAAAAAATTGAGCCATTCTTCATTTAAGATGAACAAGCAAAATTAAATATATTTTTTGTGACGCCTACTTTTAATTTACCTGGCCTTAGAGCGATTTTATAGGATCTTGTTTGCATTTACATACAAACAAACACACAAAAAAGTTGATTTTGATTCGATCCACAACACATGACTGAGAAAGATTTGTTTGAATCTGGTTCACTGTGCAGTACTTTAATTGATTCATAGTTTTCTTGAGAATCATGTAACCCAGCGATCCATGCAGCTAATTTCTCAGTCTTATGTTTTCACCTTGTCCACCATTTTGGGATTAAGTGTGAAATCTCACGAGATTTTGCAGGATTTGAGTTTTAAAGAAAAAAAACATGGCACCTCCCGTTTTGGAGAGCAGGTGTGTGACTGGGGAAGTTCAGAGCTGCTGCAGGTGGGCATTAAACCATCTCATTAATTTTTTTATGTTTTGACTGCCGTATACTTACTTACTGGTATGCTTTTCAGTTTCTAAATGTCTCTATGCTGTGAGAAACTGTTGTGTTTTGTGCTTAAGACTGGAAACAAACTGGTGTCTGTTTTGTTGTTTGTGACTAATCCAAATTGTTTGTTGGCTTGCAGCCTTTAAATATAAATGGTCAAACACTATTTAATGAATCAAATGTTTGTTATATTGTATTTTTGTGCAATATTTAACATTTAATTCTACTATGAATTTGAAGAGTACTCTATTTGTGAATTATTGTTTATGAATTTGTCTTATGATAACCAATTTAGTAAAGTAATTTATGTACATGTAGACCATCGATATAGTAATCCCATGTATTTTGGGAGTGGTGGCGCAGAGGTTAGAGAAGATGGGCCTGTGATCGGAAAGTCACAGGTTCAACTCCAAGCACCATCAACATCAAAATGTGGGTGGAAAAGGTGAAACACTCACACCTGCCTCCACCCTCATTTGCCCCACTCTGGGCCCTTGAGCAAGGCCTTTAACCCCCACCATCTGCTCCCATATAACAGGTCTCCCTTGAAAATTAGTTCTCGTGACTCAATGAGACTACCTGTATAAATAAAGGGTAATTAAAAAAAACATTAATGGTATTGATAGTGATTTTGATATTAGTATTAGAAAATTACGTTAACTTGATCCTGTGTAAAGGCCAGATTTCCTATGATGGAGGCCAAGTTTCCTGACGGTGACCTACCACTAGGCTTCAGGCCCAAAGAACTCGGAGTCAGAATTTGATCTGTTTTGTGCGGTAGGAGACGTTGTAGCCTGCTCCTTCCACACACCCTCAAAAACCTTTACATTCACTAAAGGCCCCTAAAGACTTATTTAGTCTTTACTGACTTATCAAACTGTTTATACCCCTTGAACTTATCTGGGCTACTGCTCTGGTCTTGGTATCTCGTGAATTGTGGGATTAATACCAGCGTTTTGATCTAGTCTGGATCATTTGCAAGATCTGTTCATCTATGTATTAAACGATTTTGTGCTTATTGAAATAATTCAAGTTCAAGTAGGTTTTATTATCATTCACATGTTGTGGTACATGAGGTGGAATGAAATTGTGTAAACGGGGTCCCAGTTACATCCAACAATAACAAAAATATTAGGGATTCACGATATTATTGGCATGGTATCGGCCAATATTATCAAAAGTTAAATATCGGACATTGGCCATTCCATCAAAATAACTCTCCTATATAAAAGGCGGGTGCTGTTTTTGTATGACAACCCAGTGACGAGGATGCCTGCGCTCCCAGCACAACGTTAAGAAATACGCTAAACACTAATAGTGCTAAACAATACGCCGAACAACTGCAGCACAAACATGAGTCTGTGTGAGCAGATGAGTATGAATGAATACAGCAGCATATAACTTTTACTTTTACTTGATTATTAGCATCTATCATATATGCTACAAACACAACACAGATATTTTAACTTTACACTTTGTTTATTTCCATATTAAATCTAAACCAAGTCTATGTATTCACTGATATGATTCACTTTTAAGAATATTAAAGATAATTCTCTGACCCTAAACTAATAATTACTTGCACACATTGAACCTATGGAGTGAGCTGGATGATCAGCATTTTGTCAAAACCCTGCACATTTATGCTCAAAAATAAATAAAAAAATCACCCTGCAAGTCAGTGGGGCTTTTTAGTCGTTATAGTATGCTGCTTATTACGTAACCACCACTTCATTACTGATTAAAAATGTAGGTTTGTAGATAACTGCTTTAGCGAGTGAACTGAAAAAAAAAATGGCTGCTCCAACTTTTTGCCAGACTGGTGACTCTGTCATTTATGGCAATTGACTCCACATTTATTTAGCATCCATGTTTTTTAATATTTCAGAGGTTCTCTTGAAGGCTCTCAAAAGATCAGCAGAGGAGAGGTCTATAGGTGTTTCAATAGCCCCTTGCCTCAAGTGCAGTGGACTATTGCAGGGAACCCCATTGCATTGCTATTTAAATCAACTGAGAAGTTCATGATAACTCTTTTGTTATTTATTTGCACTACTGCTGATGTTAGCACTTCTTTACAGACATTGCTTGGGACATGCAACATAGTGCTGACTTGAGACCACAGGGCAGCCTTCTTCTGAGCCTTTTTTGGTCCCCCTAGTGTGTGCCACAGCCAGCCTGACCCAGCTTTAAGCCGTTCTCTGGCTCAAGGGTTAAAAAAAAAATCATATCCCCCTTGCTCTTTTTCACCTTTTAAGACTGCAAATTATTTTTTTATTCACAGTACTTTATCATGGCCACATAAGAGCATATTTCAATTATCCTTCTGCTGTCACTCCTGTTTCTGAGCTCTGCAAGGCCGCTTGTCAGCAGCCTGACAGAAAACCTCCACCTCGTCCTCTCAGCTTCTTTCTGAAAAGTGTGAGACCTGCTGATACGAACCAGTCAAGCTGCTGGCACGGACAGCACGATTGAGCCTAAAAGAGGTGACTTCCATTTCTTTGTTCACAAAGAGATGCACAGAAGACACAGGATATACTATATCTACATTTTGCAGCCACCACTTCAACTCAGACTTGTGTGAGGAGAATGTTTTAGTATCATATATTGAAGAAGTGATGAACTGGCATTTGTGGCCTCCGCTTTCCATTCCCAGCTGTGCGTCAGTAGCAGTAACTTTACTTCAGCCCACTCACTTTGGTGGCTGATGTCAACAGTGTGTAAATATTTATTTCAAAAAGTGAAGAACTTCTTCCACTTAGATATTCTGGCCTTTGCTATCCATGTGTCCTGTAGAGTGGAAGAAAGTAAGCAACTATTGGTTTTCAATCATTTTATTTCATAAAATGTCCCAATTTTCTCTCAGTTGGAGTTCAAAAAGCATTTAAAGTAATTTGTACCACTTAATACACACAGTGAAGATGGACATCAGGCAATTAGGAAACACTAAAATTGGCAGAAAAAGTTTTTTTATTTAGTCCAAATATTTGTTCTCTTTTTCAGGAGACCAGATATTGTTTTGATCAATAGAGGGGTGTCTTTGAAGTCTTTGTCTTTATCGTTTAAGACTAGTACTCTGACACACTGACTAAAAAACTAATAGATTTTACCGTCAACTAGGACTGGACGATATGGCCAAAACTTTTATCATGATATATTTCTTAATTTTAGTCGATAACGATATAATTCAGATATCGATATAAACAATATAAACGCTTCAGAAAAACTGTACCAACTGTACAAATAAATTAATGTTCACCTTTTTATTTGTATTTAGCCTTCAAACATATTTGAAATCATTAATAGTTCTTACTTTAAACAACAACATAACCCTAACCCATGCAGCAAACGCAGATGTTTGCTGCATGGGTTTCTCTTTTGATACAGCTGGGGGTGTTTCATGGACACGTTGGCTCAAGCTTTTATTTTGATTCATCTTCTAACTCTCAGCATATTCTATCGAGTGGAAACGTGGAACAAGTTAGTTGTGTTCCTACCGCTAGTTGGAACGACTCCCTGGCACATTTTGCAGCACACTGAAACCTGGAGTTTATCAGATCTTAGATAGCTGAACCACTTCCACACTGCCAAATTAGTTTTCCTCTCTTATCACTTATGTCATCTGCTTTCTCTTCCCTTGTGAAAGCTTGTTCAGTCACATTCTGACCGTCATGGGCACTCGTTTTGACGCGAAAACTTACCGCACATTGGCGCTTAGCCTAGCCTAGCCTGCTACCTCTGACTCCTTTGAGCTGTGGTGTACGTCAACAAGCACTCTCGTAGTTGTGTCGCGGCTTTTTCTGTTTGGATTGAAACTGACGCGGCCGCTTCAACTCGAACAGAAAAAGAAATGCATCAATGAAACGTAATCATAACGTAATGTTGAAAAATCAAAAATGTGTTTAACACTCATTTCACCGTTATTGAACAAAAGTATATCGTGATATATATCTATATGGAATTATTGTCCAGGCCTACCGTCAACCAACAGAAACAACATTAACTTTGATTAATTATAATTTTAAAATCTTACTGAGAAGCAAGAACCATTTGTAAACACAACTTTTTCATTTTCTCAACTGTACTTTCATTTTAAAGCTGTTTTCTGGCTCCTGACATACTATAACCACAATGCTAAAAGCTATACACAGTTTGGTGCTAATATTATTGAATGAGGCTGTAAATGCATGGCATTAACATTTGCTTACATATAGATCTGAGCTTTGGTTGACTCCTTATTTGGCTGTGGGCAGATTTGATAAAGACTTCCAAAATGTTAACAAACGGATTTACATCAGCCTGAATATTGTGTCCTTTAGAAACTGTAAGCTTATGATATTCAGTCAAAGGTTTGATTTATTCTTTGTCAGAAACAAATTCAGCATGTACAGTATACACAAATGAGAAGACTGCTAAGAAGTCAGTCTAACACCTTAGTGGAGTGTTTTTTGATTTGTAAAAAAAAAATAACACTATATATATATATATATATATATATATATATATATATAATATATAATATATATATATATATATATATATATAATTAATTGAATAATCTGAATCTTGTTCAAAATATAGACTTGGAGTTTGAATGTGCATGTGCCAGAGCCAGTCTAAGGTTGTACAGAATCTTAAGGTGAATTTGATTCGGGATCTGTTTAGCCAATTATCTGACACCCACCAATGCATCACTAAAATCATTTAAAAATGTGCATGTTTCATCATTTGTGCCTCTGAGGTAACAATTTTTTTTTAGTACTGGAAAGTTACAAATAAAACCAGAGAGGATGAAACATTTCATAAACTGATGATACTAATGAAAACAAGTTGCTCACCGTTACTGTAGTTACGCATATTGAAACTTGGAATAAAACACTTATTTTTAACAAGCTTCATAATGGTGGTTCTTTTTTTTTTTTTTTTTCCAAGAGAAATTTTGTGGTGCCTTCAGGGCCCTCATTTCAAAGAAACTGAATATAAGAAAGACATGATCTGACAGGATGCTCCTAAATGTGTGTGTATATATATATATATATATATATATATATATATTAAACGGATAAACAGCTCTCTGCTTTTTACATCCATTACATTTTTAAATATGTTTAGTGAACATATTTCACTTGAAAACTGTCACGGTTGTAAAATCAGGATAAATAGATTAAAATAAATGTAAGTTTAATATTTGTTAGCACAATTTTAATTAGTTTGTCCTTATTTTTGCAGTTTAGGTAAATGTACCATATAGACAAATGCTTAGTAAGAATATATACTCCTACAAAGAGAAGTCCAAGCAACATATTTTACTCAAAAGATGGCAAAACTTCAAGGTGTTACATACAGTAAATTAATGCTATTAAAAAAAGGATTAAAATGTGAGCAATATATGTTTCTAGTTTCATAGTTGCCAAGTTTTTACACATACTTCACAAATTCTGACTGTAAAACTAAAATAAAAAAAAATGACAGATTCCTTTAGTCAGCACACAAGAGACATTGTAGATGCAGCTGGCAGTAAGAAAATTTGATAATAACATTTTTCTGTAAGTGTACTCTTGTGCATTTTACCAACGATTGCATTGATGCTGCCAGTGAACTAGAGAAAAATAGCAGGATAAGAACTATTTAGTTAATAAAATAATCTGGAATTAAACAACGTCTTAGGATATTACAAAAGCAGGCAGCAAAAACTTAACATAGCTTGGTATAACTATATAGAATCCTCCAAAATATCAATAAAGTAAAACAAACAAATAACAATGTTAATACAATTTATTAAGGACACATGCTTTAATACTTGAAGCCAATTTGTTTTTTTTTGTTTTTGGAAAAAAACAATATAATTTTTAATATTCATACATATTAACGTTTGCTTAATTCAAATAAATAATGAGTTTGAGTTCAATGATCTTTGTTTTCACCATGGGGCAATTTGTTATCAATGATTCTTTTGATTCAGCGATTTAGGCCTCGGTGGATCAGTACATATTCCAATGCATTGTAATCATGCATAGTAAAAGAGCAGCACCAAAATAAATACATTTATAAAAAAACATGAAAATGTAACAATGTGAACCAGTTGATACAGTATCGAAAACAAAACAACAACAACAACAAAAATAAAATTCTTTTTTTGTTGCGTTATAATTTTTTGGCCAACTTTTTTTGAGACCAGCCAATGTTGTGCTCAAAAAAGTAGCCTTGCTGTGAAAGACACACCTGTCATTCCTGCTGTTTAATCAGCTTGATATGCTTAATGAGGTAAGTGTAAATTATATTCAACAAAGTCCATGCTCAATAATCCAGGTATACAATCCAATATTTTTCAGTCAGTCAGTTTCTTTTTTTTTTTTGTTCTGAAACGTTTCGCCTTAGATCCAGAAGGCTTCATCAGTCAAGGAAACGCAAAACACAAAACTGATTCTTCCCCCAACAACTTACTCCAAAGTGGAACAAACCAGTTTTGTGTTGTGCGTTTCCTTGACTGATGAAGCCTTCCGGATCGAAGGCGAAACGTTTCAGCACAAAAAAAGAAACTGTCCAGATGACCTGAATGAAAAATGTTGGATTGTATACCTGGATTATTGAGCATGGACTTTGTTGTTTTCAACCGGTTTGACACGACTGTCAACAAGGAAGAGGGCTGGCAATGGAGGAGGGGGTGTACCAAAGAGACAATCTTAGCACAAACAGAACTGGTTTGTTCCACTTTAGAGTAAGCTGTTGGGAGAAGAATCATTTTTGTTGTGTTTCCTTGACTGATGAAGCCTTCCGGATCGAAGGCGGAACTTTTCAGCACAAAAAAAGAAACTGTCCAGATGACCTGACTGAAAAATGTTGGATATAAATTATATTATATATACAGTATAATAATGAACAGGTCAACCACTCAGTCTACTTTTAGGTACATTACCGTCAGCCTTGATGCATTAAATGTAACTCCACGTAAGAATGGAGTCCAAAGTTCATCAGATTTCAAAGAGTTGGACAAGATGGAAAACATTTATTTGGCCTTGTATCATGCCACAAATGACTCTGCAGTTGTTCTGCGTTTGTATTGGCTCTAACTGAGACCAGCATTGATGGAAACAAAACAGCTCAATGCACATGCTAATGTTTGATGATGGTGCTGAGGGCAATGGGCAAATCTCAGTTTTTCATGACAAAAACACACTTATAGGTCATAATACTTCACAAGGAGGATCTGAAGCTGAACACAGACACTCATAGGAAAAACCAGCTGGCAGATCTTTCTAGTTTTGCTGCGTTGGCTAACTTCCCTATGAAGTCAACAAGAATAAACTAGCCTATTATAATTATCTCAGAAAGCTGAAGCTGTGTGAATCATGCATTTTGGTCCAATATAGCCTGAGGAAAACTGTGCAATGACATCCCGTGTTGTCAGAGCTTTCAGGCGTGTCCCCTGAGATGTAGTGGTCTGTACTTATTGTGGCTCCAGCTTTGTGTTTGTTGAAGCCCTCTGCACTGAATGTAAACACATCTCCACAGGTTGTGAGGAAGGATTTAAGTAGCATGTTTCAGCACATGTACACTTTTTAAAAAGCATTCCAACAGTTTACTTTTGGTTCCATAAATAGAATATGACTTAAGCTTTTTTTTACAAAATCATTGCTATGCCTGAGATTGGCTTTAGATTCATAGATATGCCTCTTTTATTGGAAAATTTTAAAAAGTGATAATAATAATTTAAAGTGCTAGTGTATTATTTCCAGGTCTCTCTTGGAAATGAGTCCCCAAGTCTCAATGGGATTAATCTGTATAAATAACGGTTGCATTAATTAATTCAATTGTTTAAGCTGATTGGGCAATTTATTGGTGATTTCATATAATAAAAATAATAATAAATATTTGCAAATGTGCTTGAAATTGCTTGTTCAAACCTTTTTTGAATGACAAGTTTTTATTGAAAAGTATATATATATATATATATATATATATATATATATATATATATCACATCTTGAAATTATAAAAATCAGTTTAGTTTGTTACAAATTGTTTGATTACATACAACTACACTGATGTAACAATCTCAGTGAAAAGTTGTCTTTAACGTCTATACCTGAATTTCCAAAGGTCCACTTTAATATTCAAGGTGTTGTGGTTTAACGAGCACATTCTGTAGTTGGCACTAAATGCAAAAGTCTCTGCATAACCTGGCAGCCCTTGTTATAGTCAGATCTTGAAGTGTTTCAAAAACTCTCTGGAGGTGTCACTGGATGCTAAGCTTTAATCTTCAAGGACCCTCATAAATGTTTAATAAAATCTTGGTCAGGTGACTGTTGAAGAAAATTCATAAAGTCAGCACTCTTAGATTTTCTTTTGTCATCAGTTATTTCTTTTGCAAAGCTTTAAGGTGCATTTTAGGCTCATTCTCCTACAGAGGAAAGGATCCTTTTCTGCGAAGATGCCAACAGAGTTGAGTTTTTCACTAAAATATGGAACGTTGCATATTTTTCTTTTCAGGCACAGTGATTGCATACTTGAATATTCACACTCTGGATTTCTTGTGGGACTGTAGATTTACCAAGAAAACCTTAAAAGCAATTTAATGAGCTCTGCCAAGTGAATTTTGTCAGCTTTGGTGACGTGTGTCTACAGTTTAAAATGTTGAACAAGGGTGTTTGAGGTATACTAGATCTGTCAAAATCTTGTTTGCAAAAAACCAACCAAACAAAAAAAAAGCCACAAAGGACAGGACAATTGGAAAAAAATGGCCACAGAAGGACTCCTACATCTGCATGCTCTTTGTGGACATCTGCCTTCAATACCATGATTCCCCCAAACCCTGATGGACAAACTACTCACACTAGGACTAAGCCCCTCCATTTGCAACTGGTTTGTAGACTTGTTAACAAATAGACCACAGTCTGTGAGGATCCACAACTTCTCATCTACCATAATCCTCAGCACTGACTCCCCCAGGCCTGTGTGTTGAGCCCCATCCTGTTCACTCTGCTCACATATGACTGCACACCTACCCATCCAGGCTGTCACATTGTACATTTTTCAGACAATACAGCGGTGGTTGGTATAAGTGGTGAACAACATTGTGTAAACAAGGTCCCAGTTACATCCAATAATAAAATGTAAATGTAAAAGAAAAACAGTAATAAGATCTAAGAATATGAACTAAGAAAAACACTAACTAACAATGCACTAAGCACTAATAGCATAAAAACAATAAGCTGAACAGCAGCAATAACATGAGTCTGAGTGAGCAGATGAGTACGAATGAACACAGCAACATGAAACAGATCAGCAGCAACATGAAACAGATCAGCAATAACATGATGTGATTTTTTTTTCACAGTGATGATCCTGGTTAGAGATTCATGAGTCTAACAGCCTCAGGGTAGAAGCTGTTCCTCAGTCTAGTGGTTCTACATTTAATGCTCTTTAACCTCCTTCCTGAGGGGAGCGGGGCCAAAAGTGTGTGTGCTGGGTGAGTGGGGTCCTTCATGATGCAGGTGGCCCTCTTTCTGCATCCAGAGGTGTAGATGCCTGTTATTGTGTGGAGGCTGACTCCAACAGACTTCTGAGGAACAATTGGTCCTCACTATGTAATATGTGTTGGAAAAATGGGCTACAAGGTAACAAATTCCAAGACACCCCCCCCCAAAAAACAAAACAAAAAACAAACAAAAAAAAAAACACACACACAAAGAGCGGGTTGCACATTGCTGTGTCCATATACTGTACATATGTGTGTATCTTTTTCCCTTACTTTTGTTAGCATTTATATTCTGAAAAGCACTTTAAGTATAAAATGTGCTATATAAATACATTTTCCATTGCCTTCATATTTTTGTGTAAAATGAGTTTTTGACTTGATTTTGTGATAATGTTAAAGATGGGGGGGGGGGGGGGGGTAAATAGTTTTGTTAAACAAATCATCTTGCTTTTGATAAATGTTACTAAGTCATTACTGTTTTATGATAATTCAATGGAGCACCTCGTAACCAAAATTTAAATGAAAAACTGACCTAGCCAGGAGCAAGGCTTCAAGCTACTGGTAAAGATACAGGCAGCAGTTGCAGCATTTGTATAAATTTTGTATACTGCAGTAAAAAGGGCCTCAGAGTAAAAGGAAAGGAAGCACAATGTTTGAAGTCCTGATTCTGACTTCAATTGAAAGTGGAGAGAAATATCTAACTGATCACATCTCGTTGAAAAATACATTTGCACACTTCGTCTTGTGAGCAGACAAACTTGTGTACATACACATGCACATATGCACACAAACATAAATATATATTATATACACACACACGCTAAGATAACGGTGATTGTTAAGAAAATGAATAAATAACAAAAAGCATATTTTCAGAGAAAAATAGGCCAACACTAGATAACCAGACAATGGAACTAATCCAGACGTACCGTTAGGGAAGGAAGAAGGAAAGTAAAGACAGTTAGAAAGTGGGGGAGGGCTGAAGGTAGGACTTCTGGGGGGAAAGAAAAAGAACCACAGGACCAGAGAAGGACTTAAACATACTCACACATTCTCACATATAGAGGGTGGATACTAAAGCTGGTAGAACTAAGTCCCTCTGCGGTTGGTAGTTCTGTCCATCTGTCTTAGTCTTATTGTATTCTTGATAATTCTTTAAGCTGCTTCGACTTGTCACCAACACATCAGAAAGTTGAGTACACTTTCCCTGTTGTGATAAGAGTTGAACAGACACTAAAACCCAGAAAAAAATGCATATTTTTTTTGCCTTATAAGCAATTTCTTTTAACTCTTGTTTTTTCATTTGTTCTGCTGTCTGTCCCACTGAACAGAGTGGGTACTGTGGTTAACACGATTATAATTCTATTCATTTGAAAAAGCCTCAAAGGAAAGTGCTACTGGAAACTTCTGCCATGATTATCAAACACTTTTCCTCATACAGGTTTAAAAATGAGTTTAGATAACAGCTTTTACAAGAATGGCATCAAACCACAGCAGTTAATATTTTTTTTAATACATTTTCTTCTGCGACATAACCTAGCTCTCTATTATTCACATGAATGCTTGTTATAATCTACCATTCAACTTTAGTCACTCAGTGCCAAATGAGTCTGTGTATGCAGTTTTTTTTTTTCCATAGCAAATGCTTTTTTTATATGGAGTCATCTAATTTTATCTAAATGCTCTCAAGATTTTACATATAGTGTCACAATCTGTATCTTTTAGATAGTTTTTGATACATTTTTTAGTTTGTTCATTTTTTTTTTCTTGTATTGCAATTGTTTTTGCATGTTTCAGGTTGTCAGTTCACTCATCCCCAGTATTTTTCCATAGACAGTTTCTGCTCTGCCTCACCCACCTACACCTGTTCCCCATTTCTATTAGTCTCAGCTGCAGCCACCTATTTCATTAGTACATATATTCAAACCCACATGCACACACACACATGCACATACATACGCACACATATATGCATATATAGTGAAGTAGAACCATTAGTGTAAAAATATATATAATAAATTGAGTTTTTTTTTTCCCCCATATTAAAAAAATTACCCTTTTCTTTGGGATGATCATTAGTTTTTATGTTTTTACTTTTTTTATTTTAACAAGCGCCTGGTAAAATACTGATAACACTAGCACAAGGTGGCATTAATGCACAAAGTTGTCTGCCAACCACTAAAGTGCTTTCAACCACAGGGGTGCTTTTTTCATCACAGTTGGCAAAAAGACTCAAAGTGATCTCACGTCAGTTTCTGCCATTGTTGCAGTTTTATTTGGAAAGGATAATGCAGTGGGACAAACCACCACTGATGAGTTATACCGTTACTGCTAGAACACGTGCCCACCTATGCCTATAGATGATTGAACTTGTGAAAAATGAAGGAACAGAAGCCATCAGAGAAACTTTTAATTTGGGGCACTTGTGGTAATGAAAGTATTACCTTTAGAAATAAGTTATCATCTTGATCGTGGAACATTTTTTTAAATGAAAGCAAACTGGCAGTAGTCTGTTAAGAAGCACTGAGTTCTTTAACTTGTCTATTTTAGTTCCAGGGTGTGGGATTGTGAACATTCTGTTAGGTGTCAAAATACTACTGAAATGTTTGTTTGCTACCATGTGAGTGTGTCCTCTGTGGCAGCCATCTTGATAGGAGGTCCACTTCTAAATCCAGCTCCTTTATTCAAAGTGGGCTGATAATAGCAGGAATTTGATTGGTTGAGAATTAGAAGAAAGTCAAAGTAATTAAAAGAATAAACTGACTTGTAAATTGTGCATCTGCATACATAACATGTTTGCTCAATATTTCATTACCAATAAATAATTGTTAATGTTTATATTATTTATATGAGATTAAACTTTGTTGTTTTCCCACTCTGGAAGGCTGAGATGATTGGCCAATTTGAATTGAAGGCAGTGTCTGACTGGGTATATACAAACCGGATTCAAAAAAAGTTGGGACACTAAACAAATTGTGAATAAAAACTGAATGCAATGATGTGGAGATGGCAAATGTCAATATTTTATTCGTAATATAACATAGATGACAGATCAAAAGTTTAATCTGAGTAAATGTAATATTTCAAAGGAAAAATATGTTGACTCAAAATTTCATAGTGTCAACAAATCCTCAAAAAGTTGGGACAAGTAGCAATAAGTGGCTGGAAAAAGGAAATTGTGCATATAACAAACAGCTGGAAGACCAATTAACACTAATTAGGTCAATTGACAACATGATTGGGTATAAAAAGAGCTTCTCGGAGTGTCAGTGTCTCTCAGAAGCCAAGATGGTAAGAGGATCACCAATTCCACCATTGTTGCACAGAAAGATAGTGCAGCAATACCAGAATGGTGTTACCCAGCGTAAAATAGCAAAGACTTTTAAGTTATCATCATCAACTGTGCATAACATCATCAAAAGATTCAGAGAATCTGGAACAATCGCTGTGCGTAAGGGTCAAGGCCATAAAACTCTACTGGATGCTCGTGATCTCCGGGCCCTTAAACATCACTGCACCTAAAACAGGAATGCCACTGTCAAGGAAATAACAGAATGGGCTCAGGAATACTTCCAGAAAGCATTGTCAGTGAACATAATCCACCGTGCCAGCTGCTGTTGCCAGCTGAAACTCTACAGTGCAAAGAGGAAGTCATTTCTAAGCAAGCTCCACAAGTTCAGACATTTGCACTGGGCCAGGGGTCATTTAAAACGGAGTGTGGCAAAATGGAAGACTGTTCTGTGGTCAGATGAGTCACGATTTGAAGTTCTTTATGGAACACTGGGACGCCATGTCATCTGGACCAGAGAGGACAAGGATAGCCCAAGTTGTTATCAACACTCCGTTCAGAAGCCTGCATCACTGATGGTATGGGGTTGCATGAGCGCTTGTGGCATGGGCAGCTTGCATGTCTGGAAAGGCACCATTAATGCAGAGAACTATGTTCAGGTTCTAGAACAACATATGCTCCCATCTAGACGCCATCTCTTTCAGGGAAGACCCTGCATTTTTCAACACAATAATGCCAGACCACATTCTGCAGCAATCACAACATCATGGCTACATAGGAGAAGGATCCGGGTACTGAAATGGCCAGCCTGCAGTCCAGATCTTTCACCTATAGAGAACATTTGGCGCATCATAAAGAGGAAGGTGCGACAAAGAAGGCCCAAGACGATTGAACAGTTAGAGGCCTGTATTAGACATGAATGGGAGAGCATTCCTATTTCTAAACTTGAAAAACTGGTCTCCTCTGTCCCCAGACTTCTGTTGAGTGTTGTAAGAAGAAGAGGGAATGCCACACAGTGGTAAAAATGGACTTGTCCCAACTTTTTTGGGATTTGTTGACACCATGACATACGGAAACAACAAATTTTTCCCTTAAAATGATACATTCTCTCAGTTTAAACTTTTGATCTGTGATTTGTGTTCTATTCTGAATAAAATATTAGATGTTGGCACCTCCACATCATTGCATTCAGTTTTTATTCACAATTTGTTTAGTGTCCCAACTTTTTTGGAATCCGGTTTGTATATGGGTAGACTGCTGGATGTAAGGGGGAGTCTGATGGAACGGTTGCCGTTTTGGTAGCTGATGTTTTTGTGATGCCTGGAAAACAATAAACCAACTTGATGACCCCTCTTTTCAAGCGACACCTCTCTTTGCTACATTGGTGTCAGAAGTTGGAATTTATTACTCCTGTGATTTCAAGACGATAAGAAGCTAAATGAGAGGTGTAGGACTTGGAAAGATTTGTGGGACAAGGAAAAAAACCTCCTGCCAACATGGAAGAAAAAGAAGTTGGAGGAGTAACTGAGCCAGATCCACCACCTGAAGGAGCCATGGCTGGTGAAGATGACTTTGAACCAGTGGTTCGGCCTAAGCAGACTACAGTTGGTGCTGTGAGTAAAGAACGTTCTGAACTTGACATCTTTGATGAAATGAGAGAATTTATGCAACATTCAAAGTTAACTGACGCAATACTGTTTGAACAGATTAAACAGTTGAGCAGTAATATACCACATCTGCAGCATGATGCTTATTCTGAAGATTGAGACTTCTGTCCAGACTGTCATTTCTACAACAGCAGTTTTCCCAAGGCGAGGTACTAAGCAACTGCCTCATCTGTCTGCAGCAGAGCCACCATCAAGGAGCCTTCGCTCACCAAGCTGAAGCTCATTCTCCGTTTCAACCACACCTCTCTGTGCTACAGTCTTAAACCATAAAACGGAGAAGAGCGAGAAATGCAAACATTATAATAAATAAATAAATAAAACTTGAATTATTAAAAAAAAAAGTTTCTTTTTGTATTGTCAATAAACGCATAAAAGCAAGTCTGTATTTGATGAATTTGCCTCTGTTCATGGGACATGTTCGGAGTCGTATAATGTGGCCTTCACAATCATGAACCTGGCTACATGAGATTTTTGAACAATCTTTTGTGCATATGTCTTTACCTTTCCATGTTCCAGCGTTTTACGTTTTGCATGCATCACTCTTTTTGATGACCAAACTTTTTAATTCTGAACAATGACCTTCTATGTTGTTTTAGCACAGTTACTGAAGTGGAGTTATCACGATGTGAACTCCCATTCCTTATTTGCTCCCCTATTTTTCACTTTATTTTTATTACTAATATTTTTTTTATCTCGTTTTTTTTCCACTGCCGAAGTCTCTGAAGCTCAATATTTCCTCAGCTATATAAAGTTAGTGTGGCACATAATGACCCTCTGTTGTTCTTTACTGGGCTCTATAGATGACTCCCCAGTTTCCAACAAACACTGAAGCATTTTGTTAGAACAAAACTCAATCTGTATTGTTGTCAGGAATAAAAGTAGCTGGAAGGGTTTATGGTCTCTGCAGCAGGCTGTGGACTGATGCTGAGATCAGCTGTTGGGCTGGACTGTAGAACTGATGAGAACATTTAGATCTGCAGGCCCCCCACATCACCAAACACCTGTTACTGCTGAGACACAATGGGGGGTGAGAGATGCACAAGAAAAAGATGAAGTTATAAGAAGAAAAAAGTTGCAGGTAGAGAGAGCGCAGAAAAGCAGAAATGGACTTGAGCACACAGCTGCTTTGTGAGGGAGTGAGATAAAAATGTAAAGTGGAAGCCAGCAGGCAGGTTTTACTTTGAGCTGAGCTTTACAAACTTCACTTTAATCACTGGTCCAGAATGTGCACACACTACCATCTCTTTTCTCTCAAATATACATTTTCTACAGATTTAGCATAGGATTCATCAAACGATCAGTAAGGTTTTATTTACACTTTTAGGCACACAATGTTAAAAGGCTTACGTCACAACGTTTCAATAGTATGAGATGCTAAACTAGTAGATGTCAATAAAAACACATTTTTTTTTTTTATTCCCAAATCCTACATCTGTAAGTTACCCAGTTTTCTCTAGGAGCTCTTTTTTTCTGACCATCAGGGGAGCTTTAGTATTTGATTTCACAAAGAAAAAATAAACTTCATCCATCCATTATCTTTACCCGTTTCTTCCTTTTTGGGTCGTGAGGGTGGGGGACACCCTGGATGTGTCGCAAGTCCATCATAGGGAAAAAACAAAAAAACAAAAAAACCCTCAACATTAAAAAAAGAAAAACCTCAGGAAATAGGTAGAGAGGATTCAAGCTCTGATAATTTCAAGTTGTTTTTAGGTTGCTTTTTATATACAGCACTTTAATTGTAAAATAAAAAAAGTCTGTCAGCAAATGTGTTCTGCTAATATATTTACTTTAAACATAGAACATTATTGTCACATTAGCTAGTAATAATTCTGCAGAAATTAAAAACATGTCTTTACATCTACAATCAAATGTGTAAATACCATTTTTTCCATTTACATTTTATTTTAAGAAGCTACAAACAAGTTTAGTGACCATGTGTTTTATTTATGATAATCACAAATCATATATGTTTTAATGGATTCAATATCCATTTTAATGAAACTTAAAAATTTCAGCGCTGCCTTTCATGTCGCTTGGCGTAACATTTTTTGACAGTGTTTCTTTTAATGGACTTTTGCTTTGTCTATATTTAATGTCACAGCTGTTTTCAAAGTTCAGAATGTGTAATGTAATCTTAACAGCTTTGATTTAGACATGACCCTTGCATTCATGCTTTATAAGAACACTAAGGGAAAATAACAAAGTGGTACAGCAAATTAAGTGTTTTTTAAACATTACTGTAGTTATGATTATTATTATTAGGAAAGTACATAATTATCGTAAAATTATTGTTTCAGTTACTTCTCTGAAATGAAAAATATAACCATATACCTAATGTCTTAGAAAATGATTTAATGATTAAATTAATAATTACAATTCAAAAGCAATGTTCCTAACAAGGTCATTGTTAACTGTGCTTAACTGCGCTCATTGTCAACATCTCCATTAAACAGTAATTTTTCATGTGGGTGTTTTATAACTGGAAGTGTTCCGAAACTAGATTTTTTTCCCCCGAGTACAGGAGAGTTCTTCAAATTTGGTTCCTACTGATACTGAGTACTGATGACAAGTGGTTAATGAGTTAGTACTTGAACTTTATACAATGACTTTAAAATAATTTATTTTTAATTTAGAACAAGGCAACTCTCCCTCCTTATAGACGCCCAGTCCATCCGTCCATGCATTATATTTTACAAAATAGACAAACAACCATTCACACTCTCACTCACACCTAGGGGTAATTAAGGGGCAATCAGCCTAACATGCATGTTTTTGGTCTGTGGGAGGAAACCAGAATACTTGGAGAAAACCCATGCATGTACAGATAGAACATGCAAACTCCACCCAGGAAGGTCCCCGGCCTGTATTTGATTCTTTCTTGCTGAGTGGCAGCAGTGCTACATACTGTGTCACCGTGCCGCCCATACCCACAGACGCTCTAACTATATTGATAAATCAAATATACAGCAGGGCATATGCTGTTGTTTGCATTTAAAATAACTTGAAAAAATAATACAATTAAAAAGTGTACATTTTCAACTATCTTTTTTTTTTACATGGAAATTTACCTAAAATGTCAACACATTTAATGGACTTTAGCAGCACATTTTAACAATGATAGCAGCATTATAAACCCCAAGCCCTTTAATTACAACACAAATAGTGCAATACTGCAGTTTGGTTTGCAATGCCACCAATAAGTCAGACCAGTTCAGGGGGAAACTTCAACTCCACCAGGGCCACCTGTTGTCACAGATTCAGTTCCTGACTTTTATGGGCAGACTTTTTTGGTGCAGCCAGAGATTGTGAATGATGTGGTCTTGTTGGCGTCACCACGCTGCTGTTTCCTGCTCTCACTGGAGTGGTTCACAGCAGAGGTTAACACAGCTGGGATGAAAATCAGCCCCTTGAAATCTGAGGCAATGGTCTTCAGTCAGTAAAGGGTGGACTGCTCTCTCCTGGTTGAGACTGAGGCGCTACGTCAAGTGGAAGACTTTAGGTATAGTGGAGTTTTGTCCATGAGTGAAACAAGAATGGGTCATGAGATCACCAAATGGATCAATGCAGCTTTCACAGTATTTTGTACTCTGTGCCAGACAGCTGAGCTGCAAGACAAAGCTCTCTGTTCAACAACTGGTCAACATTCTTAACCTCACCTATAATCAAGAACTCTGAGTAGTGACAAAAAGAAAGAGATCGATCACAGAACGAGGTGGTTGAAAAGAGTTTTCTTCTCAGAGTAGTTGGGCATTCCTTTAGAAATGTGGTAAGAAGTTCAGTTTTTTCAAGAGATGCAGGGAAGAGATGCTTCTTCTCACCATCAAAATACCCACTGAAGGGGTAAGGCCATCTGTTAAGGATACTCCCTGGATGTCCTCCTAGGTTGGTGGTCTGGACTTGTCAAACTGGGAGGAGGCCCAAAGGAAGATCTTGGAATCCTCCCAGAAGAGCAAAAAGAGGTTGTTGTGGAAAGAGATGTCTGGGCCTCCCATCTCAAGCTGCTTCCTCTGTGACCCAACTCTGGAACGAGCAGCAGATTAAGGAGGTTAAGCAGGTTAAGGAGCATTAAGTGTAGAACCACTAGACTGAGGAACATCTTCTACCCTGAGGCTGTTAGACTCATGAATCTCTACCCAGAATAATCACTGAAAAACCATATCATGTTGCTGCTGATCTGTTTCATGTTGCTGCTGATCTGTTTCAATGTTGATGTGTTCATGCGTGCACATCTGCTCACAGACTCATGTTCATGTTTGTGCTGATGTTCAGTGTTTTATGTTGTAGTGAACCAGATGACCTGATGATCTGACTTTCTTTCTTGAATTAATCAAGCAGAAAAGACAATCCTTTATAATCATTACTGTCTTACAAATGTTTTGATAATCAAATTGTGTTAGTTCACTCAATGCTTACAGGCTGAAAAGAACTACTCATCTTTATTTTACATAAACAGTAAGTAATGATTTTTATTCCTCATTCAAAGGAGAAATCACCTGAATACGCAATTCTTGATTTTCTGTCTGAAATGAGTCAAGTCGTAAGTGTGTGAAAGTTGAAGCTTCGGTCAACTAAATGTTTACTGAAGAAGAAATGTCATGTTTTACTATTTGAAAAGATTACCAAGTGTGAGACTCCACGAAGTCTGGTCGACTGCAATAATCTTTTCTGTATGTTGAAAACAATCCTTGACTTTTGATAATAACTTACGTCAAAAAACCACACCTCTTTCTGGTACATCCACGAATCAGAAAGCTCTAAATTGAACCGGAAGTCGACCCAAATAAAATGTGGCAACTTCCCAGTTCATGAGAGAATGGAAAAGATTCGGAGAATGAAAAAGTTCTCAAGGAGTTCAGAAGAGAACTAGAGTTATGGAGAGTTTTGGAGAAAGAGTCTGAGAGCTGCTGACAATGAAGAGTCAGAGTTACTAGAATCCAGAGACGTTTTGGGATTATAATTCTGTTTTGAGCTAACCACGCACGACTCTCCAAGGATTTTAGCTGTTCTCAACGGAGACGCTGATATCAGTTGAAAAGGATTCTTACTGAGGTGATCGATCGTCAACAAGGTAACGGTTTCTTCTTCGACTAAAGTGTACCTGGGACAAGCTGAGATACCTGACGGAGCGTGCAATTTCTGGTTAAACAGATTAAATTCCCTCACATATTCCTCTGTAAGATAAATCTCAATTTCCTCTTAAACTCACCTCTCTCTCATAAATCAGTACAGATATTTTTAGAAATATCTGAAGCAAAGTCCTCAAATCACCGCCGAGTGATTTGAAGTTCATTTTCTGTGAAACTGTCTGTTATTATTTTCATATTTTGCCAAATTAATGTAAATGTTTGATGTTAAACTTTGATTCTGAAAATAAATGACTCCATTCATTTGATGGGTCAAAGATAATAACGTCTCTCGTTCGCATTCCTTTAAATTCAATGCACGGCATTACACAGTCAGAAAAATGAAGAACTCGTGAATATTGTATGCATATATATTTCATATATTTGTCATACAACAAGTGACACGTACCCACGTGACTCACTACAATGTTATGAGTGCTTAGTGTATATTTAGTTGATGTTTTTCTTAGTTCATATCTTAGATGTTATTACTGTTTTTCTTATACGTTTTATTGTTGGATGTAACTGGGACCCCGTGTACATAATTTCGCTCCACCACATGTACCACATGAGGTGCGAATGACAATAAAGAATCTCTGACTCTCTCTGACTCAGATAGTGAATGCATAGATGGATGGAGGAAAACGATACATTATGTCAAAGACAAAATGAGCTACAATTTTTCCCATGTTTTTGGGATTACGTTACATTATTAAATTGTGACGACACTCTCAAAAAATAATACTAGGAACAAGTAGTTTTTGTTTTCACTAAACTAAATGCTTCTTCTCTTGATGATATATTTTTTTGTGTGAATATTTGTAAACTGTAAAAAATTTATGGGAGTACCTATATATATATATATATATATATATATTTTTTTTTTTTTTTATTATTTTTTTTTTTTTATTTTTTGCTTGTGAGTGTAGATAACTGCAACAATCAGCTTTGTGGTTTCTACTACTTTATAAGTATTTGTATGTGTCCACATATGTTAGATACTTTTTCTTTCTTTGAATTTGTTTAAAATGGCACAATGTTAATTACTGGCTGTTACAAATTACATCCAGGTGCCTTCGTATTGTACATACCAGAAAAGAAATGTACCCAGATGTATAAAATGAAACAAAAATACTCTGCAAAAACAGGAATATCAGGTGGGAATATATTTACACATGTAAAACATAAAGAAAAAAAAATCAACTTTGGCAGGTGTTTTTCTTTTTAGTTATCCTTAGTGAACTAATTATTCTCACCTATTGTATATACAACTGAAATGCTGAGAAAAAAACATACAAATACCATGTTGTTCTTTGATTAGCAGAATAAAAAGACCTTCCAAAAACTGAAATACTGTTTGTCAGTGAGTCATCATGCTTTGCATATTTTTAGCCCTGTGGTTAATTACAGCACTGCACAACACCTGGCTGGACTTTGAATTGAAAAGGTTTATCTCCTTTGGATTATTATTCCTGCAGAGGATGTTAGGGTTCCTATAGCAACTGAGATGATTTGTGATCGCGGATTGACAGCTGACAGATCAGTGTCAGAGTACTTTGTCACAAAAAGCCCCCTACAAGCATGTTTTTTTGCTCAAACCATCTCTCACATACACACTCTCTCTGTCGCTTACATACAGTACAGTATACATTTATACATGGGGAGTGGTAGAGTTCCTGGAGTCCACTGTCCAGAAAAATGGGGAGTGTGGTAAAGAAGTGAATAATAGAGTCCAGGCAGGATGGAGTGGATGGAGAAAAGTTTCAAGAGTGATTTGCGACATAAGTGTGTCAGCAAAGGTCAAAAGAAAAGTTTACAAGACCAGCCATGTTGTATGGTCTGGAGACGGTGGCAATGACAAAAATACAGGAGAAAGAACTGGAAGTGGCAGAAATTAAGACGATGATGATCTTATTAGGAGTGACAAGAATGGATAAGATTAGGAATGAGATCATCAGAGGTACAGCACGGGTTGAACAACTGGGAGATAAAATTAGAGAGGCCAGACTGAGATGATTTGGACATGTCCAGAGGAGGGACAGTGGGTGTATTGGTAGAAGGATTTTATAAATGTAGCTGCCAGGGAAAAAATAAAAAGAAGATATATGGATGCAGTTAGAGGACATGAAGGTAGTTGGAGTGAGGACAGAAGATGCAGACAGGATAGAGTGAGATGGAGGTGGATGACTTGCCGTGGCTACCCCCGAAGAGGGAAAAGCTGAAAGAAGAAGTGGCGTAGAGGTTAGAGAAGGAGAGCCTGTGATTGGAAAGTTGCCGGTTCAACTCCCCATACCGACGACATCAAAACATGAGTGGGAAAGGTGAAACACCCACACTTGCCTCGACCCTCATCTGACCCCACTCTGGCCCTTGAGCAAGGCCCTTAACCCCCACCATCTGCTCCCCCGAACGCCCTAGATAGCAGTTCTGCTCCACACAGAGGGCTGTGGTAGCTCTGGTCTGTAGTTGCGTCAGGATGGGTATCCAGCATAAAAATAATTGCCAAGTCTTCATGCGAGTTCGTTCGCTGTGGAGACTCCTGAAGAAGGGAGCAGTTAAAAACAAATAAAGGGTGTGGCTGACGTTTATTTTTTGCCTCTTCATTCTACTAACACAGGCAGGAAGGAGTTAAAAATATAATATTTTCATATCAGTCGTATTTATATTACAAAGAGACTTGGAGCAATCTTGATGAAAATACAAATAAAATAAAACATTGCAGGAGGGTGAAAAGAAGAATGAAGAGGATGCAGAATAAGCTGTGGTAGAAGATGCAACAATAGGGGAGAAAAAAATAAACCCATCAAGTTTCCCTCTGAAAGTTTAAACAAAGTCTATAAATAAATAAAATAATGTCATATAAATAACTTATTAGGTCTATTAATATGTAAGATGCTGTTTTAACACCGTTATATTTTATTATTGTGAGTACAAGTTTAAAAAAAAAAAAGAACATTTGCTGTGATGACGAGGAAAAACAGTGAAATGGTCAAGATAAAATTGCTAACTTAAAACATCCTTAAATAAACTTTCATGAGCATTGACTCATCAGAGATAACTTTACGCTCAAGTGTTTTGTTTAACTAACAGCAAAGTACTGTCTTATGAAAACACTTTCAACTTCTGGGTAAATTAGGGCAATAGCACATATGTTTAGAAAAGGTTATGATTAACTTTGGAAATATGTGACAATATTTTGATATTTTGGTAACTTAGAAAAAAATCTATAACATTCTTTGACAACAAACATACTGAAATATCATGATTTGATTTAAACAGTAAGAATATTTTACTTGGAAAAAAAAATCCTTGCAAACTGTTAAGGATGAACAAAAACATTGTTTACACTTTATTATCATCATTTAAACAAATTCAGTTTATAATATTATTTCACAACATTAGTTATCTCAAGACACTATGCGAAAGAAAGAAAGAAAAATAAAATAAGTCAAAACTATGAAGCCAACTCTGATCCAAATCCAAATTCAACTAGAACTGCAAGAAGTTATTACCAGTATCAAATACACTTGGTGCATACAACCAACATTTACTACAGTCAAATTAAATAATTATATTAAATAAGTCAAAAGGGTGCACTGATAACAAACTACATTTCCCACAATGCCTGCCGATTATATTAACCGCAAAGTAATGGCATCCCACCATTAGATTGCAGTTTTTCCACATCAATACCATTATCCGAACAAGTGGAATTAAGAAATACAAACAAATGATCCCAAAATGTCCAGCAAGAGAAAAACTGATGCAGATGGAAAGCTGTTTCAAGACAAACAGGAAGGCGGATATATGTTTGTCCAGTAAAGGTCCAGGTAAAGGACACGACGCATAGAGACTGCTGGAGTGTTAGATGCCAATTGTCAATTTAGTTGGAAAGTGGTCTTCAGGTACTTTGAGGTCCATGTGTGAAGGTGCAAATAACTCAGTTGAAGGAAATTTTGTGAACTTGTTCAGGCATCCAAGTCAAATGGCACCAACACATCCACATTTAGCACCGGTAGTTCACTTCATCTTCTTGGTTACGTTCTGTTTCCACTTTTATCTTGTTATTGGTCATGGAGAGCTGGAGCTAATCCCAGCAGTCAACAGCTGCATACACACATACCAAATGGGCAACTATGGAGACACAAACTCACTGTGAAGGTCAGTTTATAATTGTCTAGTAACCTTACATGCATGTTTTTAAACAGTAGGGAAGTCGAAGCACCTGGAGAAACCTCACACAATATGCACAACTCCACAATGAAAAGCCTGCACAGTTCAGGCATTCTTGCTGTGAGGCGACAGCACTAATTACTACATCACTGCGCCTCGTACTTTTTTTATTTGGTGGCATATATAAGCTTTGCCTGTATAATATGCTGTAGCTCCTCGTTGCTGCCTTTTGCACTCAACAGCCACCTATTAACTCTAAGAGAATAGCCATACATTACTCATCATTCTCATTTATACACCACACATCAAATTATATTTTTCTGAATGAAAAAAAATAAAAAAAATAAAAATAAAGTAAAAACAACTAAAGAAGCAAACAAACAAAATACAACCCCCCAAATAATTTTGATAGACTTCCAAATGCTAAAACTAAAATGATCAAATTAATCATGTCTAAACAAGCTCATCTCCATCACCTTACTCCAAACATGTTTTAAAGAATGTCGGTTTTCTGTTGTGTCAAGAAAAACAAACATGGAAACAAACAAAACAAACTAGTAATAAAGAATTAAATAAATATATAAGCATTTTACCAAATTATTTCTAAGTGTGTTAATGAAGAACAATTACCGGTACAATGATAAAAGAGGTGCTTTATACTAAAGTGGTAGTTAGAAACGAGGTTCTTTGAAAGATTATAAAAAATATATTTTTCTAGCTGTTGTTAAAAATCCCATTGAATCTTCATCTATCTACTCCATCTAAAATAATTATTATAACCTTTCCACAGACCCTTACTTTAAAAGATCTGAACTACCCCAGAAGTGTACTTAAACCATTTTAGATTCTCAACAGATCGTCTAAGTATTTGACATAACTCGCATATAACTTAGAAGTGATGCTTCTTTGTTACATATTTTACTGAATTAAATATAACAAGGATTTAAAATAGTATTTACATCACTTTAAAGTATAATTCATAGTCATTTTCTTTAAGTAACTTAGCCCCATTTCCTCACTGTTGAAAGGTAACTTGAATGATAAGCTACATATTGCTTTAATACTATTCCTCATAATGCACATGTTTAATTTATTTTGTAATGCAAGTTAAAATGGAGATATTGGCCTTGACAGATCAGTGAATCGATTTATACATGGGCTCTTTGTATTTCTAAAAAGAGCTGACTTTAAATTAATCATTTCTGAACTCTGTTTTCTGTATAATGAAGCTAAAAACGTTTGACACTAAATCTAACCACCCCAATAACTCCTTAATAATTCAACCATGGGTAGGATTAGCACAAGGCAGACAATCTGATGTGGAGTCCAATCAATAATAAGCTAGCATCATTCACTGCAAACTTTCACCTTTCTGTTAGCACTCAACCACAGAAATGTTTGCGTGAATATTCTGCTTCCCATTCCATGTTTGAGGTGACAGTCAGTTCATTTGTCTGCTTTGCTGCTTCTCACATCTTTTCTCCATCTCTTTATCATCTTGCCTCAACCTGTCCCTTCGCTTGCAAAGCATTCAGACAATAAAACGATGCAATGCCAGAAATGTAGAAGACGAGAAGAGAAAATAGCTGGGTAGCACTGATGAAGATGATAGGTTGAAGGAATAGAGAGACAAAATGATGGTGTATGAAAGAGATCGAAGAGCTGAGGGGAACTACGAAGAAACAAGAATGCATGAAGCTGATTAGGTGCGAAAGAAATGCAGGTGATTTGTGTAGGTAGGTAGGTAGATACTATAGATAGATAGATACTAAAGATAGATAGATACTAAAGATAGATAGATGGATAGATGGATGGATGGATGGATGGATGGATGGATGGATGGATGGATGGATGGATGGATGGATAGATAGATGGATGGATAGGACACTTTTCTTAGCTTTGGTATCAGTCAGTAATACATGTCGGCCTCACTGTGCGTAGGATCTCAGTGAGTCATTCTTAAGGTCTAAATGCTTGAATCATGCAAACACTGACTAATGTTGAATTGTTGCTATCCTTATACCATAGCTATTATCTCAGTACAGGCTTTGTCACAGCCTGATAAACAGCCTTTTTATGATCGATCTTTAAAACATTTTGAACTCTTAAATTTTTCACATTTATTAAAATAGCGACGTGTTTAAATACATTTGACATTTTCTATAATTGCTGCTTTAAAATGTATAGTTTTTGTTGTTTAGTTTTGCTTTTTATTATTCATTTGTTTCAGCCAAAATTTCTCCCAAGATTCTATGTGATGTATACAATGCTGTTTGTGGAATAAGAAACTGTGTTTTTTGTTGTTGTTGTTGTTGTTTTTTTTCTTTTTCCCATTTACCTATCTACACTCATTATTTAAGGCCATAAAAAATCATGATCATAATAATTATTTTAAAATCCAGAATGAATCTGAAGTTGTCAGAAAGTACTGTAGTAATACTGTATATGTATAGGCTATTGGACTTCTGGTCCGGGCTTTAACAGGTATTTACGTACACGTAACCTGGACCGGCCTCTCCTCAAACATATATAAACATGAGTTCTTGTAGCGAACTTAATTCCTGTCCCTCGAAGAAAAACACGAAGAATCCATAATTTAAATATAATTCTGTAATGTTTATTTTCAGTTTGAATTATGACATGGAAATTATGGCAACTATTGAATATTAATGAACAACCAATAGTATTATTTTAGAAAGTAAATGACTTAAATCTGAGAACTTTGAGAAGGAGTTTTTAGATTCAATTTGGACCTAAGGTTTTTAGATCTTAATGTTAAAATTTAGTTACATTTATCTCAGATTTGTGAATTAAATTCTCTAAACAAAGTCGGCACTTAGAGTTCTCTCAACAGAAAGAAGACGTTTTTGTTCTACCGCGGAGGCGTCCATTACTCATTACCACGGCGGATGCGATGACTTTGAGGCATGAGGTTCATGTTGTCACCTGTCAGGGAAGTTTTCCTTTGATGACAATGGCTCTTCCAGCAGTATGCATCACTCCTCAGGGTGTTTGAGTGTTTCAGGACTTCTGGGTTGACTCAGAGGTAACTCTCCACCAGGACGATTTCCTCATCATGGTCGCTTCTCAGAGAGTCTTAGTAACTACCCTCTGCTGTGTGGAAAATGACCACTCATTCCATCTGCTCAGCTCAGCTGGGCTCCAAAGCCAACTTTTCTCATCGGCTGTCGAAGCTCAACTCCCTTGATGTTCAGTGTACCTGACACCAGGAAGATGGGCCCCTTAACTTTTAACTAATCAGAGGGCTTCTTACAGTGGGAATATCCCACTGTATATAACTTAATGTAATCATGACCTCCCTAATCAAAGTTCTCAGAAGGTAACACAATGGCCCTTTTGTTAGAAAGGGTGACACCATGCTGATTCAAACAAAATGGGTTTCTTTGAATCAGAACTTCAACTGGGTGTTTACTTCCTTTACTGTCATGGCAACCAGTCTGTTGGTAAGGCAAAGTGAAGCTCTTTGATCAAGACCTTCTTTGGAAGACACAAAGTCTAAACTAATCATCATATAGTGAATATGTCAGGGTGGTCCAAGAGGGGGATAGAAAGAAGCTTTCTGTGTGAAAACAGAATACCAGTATGTGTCCCAGACCAGCAGAGAGGGAGGGGCGCAGGAGACACAATGAGGACATTTGTCTTTGAGAACAAATGGATGGATATTACATTACAGTACAGTTTCCATGCGCTTTGACCACTGTAATGTTTTATCCTGATGCATGCTCAATAATGCAGGTAGTAAAATGTATAAAAGTTAAATCTGGTCCTCTGGACATTTTTCTTTGTTTGTTTTGCTTTGTTTTGTTTTTTTGAATGTCCAGAGGACCATATTTAACTTTTTTTAGATGTAATGTTTTACGTTTTTATAATAAAACTCATATAACATTTAACAATGTTATACCTTTTCACTAGTTTTCATACTGTTGATTTTATATAAACATTGAAAATATTTTGAGGCTTCAAGTCTCAACTTTAAGCCTCTCACAACACAAAAATCTACCCCGTCCAGCATTTCTGTCTGGCTTGGAAGGCTCAGTGAAGGATTACAGCTGCAACAGAAGGATGGCAATCAATCAAATAGGGATGAGTGAGGGTGTGGTAGTGGGGAATCTCTCTCCTGTCAGTCATGTTTTATACCTCATTGGAGTGAGTTCAGGATAAATTGGCATGCTTTATTTCACTATTAATAATTTAACTTTTTTTTTTAACTTTATGGCCACTGTCTTTATTTACATTGAGCTTTCAGGTTTGTATAGGCAGCTCAATAAATTGTAAAATCCAAATGTAGCCTAGCTGACTCTACATGCAAAGAGACCATGCAGGAATGGGTCAATGTAGTCAATACATGTAGTCTGCAGGATTGCAAGCAGAAACATTATTTGAGCTTTCTACTGCAATTGCTATAAATGAAAGCATAGCTTTTCTTTGCCTCAACAAGTATAAATGCAAATATTTTGCAATAGTGTTAACAATTCCCTAATTGAAAATTAGGAGGATATGATTAGGATCTTTAGTATAAATTCTGAACAAAACTATGATAAATGTCTATTTTTTCACTCTTTCTCCTTTTTCAGTTAATGAAATTGGTCTCTTTAATTTTATGAAAATACTTTGGAAATGTCATGAGCAACCATATAGAGATGGACCAATAGTGAAATGGTTCTTGTCTTTTTAACAATAAAAACAGTCAAGATTTATTTATATAGAAAGTTTTCTGTGCAAAGCAACATCATTTTTATCCATTTAGGATAAAATTACAATTGGCAAATACTACTAAAAGTACAAACGCAAAATATATGTATGTGCATACTTTTATTTTAACTCTTTTGTATTTGATACATATTGTATACTGTACGTATACAATATGTATCAAATACAAAGTTAAAATAAAATGTATGCATATACATAAATATATACACATACATACAAGCATGTGTTCTTTTCATACACTCCTATCAGACTTTCAATTTTAAATTTTTACCTTATTTGAAGTTGGGTTCTCTGTGGAATTCTGTGAAAGCCAACATCAAAGTTTTCTAAGAAATACTTTCTAACCTAGAGTTCTAATGTTTGCATAAAGGATTTTCTATCATCTAGATAAAAGTTTGGATAAGGTGGCTATATCTTCATCCCTAACAGACTCAAGTGACAAGCCTTACCTTACAACATGGATTAAACTTTTGTTTCACATGTGATGGCCAAGCAAGATGGCCACGCTCAGAGCAGTTGCAGCTTCACAGGCTCCCGGTACTATCCCAGTTTGCTCTATAAATAAATATGACTTGACTTTAGAAGTTTTGATATTGACTCTGTGCCTGACTCCGCACAATTTATGCGTGTGAACTATAGCCGAACCGAATTGATGAGATAGGAGTGGATTTGCCACGAAATATAGCAGAAATCAGCAATAAACTCAAAACTACGCTTGGAAGAATGCAGATCTTAAAGTCATCTACCTGGAAGCTGCAGCAGAGGCGTTCCAGCGGGCAGAAGAGGAAGCGCTGCTCCCGGATTAAGAGGAGAGGATGCCGGGCGGGGGTTATGGTGAGGCTATGAGCTAACGCTAAAGCCGGAAAACTCCTGATGCCGTCTTCCTTTCTGTCGAACGTCCGCTCGTTGGACAACAAGATGGATTTACTTCGTCTGAGATCGGACGCCTCAGAAGAGATGAAGAAGTGTGCGGTGCTTTGCCTCACAGAAACGTGGATTACAAGCAAAACGTCGGATACAGTCTTCCAGCTGGAAGACAAACTTATTTTTTTAAGCGGACCGCTGCAGTGAGCTAACGGGGAAATCACGGGGAGGTGGAGTATGCATTTACGTGAGTAAAAGTTGATGCATGAACTGAACTGTTGTAAAAAGCTCATGCTTGAAGGCTTTGTAGCAAATAACAGTGACATGTCTGCCACATTATCTACCCCGCAAGTTCACAGTGACTTTCTTCACAGTCATTTACATTCCTCTGGACGCTAATGCTAATGATGCCCTGTAAGAACTACACAATATCATCAGCTCGCTGCAGAACAAACATCCTGAGGTGCTTTACGTGGTAGCTGGAAACTTTAATCACGTGAATCTAAAGGACTGTCTCCCAAGCTTTTATCAACATGTGTGCATACCAACACATGGAGACCACACGCTGGACGGTGTTTACATGAACGTAAAAGATGCATACAAAGCCGAACCCAGCCCCCACCTATGACTGTCAGACCACATCTCAATCTTCCTGGCTCCTGCTTACATGCCCCGCTGAGACGCTCCAGACCAGTACAAAAGACAGTTAAATGTTGGATCCAGGACAGTGGCCCCATATTGAGAGATTGTTTTGATCGAACAGACTGTCAGGTTTTCAGAGAAGCCGCTGAAAGTGGAGGATTGCTTGATCTGGACCAATACACATCCTCAGTTCTGGGTTACATTAGTACATGTACTGACACCGTCTAGACTATCGGATATGTTAAAAGCTACCCAAACAGAAAACCTTGGCTAAATGCAGAGGTGCGCACCCTGCTGGAAGCCAGGAACACTGCCTTCAGGTTTGGAAACTCAGAGGAGCTGAGTAGGACAAAGAAATAGCTGATTGATGGTATTAAGAAGGCCAAGGCCACATGCACAGAGGATCGAGGGTCAATTCATTTCACAAGACCCTCGGAGCATGTGGAGGGGCATTAAGTGCATAACAGATTATAAAGGAAGGAGTGAACAATGCCACAAAGACCCATCTCTGCCTGATGCCCTCAACAAGTTCTATCCACACTTTGAAGACCTAAACAGACCACCCAGCACCAGAGTCACCTCACTACCGGATGAAGAGCATCTCAGCATGACCTCAGCCGAAGTAAGGAGTACTTTCAGAAGGATTAATCCTCAAAAGGCAACCGGCCAAGACAACATCCCCGGAAAAGTGTTGAAATAATGCCGATCAGCTCTGCGAGGTGCTGGCAGACATCTTTAACACTTCACTTACCCTGGAGACAGTTCCCACTTGCCTGAAGACTGCCACCACCATCCCAGTCCCAAAAAGCTCTACACTGACTGGTCTGAATGACTATCGGCCAGTGGCCCTCACCCCGATAGTCACTAAATGCTTCGAAAAACTGGTCATGACTCACATCAAAACAACCATCAACATCAATGAGGACCCTCATCAGTACGCATACTGTGAAAACCGATCAACAGAGGATGTCATCTCCTCTGTGGTCCACACTGCGCTCAACCACCTGGAGCAGAAAAACTCTTACGTCCATATGCTCTTTGTGGACTTCACATCCGCCTTCAACATCATGATCCCCCAAACCCTCATGGACAAATTAATCACAGTAGGACTATGCCCCTCCATTTGCAACTGGGTACTAGACTTCTTAACAAACAGACCACAGTCAGTGAGGATCCACAACTTCTCCTCCTCCACCATAACCCTCAGCACTGGCTCTCCTCAAGGATGTGTGTTGAGCCCCCTCCTGTTTACTCTGCTCACATATGATTGTGCAGCTACCCAACCAGGATGTTGCATTGTAAAGTTTGCAGATGATACAGCGGTGGTGGGATGCATCACAAACAATGGGAGTCCAGCTACAGGCAAGAGGTGGAACACCTGGAGAGCTGGTGCAAAGAGAATAACCTTCATATCAACGTGAAGAAGACAAAGGAGATGATTGTGGACTTCAGAAGGAAGAAAAACACCTACACCCCCCTGAACACAAGAGGACCTGCGGTGGAAGTGGTGTCCAGCTACAAGTACTTGGGTGTACGCATGAGTGACAACCTCAGCTGGAGCAACAACACTACCAGCCTGATCAAGAAAGCTCATCAGAGACTCTACTTCCTCAGGCGGCTGAGACGAGCTGGTCTGGGAAGCCCAGTCCTCACCTTCTTCTACAGGTGTGCAGTGGAGAGCATCCTGTGCTCCAGCATCAACGTGTGGCATGGAGGCTGCACAGCTGCAGAAAGAAAAGCTTTGCATAGAGTGGTTAAGGCTGCACAGAAGACTGTTGGAGTCGGCCTCCTCATCATCACAGACATCTACACCTCTAAATGCAGGAAGAGGGCCATCTGTATCATGAAGGACCTCACTCACCCTGCACACACACTTTTTGTCCCACTCACCTCAGGAAGGAGGTTGAGGAGCATTAAGTGTAGAACCACTAGACTGAGGAACAGCTTCTACCCTGAGGCTGTTAGACTCATGAATATCTAACCAGAATAATCACTGTGAAAAAAATCACATCATGTTGCTGCTGATCTGTTTCATCCTGTTGCTGATCTGTTTCACTGTTGCTGCTGATCTGTTTCAATGTTGATGTGTTCATACGTGCTCATCTGCTCACTCAGACTCATGTTCATGTTTGTGCTGATGTTCGACGCAATGTTTTTATGCTTTTAGTGCTTAGTGTATTTTTAGTTTATGTTTTTCTTTGTTCATAGCTTAGATGTTATCATTGTTTTTCTTTTACTTTTTATTGTTTGATGTAACTGGGACTTTGTGTACATAATTTCGTTCCACCACATGTACCACATGGGGTGCGAATGACAATAAAGAAACTCTGACTCTGACTCTGATCCCATATGGTAAAATCACACAGAAAACATGTGTATGGTTTTCCCATGTGATTAGAAACAAATACCTGTGAATTTTGCATATGGAAAATCATGTTTCACATGTGATTGTTTGTAAGATAAAAACTGCAAGACATGGGGAGCATTGTTCCTCACAGAGGAGAAGGAAGATAGAAACCAAAATCAAGGCAACATGGAGCCTATTATCTTTCACCAGAAAAATGCAATAAGGGTAGCACTTTCAGAGGTATTCTGCGACCTGCTCATACCTGAGGTTTAGGAGCCTGTCAAACAGTACCACGCATTTATAACCACCCATCCAAAAAGGGACACTAGGGAAGCAGAAGCCATGAGAATAAACAACATGGCATTGACAGAGGAGCAGTACAGAGTAGATCCATCCAGTGGTGAGGCTCAGCAATACTGGAGAAGTGTATCAGGTAATGAGGCATCACACAACACCAACACCCAATTGCTACATCATCTGAGAGCTGATCACAAAATTTCCCAGAACAAGAAACAGTATATATCACAGTGGCAGACATCCAGGATAGATCCTCAAGTATGAAGAGTTGGACTGTACAGGCCCTGACATGATCCACAAAAGCTGTTTTTACATTGTCCAGTCTCGCCACAACTTGCATCAACTCTGCTTGGGTCTACACCGTGGAAGTAGTTTGTGATCTAATTTAAGCACAGCGTTGATGTGGGGGTTCAAGTTCAAGTATCTTTATTGTCATTTGCATCACATGTGGTACATGAGGTGGAACGAAATTATGTACTCAGGGTTCCTGTTACACCCCAAAATAGCAAAAATATTGTAGTGTGTCAAGGTCAGCTTTGCTGTACCTTCACTACAATATATTTTAAATAACGGGTTCTCTCTTTTTTGAGCTAATTACAGCCATGTGACCGAGGTAACTGTGCATAGGTGGTTTAATCAGTGACATGAGACGTTAATTTTCTTTGACCCATCAGAATCAATTTATTGAACAGAATCAAAATTTAACATCAAAACATTGTACACTTGATTAGTTGATCTGGTTCTGATTAATACAACTTGGCACGTTTTCCTTAATAAAAACAGCAGACATTTCTGAAGACCTCTAGACTAATTACTGGAGAAGTAGAAGAGTTTTAAAGATGGGAAATATGAGGAGTTTAAATGGAGAGGTTTGAAGGAAGATGTATAAAGGGAGTGTCTGTGCAGACCAGGATGGCACGCTCCTTTCAATACCAGCTCACCTCCGGTACACTTGGCGCGTCACGACTCATTACCTTTGCTGGGATATCTCCGCTCAGGAACATGAGTCCATTTCACACGACCTTTCAGCGTCTCCGGTAAGGATGGCTGGTCACCGTCAGAAGTCGTGTCACTTATCCGTTCAACAAACTGGCTCAGCTCCCTTCGAAGTTGTAGGGCATTTATGCCAGGGTGGACTCACAGCAAGCATATGTGAGTCCGTTCAGAGTTTCCACTCAGAAGTGCAGACTCCATGAAGACTGAGTTCAACTCAAGCCTGAGAACTCAAGACTGAGAACTGCAGAACTGCCATACTGACTCCAGAACTCAGTTAACCTCGTAGATCTGACTGATCTCAATAACCTCCATAACCTGAGAAGTTCCAGGAAGTGTGGACTCTTAAAGAGTTCTCACTTCTGGTCCTTAGGACTTCCTGATCGGTTGAAGCAACCAACAGGGGGTGGTTCTAGTGATGTCAGAGGGTCATTACAAGTCAAGAAAACAGCAGGAATGTTTTAGAAACTTCCTGTACAGACAGAAGACATGTTATGTCGAAGTGGGAGGAAGAGAGGCCAGTAGCCTCTTGTTTACCGTCTACTAGGTTTAAAAACACGACACTTCGTTCCAATAACTTCCCTCGGACTTTCGACCAAGATCACTACTTCTCATTTAGACAGAAGATCAAAAATGCATAATTACTTTGTAAAATAGACATTTTAACTTGATTTCTAATTTAAATGAGCATTAAAAAATCATTAATACTGTTTCACAGTTGATTTAAAATGAGTGGTTCACTTCAACATTTAGAAATGGTATGAACTAAACACACTTTTGATTTATCAAGATATTGTAAAATAGTAATGATAATATAGAAGAAGAGTGTTCTTTCAATTGATTACTTCAGGATACAATTAGACAGTCTCTGGATGAGCTAATTTGTATTTCTGGATTCAAATCAATGAAATAACAGTTCCTGTCCCATGAAGGTCCTCAGAGGCAGGTTTTGGCCGGAGGCCGAATCCACTACAATATAAACTATAAAAAGAAACAGTATGTAAGGATCTAAGCTATACACTAAGATATACACTAAATGAACGCCAAATGGTATATCTAAAGATCTAAGATATACATTAAACACTAATAATGTAAAACAATATGGCATATCAACAGCAGCCCAAATATGAGTCTGCGGTGGGCAAATGGGTACGAATGAAGTATGAATGGGTTGACTACATAAATGTGGAAACAAACTGAGAGGTTATTTTCTATTCAAGGCCGATACAACACAGCAATGGACAAGTAATGAAATAAAAGTAAATAAATAAATAATAATAATCATCATAATAATAATGCTGCAGTTGTGAGTTTTAAAAATTGGTGGGTCTGAATCATGGGGAGGATAAACTATCATGATTAGTATCATTCTGACCAATCAACAGCTGCAGTCTGCTGACATCAAATTGTCTGCTTAGAGCAGTACCGGGTATGCTTGGAATCATGAATAAGGTGGTACCATAAACTGAGCAGGGACGGGCAATGGAGACACTCTTAACTGGTGTGGTGTCAAACTGAACTGAAGAGTGTTGAACCCGTGGAGAAGGGGCTTATGATCACCCAATGCAGATACTTTGAAGCTGCTCTGAATCAGTCTAAGTAGGTATGAGTTAAGTCCATGGAAAAAGGTCAAATTACTGGCAAAATGATCACTAAAATCTCAGAGCGACATAAAGAACCAACTGCTAATGAATGGTACTCACTTGGAGTGACCCAAGACAGAAAATTCTGACTGCAAAAGAACCCCAGAACAAAGTAATCCCATATACTACACAATCACCTGCCTCTGTTCAACATTTAAGATCCAGTCAGGCATTATAGTTATTTTTTTAAATGTATTATTTCATTTTTAATAGTTAAAATTTCAACAAAACAAAAAAACATAAATAAAAATGTAAATATTTCCACCAAATTTTCTATATACAAAACAAAAATATATGAGAATGGAGCAGAAAGAAGCAAAGGCTTATCCAGTCCTGCCCATAAGTTTACATGCAGATTCTGAATCAAACTAGTGATTCAATCTATATACGTAAATACTCATACATGTAAATAACTGTATACACGCAGACATGCATGCATAGCTACATATACCTGCACATACTCAGTATACCAGTAGATATAAATTTACTTTCATATTACCTACAGATCAAAGCTTAATATGCAAACACGCAGATTAACTAATTAAGCATATTATTTCTAGCTTTGATCACCTGTGCAGTTTTAAATTGTACCAAATCCACAAATTCCATAGCTGTGATAAAAATAAAAAAAAAATGTGATGTGTGTTCACGATACCGAACATTGTTTATCATCCTGATTGCTTTTTATTTTTGCATTATGTGTATTTCATAATGAGTAGCGATTAGATACTTTTTGACTGGCTAAACATTTATAAAGGAATTTACAATTTTGGCTACATGCCCAGTAGGAATGTGCGATATAGCATAAAATGCATATCACGATATGTATTGTGAAGGGTGGCGATAATGATATATATCGCAATATGTTTTTGGTATAAAACTTGCTAAAAAAAAGCATAGGGTGTCCTTTTGCCATCATATATTTTGAATTAAGAAAATTCCACTACTAGGTCCAGAGAGTTTTTATATAATAAACAAATCAAGTATTGGGCTTCTTTCTTGTAGTGCAAAACAGTGCAAACGATATCAAAAGTAGTTTCAGACATATGTTTTAAACAAAAACATATGTTGTAACGCTTAACAGTTTCCAGTCTTACTTAAGAAATGAAAATCAACAGAGCAGCATTTTACACTGAAACACTTCACCCTCCAACCCTCTAGTGGGCGTCACCTTCCGCTTTAATGGAGAGTTGACCCAAAATGACTGTGGCTTTGACCAGAGGGTCTCGCATTAAAATCACATAACACAGCGTTCTTTTCACAGACCAGAGAGCAGGTTTCTCTAAAGCTGACCAACGCTTAATTTAACTTTCGATGGAAAAAAAAAAAATTATATATATATATATATATTTACTTTTGATGGAACACAGCGTTTTGCACATGCTTCAGAATATGGCAACACTACGGCAAAACGGCTGTAGTTAGCTTGTAGCTTCTCTACTTAGCTCTCGAAGAAAAGACTTTAACGCCACTTGCGCATAGTTTTCAACAAAAAAAAAGTAACTATTAAATCTGACAGCTCTGATTTTACACTTGAACACCACTTACGCACAGTTTTCAACTAAAAAAAGTAACAATTAAACTGACAACTCTGATTTTACTTCAGACACGCATTACATCGGTTAGCCGGTAGAAGACAGATCAATATTGTAGGCTAAATTTCTAACGTTTCTACCGTATACCGTTTATATCGGGCATTCCTAATGCCCAGCTGTGTGCATGCCACAAGTGTATGATGCATATTTCTACATTACTCATAAACTGAGGGATTCTTGCACTAGCCTTTTTTGATAAGTTGTAAAACAGATAAAACCATGGG
>NC_056499.1:17656137-17660370 GCF_014905685.2 Nematolebias whitei | reverse complement strand
ACTAGTAGTAGTACTAGTAGTACTACTACTAGTACTACTACTAGTACTACTACTAGTACTACTACCAACAACAACAACAATGTGTTATGTATTGTCATAATTGTATGTTCCCATGCAATGGCACAACTATATATATATATATTTATATATATATATATTTATATATATATTTTTTTTTTTTCAACCATCTGCAGTTTCCAGGCTGCCAACATCTCTTTCTATCTGACTTTGGCAAAATGTGATTGATACAGATTGTCAGTGTTATTATTAGACATGATGGTTAATTAAATATGTACCGGTATCATATACAAATGCATACAGTAAATCTTTTATTTTCCTGAACAGTGCCTGGTAAAAAAACAAACAAACAAAAAAAATAACAGTAGCTTAACAGGAAGTCGTTGATCTCTAGCATCATCTTCCTCCTGTGCACTGTGCCCTTGAGCTTGCGCTGTCCTCCGTCATGCAGCAGCCTTTCAAAACCCGTTGGTGATAGAGGATTTTTTTTACACTGATCCGCTGTCAGGATCCACTGACAGACTTGAGCAAAAGTAGTTCTTCGAATGCGGCCAGTTTTGGTAAATGATTTCTCGCCGCCGTCCATCCAAGCCTCCCACCGAGATGTGCCATTTGAAATGCACCAATCACACTCATTCCGATTGGCTGCAAATACTTCAATGTGCACGCAGGGGGCACAACGAAGAGTGTAGGAGAGAATGGAGAGTGGACCCCAGTGGAACAATGAAACCAAGTTTTATTGGTCCACTGTGACCTGTTCAGTAATTCCATTGGTCTGATTTTTTTTTAGCCTTTATTTATACAGGTAGTCTCATTGAGTCACGTGGACCTACCCCCCAAAAGAGACATGTATTGGGCAGCTGTATGAGTGCCCGTGTATGACGAGGCTAAAGGTTTTGGTGGTATGAAGCTCATTAGCCTGTTTAAAAATAATAAAAATAATAATAATACTAAATCCATAAATTACAGGTAGTTGCAACATTGTACAAGTCACGGTGTTCAAAGCATGTGGAAAAAAAGTAGCAGCATATAGTCAGGATTTATTATGCCTTACCAAAATACAAACAAACAAATGAGAAAAACAAACAAACAAAAAATAAACCCTGATTTTATTAATTAAATTTTTTATGATGGTACTCCAGGCACTCCAGAGAGTGGTGAAGGGAGTGGTCAAGATGATCAGGATTAACCTCCTGCAAATTATTATTATTATTATTATTATTGTTTTTATATCAAGCCAGTGCCTGAGAAAGGTGCACAACATCCTGCCTGATCCCGCACACCCTCTCTTTGAGCTGCCTCCCTCAGGTAGGTGATTCAGATCAATATATGGTACCACCAGGCTGGCCCACAGCCTCTATCCCCAGGCTGTGGATTTATTTATTTATTTTTTGTTGGGGGGTGAGGGTTTGGGTTGCCATGAATTTTAACCATGATTTTTAACCTTGAAATTAGAAACCAGCCCTTGGTTTTGAATAAATGAAAACAACAAATTAAAATTTACCAGCATCTGCATCTATGAAAATGCTGCACTAATCAGAAGTGAAAGTGTTTTGTTGTGCTGAGTTAAGGAAGTGGAAAGGACATGCAGAACACACATTGCATACACAGGTAAATTAAAAAAAAAAAATTTAATGAAACTCTCAGGAGACCTTAACAAAATACACAAGCCAACAGATACTATATACAAACTCTAATATGAGTAAGGAAGGTAATTACAAAATGAACAATTAAACATAAAGTGGATACACAAAACTAATATTGAATTAGGAGATCAGTTCAAAAAAAAAAAAAAAAAAAAAATCCGGACATTAGGTATATATGTTCTTAACATGAGTTGTTTAAAGTTAAAGTTACACACTTTACAACAAGGATTGTTCCTTCAGTGAGACGTATTGAGTGGTTGTTTTATAACCTATATATAAATACATTTTTTATATTGTGTTTCTATTGGACCAAAATTAAATGAAGCCTCGGAGACAGTTCAATTCAGACTGCCAATCTTTTTCAGCTTGAGCCTCCCCTTTACATCGTTAAGCAGCTATACACGCAAGTCTGTTTCTCCTCAAACATATAAGCATCCAAACCTTTTACTATGACATTGCTCAGCCTTTTCCTGCTGCATGCCTTGCAGCCACCTCCCTCATGTGACTCATGTAGCATTTGAAAGGCCTACTCCCTGCTTGGTGGTTCCTTGTGGGGAGTAAAGAGGTCAGAGCCTAGACGCCAAACATCAATGCTGTGCATTTTCTACATTCAAATATAATCTATTCCACATGAGCTGGCTGACTGAAATACAGAGAGCTTCAGAAAGCTGTTTGAACCAACTCTGAGAGCTTAAAACTTACTGAAATTTTCTGCTTCGTGAGCCACTTGTGAGCCATATGTACCAGTGCGCTGCAAGGACATCATAAAGGTCACAAGATTTTGATGCAGAAAATAAATTGCATATAAACAGATTAGGTCACTTAAAAAGTAAAGCAAGATGCAGAGTTTAGTAAAGGAAATGACAACATGTGATAATCAATACACAAATGAGAATCTCACTGAATATAAATGAATGTATAGACTTTTATTCTGCTGGCTCATTTGCATTACCCAGAAAATCCAACTGCATTTTTGCATCAGCAGAAAGATCATTTTAAGATTAACTGTTATCATCAATTATAAATCACTGTCTTCTGCCTGGTAGTTCAGTGATAGAGAGGCGGCATGGAGCTATAAAACAATGCGTTCCTTAGGCATAAAAAATTTTGTTTTGCGAGACATTTCTTAGCAAAACAACCTCTTCCTACTAGAACACTAACAATGAGCCTTTAAATAAACTTTTTCCTCTGTTTTTATCTGCTGATTTTAATGTCTGATTCAGTATGAGCTTGTTTTTTCCAGATTAACTAAGACATAAATATATTTTTTCTTCCAAATTTGTATTGTTCATTGTGCAATATTGCTTTGCAAAACATAATCTTGGAAAAGTATTGAGACTGCCCATTAAGAATTTATAGCCAGAAATATGTTTAAACATTCAGAGGGTCTTTAGTTTCATGTAACAGTACACTGCTCTCACCCACATGGAGCAGAAGGACTCCTACATCTTTATGCTTTTTGTGGACTTCACATCTGCTTTCAATACCATGATCCCCCAAACCCTGATGGACAAACTACTCGCACTAGGACTAAGCCCCTCCATTTGTAACTGGGTCCTAGACTTGTTAACAAACAGACCACAGTCAGTGAAGATCCACAACTTCTCCTCCTCCACCATAACCCTCAGCACTGGCTCTCCTCAGGGATGTGTGCTGAGCCCTGTTCTGTTCACTCTGCTCACGTATGACTGCGCACCTACCCATCCAGGCTGTCACAATGTAAAGTTTGCAGATAATACAGCGGTGGTGGGATGCATCACAAACGATGAGTCCAGCTATAGGCAGGAGGTGGAACACCTGGAGAGCTGGTGCAAGGAGAATAACCTTCACATCAATGGGAAGAAGACGAAGTAGATGGTCATGGACTTCAGAAGGAACAACCACATCTATCCCCCCCACACAAAAGAAGATCTGCAGTGGAAGTGGTCTTCAGCTACAAGTACTTGGGTGTACACATGCATGACAACTTCAGCTGGGGCAACAACACCACCAGCCTGTTATCATGACAGGCCTAGTGGAGAGCATCTTCTGCAAAAAGAAAAGTTTTGCAGAGAGTGGTGAAGGCTGCACAGAAGTCTGTTGGAGTCAGCCTCCCCACCGTCACAGACATCTACACCTCTAGATGCAGTAAGAGAGCCACCTGCATCATGAAGGACCCCACTCACTCAGCACACACTTTTTGCCCTGCGCCCCTCAGGAAGGAGGTTAATGAGCATTAAGTCTAGAACCACTAGACTGAGGAACAGCTTCTACCCTGAGCCTGTTAGACTCATGAATCTCTAACAAAGCAGCAAAACTGATTCAGGAAAATTAGTAAATTAAATCTAATCTAGTTGGTTAACTCTACACTAGAAGTCAGTTAGTCTACTGGATTAAAAGTTCAATATTCTCGATTAACAGATTATCTATCTATCTATCTATCTATCTATCTATCTATCTATCTATCTATCTATCTCTCTATCTCTCTATCTCTCTATCTCTCTATCTCTCTATCTCTATCTCTATCTCTATCTCTATCTCTATCTCTCTCTCTCTCTCTCTCTCTCTCTCTCTCTCTCTCTCTCTCTCT
>NC_056499.1:17639275-17656037 GCF_014905685.2 Nematolebias whitei | reverse complement strand
ATATATAAACCTATCTATACATCCATCTATCTATACATATATCTATCCTTGAGCAGCTGTGGCTGAGTGGTTAGAGCAGTCATCCTCCAATGCAAGAGATGGGGGTTTGAATCTACCATCAGTCACATGCCGAAGTGTCCCTGGGCAAGACTGAACCCCTCACTGCCTCCGATGTCTGTCCCATCGGTGTATGAATGTGATAAAGCACTGATTATTCTTTGAATAGATCTAGTAGAGTTCTGTATGAATGGGTAAAATGAGGGCACAGATTGTGTTGTAAAGCGCTTTGAGCATCTTGATAAGACAGAAAGACGCTTTATAAGTACAGACCATTTACCATAGACAGATTTTTCCCTAGGTGTGGTTCCACTTCACTTCAAGCTCAGATCCACTGCCAGAGGCCTAATTGCTTGAAGTTTCCAAGATTGTTCCTGGGATCTGTTGATCTGAATGCACGCACAGATGAATTCTCATTTATCCTTGAAATAATCATCGAACTTAAATATAAATCACAGAATTATTATTTTTGTGGACAGATAGAGGGCATGAAGCAAAAAGCTTACGTTTTAAACATTTTGCCTTTAAGTACTTTTCTTGATTTGCAGTGTCTTTAATGTGTATCTAATTTCCATCTCATCATCACTTACATTTCCAATCAATAAACAATTTATTATTAAACCTGTTTAAGTAAAATAAGTAAATAAGTAACCTGCTCAGCTCCAGAGCTTGCTGAAATCCCATCATAAACACTTACCACACTGGTTATCAGCTGTGGTAGCTCTATAATGTCGCTTGTGCTTCTTTGATCGATGTTAAAGTATATAGCCATCCTCTGCCCTGTACATCGTTGACTAGTTAGAAAAATCAACCTTGGCCCAGAGCAAAATGCCCTTCAAGGTTCATGTGCCCATGAAATTAATAACAAAGGGGTAAAAGCATGCTTTTAACAATTAATTTCACTTTGTTCACATCTACTATGATGAGTGGTGAAATATTTTTGTAATAATGTGACTGCTGTCCTCTGTGAGCCCCGAGGTGATTTATTGTAGCTTGTAGCATGGCAGGTTTTTGTTTAGTGCTGAGCAGCAGTAAATATAAAAAATAAATAAAAAAATAAATGCATATGCAGAATTAAACAGTAGATTTCACACTCCACACACTCACAGAGGAGATATTTGTGAAATACGATAAATTATAAAAAGGTGGGAAAATGAGGGCTCATTTAATAGCAGGTTAGGCTGAAGAAATAAAATAAAATAAAACACCTAATGACAGCTAAGTACTTACAAAGTAACTGAGCGATAATCATCTGTGGTGTAAACAAGCATTGCGTCAGTTTCTGGTACTTCATGTCCTCGATGTAGAATAATTAAATTAGGCTTTTGGAAAAAAAAACCAGACTTACATGGTGAAAGTATAAACTAAGTGGTGGTTTATTTCAACCAAGAAGCTAAAAGCTAATGCAATCAGAAAACATTTTTATATAGTGCCAAATCACAACAGAAGTTGTCTCAGGGCACTGTACAAAAACATACACTTACATAAAAAAATAAAAATAAAAAAAAAACGCCAATTAGTAAAAGTTATCTAAGTAAGCCAGCAGATTGCATTGAATCCACTTTGTTGCAGTCTCCAATTTTGAATGAAATGATCAATTATATCATCAAAAGATCTCGATGTAAAAGCAATGCACAGCCTGTTATTAGATTTAGCTACAGGGTAAATAGAGTTGCAAAACATGTAAAGTGTTAAATAAAAGACAAGGAGCCAACTCTAGTCTTGTTGCTTCTGTATGCTCTTTGTTTCTGTTCTAACCTCTTTTCCTTCCATCTGTCTTTCTGTCTGGTGTGTTTTGTATGCTTCCTTCATCTGTTCTTGTCTGTCCTCTGTGCCCTTGCTGTGAGGCAAGAGAATTAAAGTTATTCTGTTTTAACCAATGTCAGTTTTGTTTTTACTGTCCCCTGCATTGCTCATGACTCTAAGTGGCTTAACACTTTTTCCTCTCATTTTTGGCCATATAACATAAGAATGGCTATGATAAGTGACATAGTAAATAGCAAGCTGCTAATTCCTTGCATGTGTTAAACTATATCCACTATAGTACTATTTTTTTCTTACTGTCTGTTAAGGAAACACTTTAACTACCCATAATTCTTTTTGAAATTTTGCTTGATTTTTATCCTTTTCCAGTTTTTATGTTTAATTTGATATAATAATGATGATGACGATGATGATTAATATACTGTTGTTTTGGTGTTGTTGGTAGTAGTAATAGTAATAGTAGTAGTAGTAATAGTAGTAGTAAAGTACATTGAAAAAGCACACTATTGTGATTCTTTTTCTCGTTAGAATTATTATTATTTTTTTCTGTTATTTGCAACAAAACTAGTGCTGCATATATTGTCCTACTAAAGCCATTATAATTTCAAATTGTAACGGTCATTGATGTGATGCTGGTTATGACTTTCTTGTGCAATGCGTGATTTTTGAATTATTGAGTTTTACAAATAATTAGTGCTATGGGTTTTCATCGTATGTTCCCATACAATGTTGAAATTAGTTCTTTGCATCACACGTGAGATACACCCAGTTGGAGCAGTGGGCAGCTATGCAAATGCCTGGGGAGCATTTAGGGATTAGGTGTCTTGCTCAGAGACACCACGACATGCGGGCATGGAAGGGAGTCGAACCACAACTTTCTGATCCCAAGTCTGCTGCCCTGCCTCTACCCCATCATGACCCCATAGTTAAGCTTATAACTACATAGAAATATAATTGATATGTGTCAGCAGCTTTGATATGGTTTGAGGGGTATACATTATGGAATGGATAAATTATAATTTATTAATGCTTCATAAATTGTTAACAAAAACTTTTTTGGGGCACCGCCTTTCTACAGAAGAAAAAATGTCAATTTATGATTTATATGATTTTCAGTCTCAATAAATTACCCTAAATAATGAATTATTCTCTTCAGAGTAATATAATATGAACACACACACACAGGTGCAGGCACGCGTGTGTTTGGGACTATTATTATTATTATTTTTTGCATTTATCGAGAGATAACACGTTTGGTTATGCTATGAATGACTAAGTTAATCAAATGGCTATGTGTTTTATGAATACAGGTGGTGAAAGATGTTCAGAAATGGTCCAAATGTGTACAATTGAAGTAAACCAAAACATAATATCTTATGGAAAAAAGAAAAGTGTTGCTTTGAGGCAAAAATTGGAATTTGACCTATTTGAGGTTGAAGGTCCTACTGAGTCATTATTCTGGTTCAGCTCCTATGGTAGATACCAGGCATGTTTTGTGGCCAGATCTGGTAGGTGATGTCAAACGTGGCAGATCTCCTGGGGGTACCTGTGTCGGCTAATAAGAGACTTGTCTCTCGCTCTACGGCTGGTTCAGGCACTGACCTGGAAGTCTCAGTGCTTCGCTGGCTGGTGCTCATCTGGCTCTGTGCAGCCTAAGATTCTGGATCGGTCCAATTCTTTGAGGAGAAGAACGTCAAATTGATGGAGTTTAGCTTAAAGTTCTATCCTGCTTTACTTTGTAACTCAAACCAGGGTTTCTGGTATAGTTAAAAAAATTGTGTATAACAACAATGAAAATGTAACAAAGCAACTTTGATGAATAATGAAATGTGAGATGAAGCGGGTAATGACCCAGGAAACAACTCTTGGTTATAATTAAAATAAAAAACAGGATACTTGTGAAAGATTTGAGTAGTCAAACTTTGGAGAAACACGGGAACATAAAACTTTGTCCTGTTTTTTTCCACCTGGATTATAGAGCATGCACAAGGATATAAAACTTTGTGTTGAATTCAAAATGAAAAGTTCTGGAAGTCTTTGGCAACTCAAAGAAAACATTGATAATACAGCAAATTTCAGAGCATGCATGAATATGGAAGATCAGAATTATTGTTTTAACAGAATAAAACAATCAAAAAATAATCCCTGGGTTCATGAGATGTGAGGGCAGTGAGTCTCAACTCCTGCCCGTTGGAGGAGCTATCAGTCTGTGTGTAGTCCTGAGAGGAAAGTGGTCACCCTTGGGTTCCTTTTGAAGTAGGTTTGGAGAAAATATACTTGTATGTAAATCTCTGATAATATCAACAGCCATCATATTTTGTTGTTGATTTGGGAAGTCAAAAAGTCTGGTGGGGATTAACAAACAGAGGTTTTTCAATCAGTCAGCGTTCTTTGTCTCTGATAAAATCAGCTGAGAACTCTTTGTTATTCTCCAGAAACAATTGGCTTTCCTTGGGCTCAAAAGTGTGTCCTGTGTATGTGAAGAGTATGGCTGCTTGAGGATAAATCTCTGTGTTAGCAGATTTTGGCCCCATTTAAACGGATACGACAGGGGGAACAGTTTTTTCGGATGTTGATTTGAGGAAAAAATCCACGATGACACGACGGCATCCAGTGTTTACATGTATCCGCAGGATCCCCCCCCCCCCCCCCCCGAGTCCACTGTATTGGCACTATGAATTTTGTACATCCATCTAATATGCACGTGAGCTGCCTGGACCAGTTGTCTGAAATGACTTTCTTCTGGGCTGAAAGCTCAACTAACAACAAAACTTAAAGCCAGATTTTGTACATGAGTCGACGAATTTGACGCCGATTTGACCGCTTCGTCTAACAGCTCGACACCGATCGCTGAGTGAACCAGCATTGACAAGGATGATGTCGGACTTCCCAATCCGGTGGTAATCGGTAGTTGCCGAGCAAAGCTACAGCAGCTAAATCAACGTTCTCAATAATGTTTACTTGTGTTGTTTGGTTACACAACAACCAACTGAGTTTTTATTTTTCCTGCGAGGAGAAGCTATCCTCCCACCAGAGGCGGACCGGTTCCGAAAGAGCATACACCTCGATGGAGCAGGACGACCGTGAAGAGAGAGATGTTGGATCATCTATTCACTTAAAATTCCCCTCTGTTCTTTTTTTCCAATCCATTCAATGTTTTTAAGCTGCATTAAGCAAAGGAGTGACAGTCTGTACAAGCCAGATAAACAACATGGCGTCAGTATTCAGGAAGACAACAGGCGAAGCGTACAGTTCATTAATATAGTTTACAGTTCGGGTTAATATGTTTTTAATAGCGAGTTCAATTTGTCAGTGTTTGTGTGACGTACAGTTTGCAGTGTTTAATAAATAAATAAATAAAAATTAAACCTGATGTCTTCATTTTCAAATTTAATAAGATGCAATATGCTTCACATCATTGTTTAAATCACAAATTGAATTACATAATGTTCATATAGCTTCATTTAGCTAAAATAGCTTCATTACATCTCCCACCACTAACAGAAACAAGATTTATTATCATTACTGTTATTATTTAGCACATTTAGTATGTTATAGTCCAGAGCCACATGTGAAATATACGCCTGCCTCGACAGCCTTGTTAGCGATTTCAAATTCTATTCGACTGGCATCTCTTCCCAACACAGATGTCGGTCACAGCACCTACATTCCGGCGTAGATTAACTACGAGACTCCAAATATATTCCATCAGTCGTAGCACAGAAAGCAGGATGTTATACTCCATCGCCATTGTTGTTGATAGAAATATGCCGTTGGTCCGCGCGCGTGTGAAATGTACGCTTGTAGTGCGCATGTGCTTTCATAACTCTGTGGGACTTTTGACACCTCTGCGAGCTGTCTCCCAGAAAGTCTCCACTCTGAGACCTGGGTTGAATAACCTCCGGATTCAACGAGGGGGTGACTGGTGTCGTGTAAAGGAACAGATGAACTGCAGAGAAAAAGGTGCTGTTTCACTCAAAATACGCTCTGTGTAAACTGCCCCTTTATATAAAGTAGGACACTACATGGTACAACACTGCCGCTCTATGTGCTTAAAAAAACCTTCAAGATATTTCAGCCAAACTGCATGCTCTTTTATTACCCTCGTAATTTGCTATTTTTTATCCAGTGTTACTTATGTCATTCACTCACCTTCTGGCTCCACTCTGTTTCAGCAAGATTGATTAAACCAAAACAACTCACCGTTTCTTTGACTGACCTATTCGGCATGATAAGGAACACGTGCCAGTGCCACAATAAAAGCAACTCTTCAAGCATTTTAAGCACTGCTTGGTGCCTATATTACCACATGATTCAATAAAGATAAACGTAGCATGAGCACTGACTTGTATGTTGGTTTTCCTCTTTCTCTGGTCACCTCAGTCATTCTCAACGAACAGTGATGATTTCTGTACTGATATTTTGATGTCTCAATGTCTTGTCTAGTATGGATGTTTTGTGTGCCTACTGACTCTGAAACAAATTGCCCCTTGGGGTTAAAATTCTTGAACTTGAACATGGTTTTGCCACAGTTACTGAAAGCCATTCAGCTTGAATGTTCAGAAAATAAAGTCATTGTTAGCGGTGTTCCGATAGATCGGCCACTGATCATTATCGACCGATTTATGCGAAAATGTGTGTGATCGGCATATACCGATCACACTGTGCAGGCACACGGCAGCAAATCATAAACAAACATATCTGCTGTGTGGAACTTTTACACCGTTTGTGAGAGTGATGTAAAGTTTGCATTCTGCAACACATGCAATGGAAAAATACCTTGCAGGGGAAGCGCATTAAAATGCTTCAACGCAATGAATTTAATATGACGTTTACAAAACAAACACTTGGCAGAGTATGGTGAGTTTTCAAGGCTCACTGCAGAGAATGAAGAGAAGACACCCGGAGCAGCAACAGTCAGATGGCAGTTAGCACAGCCCACACTTGGCAACACTCGCCCGTATGAGTGTGACAGTCAGAAGGCTAAGCAAATACCCCGAAAAATAATGGAATTCATCGGGCTACATGGCCAGTCTTTCTCAGTGGTGGAAAACACCTGGTTCCGCCGACTGCTCTTTCACTTGGAGCTTTTTCATGTAAATATTTCCATAAACGTAGCCCTGCCAGAGCTCCACCAGACAGTGTACTCTCACATCGAACATCTCCTCGCATGCAGAACAGCTTTATGAAGTTGAAAATCTGCATCGATCCAGTGAGCTGTTAAACTCGGCATCAACATGTCACTCGTGAAACTTACAGAATATTCCAAAAAAAGACAAGGTACATCTGATACTGAGAAATAATGCCTGAAACATGGTGAAAGCTATGACGAAATAAACTCATGACTGAAAAAAAAACTGATGCTCCTTTTTATTAAAAATTATTTTCCTACAATCCTTATCAACAAGTCATAGATAGGCGTTTAGCATGTGTAAATGCTGCTCAACATTTTCTCCCTGTTCAAAGCAAATGCACTTTAATTTCATTTGTGCTGTTTTTGTTTCAAAGTCTTTAAGACCATATTAATGTTATTTAAGTAGCAAATAGGCTATTTTATTTTACAAATGAAGCAACAGACCCATTATTATTTATTTATAAATTATAAGAAATCTAAGCACTTAGTTGTGTTTTTCTTTGACAATGCACAACAGCTTGCTCATGCACAAAACAGTAAGCCATCAGATATCTCAGGTATTATTGATTTAGTAACTTGTAGTTTATTTGAATGCAACCTGCATTTGACTTTGAATGTATCCTTTTTCTACTTGACATTATTTGATTTAGGCAATGTTTTGAGATTTATTGGATTTTCTGCACTTAGTCTCTTGCGAGCCTTAACATTTTCATTCTGTTAAAGGTTGCCACTGACAACAGGTACAGTAATTTTAAGTGTTTATCAGTTGTCCTTTTGACTAAATAGTTGCTGTATTGTGCCTGCAAGTTTATACAGTATATATATTGTCTTGAAAACATAAATAAAAACATGGTTTTGTCCGAATTAAGGTGATTTTTATGGTTCCTTTTTTCCAGATCACGTAGGAAATAGCACTCATCTTAACTAAATCAAAAAATTTACAGCCAATCCATGTGATCAATATCGGTGATCGACACCATGAGTGATCGTATCGGTGATCAGCAGCAAAAACCCTGATCAGAGCATCCCTAGTCATTATGTAACTAAATCAAGTATTGCCATGATCTGTTTGCTTTTAAATTTGTTTATTTTGCTGCATTGAATTATAAATGTGATAAACAAAGCCCAAATGTGTAATTTAAAGAAATTACATTTCAAGAATTACTTATTTGCAATAAAATATAAAAGTGAATCAAACACACACACACACACACACACACATACACACGCCCCTCCATCCTGCACAAAAGTCATGTTGTTTTTGACAATCAATCTATAAAGTGTGTATACGCTAGCCTGCAACATATTTTGAACTTCATAAATTCTCATCTTTTGTCATATCCTTTGTTTCATTTATTTTGTTTCCTGCTTTCAGGATTAAACTTCAGGTTTAAAAATGTCATTAAAATTGTTCGTTAGCTGTTTCTTGTTTATTTTTATGTGTTTGCAACATGGGATTTCCTTATTTAGTTTAACATGGAGTATATATTTTACATTATAATATTCATTTGCATAGCTTTTTATATATTTGTTTTTTAGGAAATATAATTTTACAAAAAGGTTTGTAAAACACATTAGCTGCCTAAACATTATTTCTTTTCACTAACTCACTGTGGAAGTGAAATATGGTCTCTCTGCTGCTGCAACAGGAGGGAACTGCTTCTTCACCTCCTCCTGCCTCATCTGCATTTTCTTGCCTCAGAAAACTCCTCTAATTCTTGCAGCACAGCCAAACCGCCACTTGATGCTAATAATGATCTGCCAAGTGCATGCTCTTTTTCTCTTTTCACAGTGGTGCAGAGAATATTTATGTGCCAGGTATAGATGTTGTGAGGTGATAAGACCTAGATGCAAATGCTATTTTTTAAATAAATCAGTCCTCATATGTATATATGTATTCTGTCTATAAACATATAGGTATACAGAAAAAAGTCCTAATGACATATAGATATTAATAGTTATCTCCCCCCCCCCTGTTTTTTTACTTTTTATTTTTAAAAATGTTTTCGTTGCTTTCCAGTTCTTATTCTTACCATTTTGCTTGAGCTGAAATGTATTGTTGTTCATTGGTATTCTTCCAATGGGTCCTGCAACAACACTAAATGTTTTCTCTAACCTGGCTATTGGAAATGAAATGTAAGTTTGGTGTTTTCACCTTGGATCATATTTAAAATCAATATGACATAAACCAGCATTTGTTTATTTATATTTTATTCTTACGCATGGCTTAATTTGTGAAGCAGAAATGGCTCATTGGCAAAAATAAATAAATAAAATAAATCCTTTATAAAGGTACCGTTTTGTAAAAAAAAAAAAAAAAAAAAACCTTTTTGTGCAATAACCTTTACTGTGTCTGAAGTTTATTGTACAAAAGCTCCAGGCCAGCCATCAAAAGTAAATTGTAACCACAAACAAAATACTTTATATTTGGTCTTTGCTTTAGGAGAACATTCACAACAATGGCAAACAGCAGAAAAATAGAGTACAGAAAAAAACATCATAAAGCAAAGCTGTTCTTTATGCTTTCAGGTGTAGTTTTATTTATTTATTTATTTTTTAACTACATTTACATTATTGCTACCTCAACCACCTGATCCACCAAATCAGCAGTCTCCCTCAGTTACAATTGAAGCACAGAGAAACAAATATGCTCCAGTAACATGAGGTCTGGAGATTGCAGAGAAGATCAAGGAATAAAAAGAACAACATATTGTCAGCTTTTAAGGGATCACGCAGAATGAACATTTTATGGTTTTAGCTTTGATAGAGCAGGTTTAGCTTGGATTTTGTCTTATTTACAACTTTAGCAGTTCAGCCTCTGTTTACCTTTGAACAAACAATTGAAACTTTGTCCTGTTTGAATTATTTTATTTATGAGACTTTTTTTGTATCTTGTTTTTTTCCAGTGTTGTAGTTCTTGTTTTTTCTTTATTTTTTATTCCTTCATTAGAGATCTTTGACATCAGGTAGTGCTAAGCAGAAGCGAAAGAAGTGAACAAAAAAACTAATATTTTGTCTGATTTTTGTCTCTGTTCAGTTAAAAAAAAGATAATAATTAAAAAAATTATATATATATATATATATATATATATATATATATATATATATATATTTAAATATAAAGTATTAATTTTTTTGGATACAGACATCCAGGCATTGAGAACAAATGCACTACTGGACTATGGCTCATTAAAAAAAAAAAAGTTTTTTTTTTTTTTCAACCTTCTCATCTTTATCAATCATTTATCATTTCTCTCTCGTCCGTCCCTTACTCTCTGCCCACCATTCACTGCCGCATATTCCTGCACAGTGTGAACCTATTATATCACCACTTGCCCCGAAGAGCTACTTAACTTTGCATTTCGTTAGTGTCCAAATCTTAATACCCCAATTTTGCAGTCTAGTAAGGTATTACTTTCTCTCCTGTAATGTATGTCTTTTAGAATCACAGTTTTGTAGTTTCATTGTCCATTCGGATGTTTTCATCTGTCCAGACACAATTGTCAGTGTTACCTCTATAGAGAATCAGATGGAGAATCAGCAGTCTTTCAGATCACACTGTCTAGCTCTTTCAGCTAAGCTCACTCAGTAAAATAAAGCAGTAATTTTATAACAATATTTTAATGTAGTCCTTATGCAGTTTGAATAATACATTTCCAGGAGTCATCAAGGCAATTTTTACGTTTTTGACAAAAATTATGAACACAAAAATTAACTTTGAGACGAGTCTAAATAGTTTAGAGTACAGTCTTAGTTTACTTCAATCAACACTATGCAAAATGTAATTTTATTGTAATAAATTTGATGCTTATCCTAGATTTTCAACCTTTAGTAATCCTCATTATTTTAAGGGGTCTTACACTTGCTTAAATGGATTTGCATAACTTTTTTCTTTGTATGTTTGTTTTCCAGGTTGTCGGGGTTTATGCTGCCCTCACCCATAGTCAGCAGTGGATCTATATTAGCCTTGTGGTTTACAACAGACTTTGCTGTGAGTGCACAGGGCTTCAAAGCTGTATATGAAGGTAAGAACATGACCTATTTGCCACAAATAGAAGCATTGTTGTCATTGCTGGTTGTCTAGAAACTATAATTTTAAGAAAAAAAAATCCCCAAACAGGATAATTGCAGTCATTTGCAGGGATTCACGTATCATTAGTTGTCGATTTTGAGTATAATCATCTCCAGCTCAGGTGGTTCCTATGTGCCACTGTTTGATGATTCTGTGTAGCTTGGCATCACAAAGAAGTTGATTTTTATTGGACTCAGTCATGTGTGTCTCTGTTGGGTCCTGAGCACCATAGCAAGTGAACACTTGTTGATGAAGCACTGATATACATCTCACACATTTCTCTTAGCCACTGGTGAAGTTGAATGACAGAGCTCTTCTCATAAATGATGAGAAAATCAGTTAATGTAAAACCTTTTGTGTGGGTGAGCCTTGGCTCACAGCTCAAAGGTGCTGCCTCAGCAGTTTGCAAGTCTGTATTACACATATACTGCAGGCATACAGTGTATTGATGTCTCCTGTATATATTTCTTTTCTACAATGTTAGCTGTTTTTTCAACATCTTTTATTTTTTTTGCTATATTTTACTTGTTTGGTTCAAGCATGGTTTCTCCGTGTTTAGTTGCAACACAAATCCCTGACCTTTAAGAGGTGCACTTCCATTTTGCTTGTGTAACAGTTCATCTATGAATCATGAGCTCTAAATATCAAAGACAAATTCAAGTAACTAAAAAAGAAAAACAAACAAACAACCAAAAAACACTATGTCCCCTGAGTGTGTGTACATGTGTGTTTGTATTCCTACAAAGTATTTCACGCATTCAGTCAGTGTTATTGTGTTGCGGTGCATTTGTATTTGAGTGTCTCTGGATGTATGTCACTTCTGATATTGTGTGAAAAAAAAATCTGACAGCCATTTAACATTACTTCAGGGAGCCTTTTTTTTTTTATCATTTTGTTGTATTCATTTTCCCCTTTTAGTACACCACAAAATTAGTTTAGTTTCAAGCTTGTTTTGTGCACATGTACTGTATTAGATGCTTGCATAACTATCAGTTTTGTTTGTTTATTTGTTGTTGCATCAATGTCCCCATCTACATATTCCATCCATTCATCCATTATGTTTTACCCGCTTCTTCCATTTTGTGTCAAGGGGTCGCCGGTGCCCATGTCCAGCAATCACTGTGCGCGGGGCGGGGTACACCCTGGACAGGTCGCAAGTCCATCACAGGGCCACATAGAGACAAATGAGACAAACAACCATTCACTCTGTCACTCACACCTAGGGACAATTTAGAGTTACCAATCAGCCTAACATGCATGTTTTTGGTCTGTGGGAGGAAACCGGAGTACCCGGAGAAAACCCACGCATGCACGGAGAGAACATGCAAACTCCACCCAGAAAGGCTGCTGGACCGGGGTTTGAACCGGGGACCTGCTCACTGAGAGGCAGCAGCTCTACCAGTTGCACCACCGTGCTGGCGCTCCATCTACGTCTTCTACCTCTTATCTGTAATTTGGTTGCAAAGGCAAAAGGTCCAGGAGAGAAACCCAGACTTCCCTCTTTCCATTGACACCTTCCAGCTCATTCTGCGGTACGCCAAGGCATTCCCAGGCCAGCAAAGCTACACAATCCCCCCCATCAATACCTGGATCTTCTCTGGGTCTTTGGTGATATTTTCCTGGAAAACCTCTAAAGGGAAGCCTCCAGGAGGCATCCTAATCAGATACCCAAACTATCTGTTTACTCCTTCTGATGCATAGGAACAGTGACTCTACTCCAAGCTTCCTCTGAATGTTAGAGATCCTCACCCTATCTCTAAGGCTGAGCCTGGCCATCCTGCAAAGGAAGCCCATTTTGGCCACTTGTATCCAGGATCTTGTCTTTTGGTCATGATCCAAATCACATGACTATGGGTGTGGATTGGAACGTAGACAGACCATTAAATTGAAACCTTTATCTTTCAACTCAGCTCTTTCTTCACCATGACTGATTTAAGCAATGCCCTAATTCCATTGATCCATCTCCCGCTCCATCCTACCATCACTCATGAACAAGACGCCCAGACACTTGAACTTCTCCACCTAAGGCAAAGTCTTGCCCCCAATCTGAGGGGGGGGACTCCACCTGTTCTGGTCAAGAACCATGCCCTCAGACTTAAAGGAACAGACTCTCATACCAGCTGCTTCCACACTCAGCTGTGAACCATTTTAGTGCACACAGAAAGTTTTGGCCTGAAGATGGTAGCAAAACCCCATCATTCCCATAAATCAGAGATGAGACCACAAAGTTACCAAACCAGACATACTCTTTTCCACAACCGCATCTTGAGATTCTGGCCGTGTACACCACAAACAGGATCGGGAACAGCCCTGATGGAATCCAACCTGCACTGAGAACGAACTTGACTTTGTGCCAAGAATATGAACACAGCTCCTGCTTTGATTATACAGGGACCAGATAGCCCTTAAAAGTAACCCAGACACCACATACACCCACAGCACCCCACAGATGCCTCGAGAAACACGGTCGTAAGCCTTCTCAAGATCCACAAAACACATGTTGACTGGAGAAGCAAATTACCTAGACACCCTTAGCAACTCCACAAAGGTGAAGATCTGGTCTACTGTTCCATGACTGAGACTGAAGCCACATTGCTCTTCCTGAATCTGAGGTTCAACAATTGGTCAGAGCCTCCCTTCTAACATCCTGGAATAAACATTCCCTGGGAGGACGAGAGGTGTGATCCCACAATGGAACAGACTCTCACACTGTCACTGCACTCCACAAGCATTGTCCAGCCCTCTATGTGACAGTGAAGAGACTGGTCAACCATGAAAACCCCACAACATCTAGAGCCTTCAGCATCTCTGGGTGAATCTTGTCCATCTCTGGCACCCTGTCACTGAGGAGTTTTTTGACTACTTCAGTGACCTCTGTCATGGTAATGGACTTGTATTGTTTCTGTGCAGTGCCCTGAGACAACTTATGTTGTGAATTAGTGCTATATAAATAAACTGAATTAAATGAAACTGAATTATGTTTCCCTAAGTCCTCAGACTCTGCCTCTTCAAAGGTGGACATAGTAGGTGGACTAAGGAGATCCTCAACGTGCTCCTTCTACTGCTCAACAATATTCTCAGTCTAGGTCAGCAGTTCCCCACTCAAATTAAGTAAAGCTTGGGAGAGGGTTCGCTTTACTATCCTAAGTTGCCAAACAATTTGCCAAAACTTCCTTGGGGGTGATCAAAAGTCCTTCTCCATGACCTATCCAAATTCCTCCCATTCCTGAGCTTTTACATCTGCAACCACCAAAGCTGCAGTACTCCTGTCCACCCTGTACCCATCAGCTGCTTCAGGAGTCCACTGGGAGAGCCAATTGGAGCCTTCTACAGCCTCCATCACCGCTGATGTCCACCAGTGGGTCCTTCGGTTGCTGCCCTGACAGACACCAATGACTTTCAGGGCACAGGTCCTGGAAGCTATGTCTGCAACTGATGCCCTGAACATGGCCCATTTGGATTCCATGTCCCTGACTTCCCCCTGGACATGTGAAAAACTCTCCTGCAGGTATAATTTGAAAGCCGCACAGAACGAGGGTTCCACCAAATGATCCCAATTCACACTCACTATATGTTTGAGTTTATCTGGTCTGCCCAGCTACCTCCTTTACCACTGGATCCAACTCAGCTCTACCCCCTCTTTACCCATGTATCCAAGACATAGTGCTGCAGGTCCAATGACACAATTACAAAATCTATCATCGAACTTTGGCCTAAGGTGGCCTGGTGCCAAGTACACTTATGAACCACACTATACTCAAACATGATGTCTGTTATGGACAAGCCATGCCTGGCAAAGAAGTCCAATATGTAAACATCATTTGGGTTTAGATCAGGGAGGCAATTCCTTCCAATCAGCTCCTTTGAGATTACTCTGTCATTGCCCTCATGGGCATTGAAGTCACACAGTAGAATGAAGGAATCCCCATATGGCACCCCTTCCATTATACCATTCAGAAACCCCAGAAAAGCCAGGTAATATGAACTGATGTTTGGTGCATAAATGCCAACAACAGTCAGATCGTTCTCACCTGCATCTCGAAGCCGCAGAGAGGCAACCCCGTCATTTTTCTCACACCTGCACGATGCCTCTCACCCTGGGTAAATCTGGAGTAGGAGAGAGTCAGACCTCTCTTCAGGAATGGGATTCTAGAGCCCAAGCTGTGCACATAAGTGAACCCAAATATATTTTGTTTGAACCTCACGTAAAAGCTCTGGCTCCTTACCTGCTATTGAGGTGACATTCCATGTCCCTGGAGTTAGTCTATGACACTAGGTATCAGCATGGCCAGGGACCCACCCTTGTCTTCTGCCTAGCATACATAGCACCCAACCTTGACAGGCCTCCTCGCAGGTGGTGGGTCCACGTAGAGGTGGCTTCTTGTTATTTTTTTGGGCTTGGCCCGGCCGAACCCCAAAAGCAAAGGTTTCACCACTTGATGCTCACTAGCAAGTTAGCTCCCCCAGATCTGGCTCCAGTGAGGTGCCCCGGTTTCTCCTTTTTCTGGCATTGTTTCCTGATTCATTGGTTGTGTTTTCATCATGGCTCTGCATCTCTCATAGTCTTACCCCTCACCTGAGAGCTCTTTGCCATTGATGACCCTACAAGGGGCTGATGCCCCTCACAACATATCCTCCAAGATAACAGGAGTACTCAAACCCTTCCACCATGGTAAGGTGGTGATTTTTCAGAGGGAAATCAATATTGTTACGTCAATATTTCATACAGAAAATAGTGTGTGTGTGTGGGGGGGGGGGGGGGGTATGCGTGTGACAAGAAAATAATATTCTTGCATCAGGGCATGACATTTCAGTTCATGTTTCAAACAGTTTCAAATCATGTGATGTGATCTTGTGCATGTGTCAGGAATGGTTAGATTATGTGATGGGATTATTCCTGACACAGGCAAGTATGCATTGTAGGATTTCACTTTTAAGACCAGATACATTAACTGACATTATACTTAAATAAGATCACAATAATGGCACCTCAAGGGGATAATAATTATGACAAAGTACTAAATACTAAATTAAAGTTGAATTCATGTATGAAATATACAGTAAATTGGACTCATAATTGGTATTATAAAGACGGTAAAACGACTGTTTCAGGAAAACTATTTTCTGCTTGAAATAGACTGTTTTGATGTCAGGTTAGTCTAATTACTTTGTTTAAAACACCAAAAATAAATTCTGTCGTCTTACCAGTTCCATAAGAAGATGTGAATGTTTGTGTCTAAAGCTAATTTTAGGTGTGATAAAAAAGTGAGATATAATTTTTCAGAGATATTTGTTACCGTACATTTCCACTTACATTTCTAAAAAAATCACTCAATAGTGATTTTAAAAACTCAAATGTTCCAATCAATTTATTTTAATTATATATATTAAAGTTTTGTCTAATCATAATACAATCACATACAAAATATATTTCAGTTGGTATTGTAATCAAAATAGTTATCTGCAGAGATGGTCTAAAGAATTTTATGATCTAACCTAAACAAAATGCAGGACTGCCTCTGACGTTTTGGAATGTTGACCTGTTCAGGGTGTACCCCACCTCTCACCCAAAAACCACTTTAAAACCAATAGAGGTACGATATTTTGATTTTATCTGAAATTTTTAAGAGGGTTCATTCCACAGGTTCTGGTTATGGATGGTTTACTTGGAATACACAGCGTTGGATTTAAGTGACACCATGATATATATATATATACATAAGAGCGTTCACACG
>NC_056499.1:17621484-17638875 GCF_014905685.2 Nematolebias whitei | reverse complement strand
TGAAAATATGGGGATGGGTATATATAAATAAGTTAAATTTATTTATTTTTTTTTTTTTTACCCAAAATGTTACATTGAAGAAAAGTTATGAATACAAACAAAAAATATAATCTAAATATTAAAATATTTTTATACATTTTCATGTTCACCTTTATATTGTTTCTTCATTTCTTAAATTTTTCCTCTCTTTTATCACTCGGTTACTTTAACCTTTTCATCATCTCCCATCCCCATATTTTCATTAGTAGAGACTAACCTGTATAAATAAATGTTGAATTGAATGAAAAAGTATTTTTTCAGTTTAACTCAGTCATATTAAGAAAGAATCCATTTGGCTCCATCTTTTTATTGCCCATAAGAGCTTCCTGTCTCTGTGCCCGTCTCTTAAGATGGCCAATTCTGTAACAAATCTTTTCTCTATTCTCTCCCTTTATTACAAGAAATCAAATTGAACTATAGGTCTGAACACATATCTAAGTGATACTAGTCCCATTGCCTGAGAGAACGGAATGAAGAAGAGTTAGGGGAATTGAGAGTGTCAAAAAAAAGTTTGAAAACTCACTAAGTAAGACAAGATAATCATCAATTAATATCCCCTGAAGCAGAGAGAAGGACAGAAACAAAGAAAGAGGTGTAAGGCGAGAACTTTAATAAGGTTTGGGAAGAGATAAGTAAGAAGACTGTGGAGATAGAAAAAAGAATGAGATTTTTAACTTATAGATTGTTCCAGTCATGACATTATTAAAGAGAACAAACATGTTCTAAGTAGAGCAGACATCACAACTGCATCACTTAAGCATGCTAGTGTACTGAAACATGTTTTATTTTCAAAAATAATTATTTCATTTTCATTTGTTTCATCTGGAACAAGAAAAAACAAACATTACTATAATCAGAAATATTTATAAACCTCATAAACCCATTTTTTTTCATATAAAATATAAAGCAACTTAAATTTCTTCTGTAATTTTCTTTTGTCCAGACGTTTTCTCAATTTTTAACAAACTACGTTAAAGAAAATGACCATCAGACATTGAGTAAATTAACGGAATTAAAAACAGATGTTCTAAGTTTGATGAAACAAATGTTAAAAAGCTATAAGACCAAAGATCCATTGTTTTATTAGGTATACAAGTTGTAATGATCTGAACAATTCTACAAACTTCAGGTTAATTAAAAACAGGTAAGAATAATGAAAATGGTAAATACATTTAAATAATCATTCATCACAGGCTTTGTATTTTTAAGACGGCATGGTTTGTGACTAGCCATTTTCTCAATCTTAATCATTTTTTTTTCTGTTTTAACCTTTATTTAGACAGATGAATAACAATGAACCTTAAAGACTCATTTACAAGTGAGATATATTTAGACAGACAAAAAAGTAGTGAAACTGGACACATGTAGGAATTGGAGGCAACAAAAAAAATCCTATCAAACTCTTTCTTCTTGGCTGAGAAGAAAGACCTTATATTGAAAAAGCACCTCGCACATACAAGGACATGGTGACGTAGACATTCTGCAGAGGGGAGGAGACAACAAAAACGGTAAGCATATCCAAGAACGCTGTCAAGGACACTTTAGGAGTTCTGATCAGGATGGAATAATCAACAGTTCCCTCCAGTGAGATCCGTAAACATTCTTGAGGGATGTTGGGGAATGTCCAAGGACAACACCTATGGGAATCCAAGAGTCCTGAAATGATGGCACAATGTTTGTTCAGCTGGTTTCCTCAGGTTGATCAGTTGGAATTCCTTGATGGGAGAGAGGGAGCTAGGGGTGGGCAGAACATCAGATTACATGTCCTCCATGGGAATTCAGATAAGGTGGTCTGCAAGGCCAGTCAAGGGAGCCAAATTCACATAAACACACAATTGTTTTGGGGACAGGCAGAACTTTAATGACATCTACCTTGAGTCTGTGTTGGTTCACTTGGTGCCAAAATGTCCACATTACATGGCCACACCACTGGAACGTGGCTGAGAATAATCCCCGAGATCTGATCCATTCTGCCAAAATCATTTGAGTCTGGCTGCTCGAGGCACGAACCAAGCCATCATAAGGCAAGCAGCATGATCGGGTCCAAATTTGCTGCCACCACCTTCCTTGATTGTTGATAGACCAGGAACCAGCCGAATCCAAAAAGCAGGAACCAGTTATCATAAATCCAATTATACATGTGTCCTTAAAATCCACAAATGGCAGCAGAGATAGACACCATCAAGTCTTCCAAGTCGATGAGATATCCAGCTACATGCGCGCCAACAGGGCAGATCGGCTTGCCTAAAGCTTGTCTTCTCTTTGAAGAAATGTTATCAATTGTGTTGAGGGACCAACTGACCAAATCCAAGTCCATAATTATGGATTGGAAGATATGTGGAGAGAGAGCGGCTCAGGAGCAGTTTCACAGATAAGGTAGAGTAGCAAAGCAAAGCAGAGAGGGAGAGGAGGGGAAATGCGTCGGACATCGGCAAGAGCAAGTGGTAAAACTAATCGGTACAGAAAAATAAGTGCATGCCAAACATTATTAATTTATTTATTTATTGCAGGGGGAGTGGTGGTGCAGAGATTAGAGAAGATGGCCCTGTGATAGGAAGATCGCCGGTTCAAGCCTCTGTACCGACAACATCAAAAATGTGGGTGGGGTAGGTGAAGCACCCACACCTGCCCCCACCCTCATTTGTCCCACTCTGGGCCCATGAGCAAGGCCCTTAACCCCCACCATCTGCTCCTCTGGGTGTCCTAGATGGCAGCTCTCTGCTCCACAAAGAGGGCTGTGGTAGCTCGGTGGTCTGTGGTTGCATCAGGAAGGGCATCCGGCATAAAAACAACTGCCAAGTCTTTGTGCAACTTAATTCGCTGTGGCAACCCCTGAAGAAGGGAGCAGCCCCAAAAAACCCAAAAAACAACCACAATTATTTATTACAGCTGGAGTGCATAATCGTGAAAACTTTCAGATAATCTTGTCAGACCATAAAATGTGCATCATCTTCAACATCTTCAACTTCATCAGTCAACCGTTATCAATATAACCACATGGGCCGGGGAGAATTCTGAAATATTATTGTCGCTCAATATGTTGTTCTTTTCAGGAACATATTATGACACCGTACTATATAAAATAAATGCATATGTCAACTCTGTCGTGAGATTTCAGATTATTTGCCTGAGCCAAACTCAGATGGGTGAAAAAAACAGTTGATGTGTTTTCAGGTCAGATGTGTATGCTTTAGCAAGCTTTAGGGAACAAAGTACGTTGGGCTCTACATGTCAAAATAAGACATTATACAGGATGTTTTATGTAAAACATGCAAAAGCTTATATGTGACGGTATGTAGGTTTGCTCCTGCTATAACTGCAATGCAACAGCAGTATGCTATGGGGTAACATGTTTACACTTGATTAGAACATGTGGGCCCTTGTCCAAATTTGTGTGAAACTGTTAAAAGTTAATTTCCTTTGGCATTGGCACAGTTCTTCTCCTCTCTGTGTCCATGTATGTCTTGTTGACTGCTGTAGAATCCATTAAGAACACTTCTAGGAGCTTCTGAATCTTGCAGACTTGATGCAAGGCTTTTCACAGACTGTGGCAAGAGCCATGTAGCCAACCACCACTCCACAAAACGCAAAACAGATCGCAGCATCCCAGCTTGGGGATTTTGTGTCCTTACACATGATGCACCACATAAGAGAGATATTTTTCTTCAATTTTTGTTGCCCGTGTTTGCCTCTAGCTGAACATTTCTCTTGCAGTGCTTTTATTTCAGAAAGTTTTGCTGTGACAAATCTCTGAGGTATCTAAAGCAGAAAATTGCAGCATGGTTAAAAAAGAATTGTGATATATTAAGAACACAGAGCAGGTTATGGTGTAATTTTAAAATCATTATGATTGTGGCTAAATAAATAAGTCTTAAACATACTTGCAATTTATTCACTTCTACTAATATACTTTCTGTAAAACCCATTAGATTGTGGAATACATTATTTAAGCACAAATATGGTTGTTTGAGTGTTGGGCTGTTGAAGCCAGAAAAAAACAGAAGACAGTACACTTATCCATAAGTTAGTTGGTATGACCCACACATTAAAGTGAAAATTACACCAATTTTTGAAATAGTTAAACATGAAAACCATACCATTTCAAAGTTGAGACAAGAAAAAAAAATCAAAAGAATTAAAAAACCTCAAATGAATCTAATCTAATCCAATGTAAATGCAAAGTATATCATGGTGCCGCACTTCTGTTAATTTAAAAAAGTTCAAGACAAAAACAGTTGGACTTTATTTGTAACAGAAGACGTTTCGCTTCTCACCTGAGAAGCTTTCTCAATTCAAAGAACAGGGAGTGTGGGGTTTGAATTATAAAGCTAAGGTAAGATACATACATACTTCACTACTCACCTCTGTAGTCACTATGTTTCTTTTAGGCTTCTTGTTCTTCTTTTTCTTTTTGTTATTGTTCTTATTCTTGTCCTTTTTGTTCTTCTTCTTGTTCTTCTTCTTCTTCATCATTTTTGTAGCCACTTGATGCTAACTAATTTCCATCCATCCGTTATGTTCAACTTTATCCTGTGTCCAGGGAGAGCTGGAGCCGTTCGTATGGAGGATACAAAACTGCACACAGAGAGGCTACAGTTAACAAGATCCAAATCCTAAACCTTATTTATTATTTAAACCGCTGTGTGCAGTGAAGACTAAGCATGTTTCAATTATTAGTAGGAATAGCAAGGAATACATACTGTATGTTAGTATATGCCATCAGTCTTTGGAAAAAATAAATAATAAAATAAGTCAGTAGTTTAGTGTAATTCCAAAGTTTGTAATAATTTTCAGTCAGTGAGATTGCAGCCTGGACAGTTTGAGAAGAAAAAAGGTTGTGAAACAAAACACACAAGACATATCCACAGTTCTTAAGATTTAACAACACATTGGTGTCATTATGTTAAATTCTTAGTTGAATCATTAATACTTTAAATGTTCCCATTTAAATTTAGCCTGGTAACAAATATATTTGAAATTCAAATATACATCTATTATATTATTTAACCAATAAACTATGCTTTAATAATCAGATAAGTAATATATCACATGAGTGTTTGCACTTCTGATAATAGTATTTTCTTTCTTTTTTTTTTTTTTTATGTGCCCTTGCAGATATCATGGTTGGTTTATAGGTGGTCAGCAACCTTCCTCTTAGCAGCAGTAACTGTCCTCAGCAGGCTGAGCAGCATCCAAATTTGATTGGATTTTATTATTAATATTTAAACTCATTTAAGGCCTTTAAAGTATTAAACTGTTTACTGATTTCACCCAAAATACCCCCCAGTTACACTGGAAGCAAAAGGAACATTATTCCAAACAAAAAAAACCCACAAATAATTTAAAAAACAACCTTAAAGTGAATCGGGAGGTTTGATCGGCCATACAGATTCAATTAATAAGTTCAAAACATATAGTTATTTCACTGAAGGGACTTCCTGTGGTGAAAATGCATCAAGAGTGTGGCAGCATGAGAAAAAAAACAAAAACAAAAAACATACTTGAAACATAAAAACACAGGGGGTCCTCTGTTGGTTCATTAGAAATGTGTTGATGGCTTAAATAAAGGTTTATTTGTTCAGTGAAATGAATGACGGACAAATAAACATTTGCTGCATGAAATAAATTTTGTATTTTAAACAGTTGTCTTAAAAAATGCAGTTCATTCTGTACTGTACAGTATGTTGCATTTCACATTTTATTTAATTTGATATTACTTATACAGACCAGTCTTTTAGGCTTTCAAATACAACACAACTTATTTAAGACAACCACACATACCAAAGGAAAGATGATTTTATTTTTCAAATATTGGTTGGCATTAATTTGCAGTTTTGTTTACATTAAACATTCTGCCATTAAACTTTACATTTATGGACCTTCATTCAAATAAGATTAAAAAATACAAATGGATCTGCACCATCAGATTTTATAATTAAAAACTCCAATCAGAATAAAGCTTATTATAGCATGCAAATGTCATATACTTCTTTTCATAAAGTGTTTTATAGAGTGGAGCTCATTTTTGCTTGCTATCGACCTGCCATGACTCCACTCCTAACAGTATCTGTGTGCCCTTCATTGAGAATAATAGGCTGGCAAGTTTATTTAAAGCAAGTGGATCCAGCAGGGAAGCTTCTAGAGCAAACAAATCATTAAAGGAAGGAAGGCGTAACGGAGGCTTTGTCAACTTGGATAGGCAGGTGCTGCTATGTGTGTGTGTGTGTGTGTGTCTACTGCTGAGGAGAAGAGATACTGAAGGAAGAAAGAGTGACTGAGAGCCTTACACCATTAACCCATATTGACTGGATCACCATAGGAGGCTCTTCACTGTGGGAGTGTGTCATATAATGCAGTCGGTGCTGAAGCCAGACGTAGTCAGCTGCATCGACTGAAGTTGCAATGTCAAATGTCCTGCTGTGTGTGAGTGTTATGTGTGTGTGTGTGTGGTGTGTTACCGTGGTGGGGTACCAGAAAAGTGTTTAGTGATACCACCGTCGTCAGATTGTGTTGTGGAACTAAGAGCCATATACCCTCTTATTGATACAAACATACTTGTGGTTAGTCGTGTGATTGTGTAATCAGATTCTCAGCATGTAGAAGGGTCAATAGATCTCACTTGTTTAAGTTTAGCAACAATTATCTGCTGTATTCAGGTTAACCAGACTGTTATCACAGTAGCGCAAACACTGGGGAAAGTGTGTGTTCTGCTTTACACATGTAACGTTTTTGTTCATTTGTTTCATCGGCTACCGCAAAATACTAAGTTTAAGGGATGCAGTCGTTTATGTACCGTAGATACTGTATTTACTGTGTTCAATAGATCTAACAGGATGTTTTACTTTTTAAAAGTAGCATAGCAAAAAGTAAATTAACACAAAAATATCACAGGTTTGTAGAGGGTGAAATAGAACTGTGCTGCTTTTTGTGGACACTCAGAGTTTTAAACCATTTCCAACCAAGTTAAATTTAATACTTTTAGGATAAATACTAAAATTCATGGGAGTGAAAAGTCGCTACAAGATACAGTAGTCCCTCGTTTATCACGGGGGTTTGGGACACCCCCCCCCCCCCCCCGCGATAAGTGAAAGTAAAGTAGGGATACAGTAGTCCAAATTCAAGTAAACTTTATTGTCATTACCATCTCATGGGGTACATGAGATGGAACAAAAATTATTTACACAAGTAGTAGTAGTAATTTATTTTAGTCTTTACTGTAGAAGTAATTTTAGTATTTATATACAAGTACTTAATAAGGAGTTTTAAACCCTTGCCACACTCTTGCAATGTCACTAACAATTTCCTAAACGCTAAATGCTCTAAAAGAGCACAGCATGTCATGACATCAGCTCTCTCTGCCTCCAGCTGCTCTCTCTGCCACCTGCCAGCGTTCTTGGCCACGCCCACTTCTCCGCCACAGAGCGGAAATATGACACACTCCAGGAGGAAGCTTCTCCCTGCACCTGTGGGCTGCACACAGGTGCAGCAGGTGCAAAATAATTTAAAATAATTTTATTTTAAATTAAAAAAATAAATGCCGATTGTGTGGCTCCTCCATCAATCAGCCTATTGTGTTATTTTTTTATTAACCTTTATTTTCCCTTGCAAATTCCATTGTGATCAAATATCTCTTTTGCAAGGGAGGCCTGAGCCTGAAGGCAGCATGTTTCTGGTCATGTCCAGTCATACTTAGAAAAACCTCAATAGAGGGAGTCCGCAAAAAAACGAATCACAAAATAGCAAGGGACTAGTGTATTTCAATTTTATTGACATTTATTGACAATTTTGGGTTTATTGAATAAATAATAGTTTCGATGCGACTTGTTTGATCCGGGTCTTGTATTAGTACGTATTACCACTATCAAGTACATTTGTATATTATGTTACATATTACACCACTTCCTATTTTATTTTACATGCACTTTTCTTTTGTTCTTACATATTAGTCTGCACACCTGACTGTGTTGGTATTCAGCACACCTACTCTTCATTCAACCATTTCTTTTGTCACCAATAACATTTCTTATTTCCAGTCCCACAATTGTGTCATTCCTCGGTTTCATTCTATTCAGTCAAGCCAGCTTTTGTTAATTCTGTCTTTGCAGCACCCATAGGTTTTTTCCTTCTTCCACATTTGTTGTTGTTGTTGTTTATGAAAACAACTGTGCTTACACCACTTTTTGTCTCCTTCCTCACAGTCCTACAGTTTGGCACATTACCTCCTTTAATGTGTGAACCACAACACAACATTCTTGAACAAAAATGACACCATGTTTATATACATAAGCTTAAAAAACTGCAACTGAATAAACTTTAAAAAAGCTGGGAGAAAATCCTTGGATTAAACAGGCCAAATCAGACACTTTTAACACCTTGTTGCTAAAAATACAAACAAACAAATGCAAAAAAAATATCCCTTTTAATAAGGAGGGCTTATCTGGTATGGGAAAGAAGAAGAACAGCAAGAAAGTAGAGAGGATGGTGCAGAGAAATCCTGGAATACCAAACATTTCTTGGTGTGAGGAAAAAATAAAAAAATAAATGAGGGTAGAAGAGGAAAGGTCGCAGGGAAAATTGGAAAGCATCTTTAGAATACCAAAGAGAAAAGAAATGGTAAGAGGCTTTACAAACTATTTTCAAATTAAGTCCAAAGTCTTGGCAGGTAGTTGTGGAAAAAAAAAAGTATACTTGAAATTAATTAATAGTGCCTACATCTTGTGAATGTTTCAGTAGTCGTTTTAATTACAATTTAATTCAATGTGGTCACGTTTTAGCAATAAAAGTTAGTTCTGAAGCAGCAAAGTTGGAGGACGGTAAAATATGCTATAAAAATATTTAAAAGGCTCAAAAATAGGTAATGAAAAGGGATGGTAAAGGACTATAAGTAAGGTAATCTGACTGTAAGAATCCTGTTCGGTTGGCTGAACTTTTACCTTTTCCCAGGATGCATTCTGTTTGAAAGGTGCCTAAAAATAGATCACACACAAGCACAAATTCTTGGACCTATACAACTCCCTGGGGCGTATTCACTGTCATGCACACTGAGACGTATACACTGCAGACACCCATGTCCTGACTGAACACGACATGCTCACTCGCTTTAAGTGGCCACCACAACTTTAACCTTTTTATTGAAAGGTAAAAAAGAAAAGACATAAAATTAATCAAAATGATGAAATGCTATCAACAATTAGACCCATAAACATACAGTATATCAGCCAGGGAACAGAATTTTACACAGGCACATGTTGGTCGCTCTTTAAACTAGATTTTAATGGTAATGAAAATTATAATCATTTTGGTAATTTCACACTTTTATATTAATAGAGTGATTTGCTTCTTAATAAAGAGGAGCATATGAACTGTCTTCCAGCTTAAAGCAAACATGTTTTATTAGAGTATTTAAAGTTTTAGAGATCTGGCAAATGTCACCTTTATCAAATAAACATTTGATATCCTAGCATGATTATGTTTACTTCGATGGAGGACAGGATTTTGCTGCGTAATCACTGCATGACATTTACAAGGGCCATGCTTTACTTGCGTTTTTGCAGTAATCACAGCACAATCACGGTGGTTAGGGCATGGCATTTTTTAATCAAGACTGTCACTGATTCTCTTCAGTACCATCATGTGCGCTCAGTTTTTGTCATTAGCTTGTTACTGGCAATACAGTTTCTCCTTGAAACCATTGAGATGGCATTTTTGGTGGTACTTTTACTATTTTATGTATTTTTTTTTTCATTTGCAGAACCAATAACCTTGCAACAATTTAACAACAATTTTATTTATTTTTTTTATTCTAAGATTAGCAGCCGTCTACGTTTGTGTCAACAGTCACTTATGAGAAAAACCAAGATTAAAGCGGCAACTATTTTTTAAATTTCTTTGCAAACATAGTTTTTGATAATTTAATGCATACAAAGGATTACATTCCTTTGAAGGTCAATAATAATATGTGTTTTATTTGCAATTGAGTTGGTTGTGCGTTGCATACACTTTTCCAAGTAGCTCATGAGACATTTGCAGGTCAAACAATGTCACATGTGTTCTGTGATACACACAAATGCTTTGCCACTTGGTTGTAATGATTGAAATTATTAAAAATAGAGGATATAGTTCACAGAGACCACTTCTGTTTGCCTGCAGCCATTTTTTTTTTTTTTTACCTTTCAGAAGTACCTCATCATCCTCCTACTGCATCTTTATAGTGTCTTTCTCATTCCTTCCTATGCCTTTTCCTTTTTCCCACAAGGCTCTTGTTGGGTAGTAAACTGGCTTTCTTTATGACCATTCTGTCTTTGTGATGCCAGTCCAGGGGCTATTTGTTTTCACAGATCATAACACATGAACTGCATGGACAGTGTAACTGTAGGGAGGAGTTTAGATGGTCACTTTGCTGGTGCAGAGTAAGGACAGTTGAGGCTTATGTGCTCTTTATGGATGCTAAACCAGATCCGATCTAAATGTGACATACTGAGCGTTGTTGATTTTCTACATTTCATGGGTCCAGTTTTACAAATCAATCCTGTTAAATGTCTACAAACATATTCATGTGCTGCCATGATACTGTGGCATTGCAAACGTCCTATTTCACTCAAAATGCAAAGGAAACTATATTTTATCAGTGATAATTACTATTTGCTTCAACCTACTGCTGTTTTCAGGGGCACTATAAGTTTTGGTTGATGCAAGTTTGAAAAAAAAACAACTATATGATGCATGTAATACTAATCTCAGCACTACTTATAATTGCTTCAAAACAAGTCCTTGAGCAGTTTGGTGGAGTGTAACCTGTCATTTCATTTGAAGTCTCATTGTGGAACATTTCCAAATAAACTGCATTTGTCTACAAATGGAAGGGATTAAATGGTGACAAAATAAAGTAAATCATAATAATAATGATAAAATACGCCAACATATATAATAATTTATTGGTAAGTTCAAAGTGATTTATTCAAATCATAAAATTTGGATGAAGCCAAAGGATTTATGTGCTTTGCCATCAGTCACACACACTAACCATTAAGGGTCTGCCCACTGCTGGTACCTACCCCCACTCAGCCAGGTTTATGGAACCACCTTGTTTGTGGTTCCAAGTACAAAACTTCAAGGTGATGATTTTGATGTAATCAGGCAGCAGCCGATGATTGGTCAGTGAACCTATCACTGAATAACATGCCCAGTTTTTTTTTTTTTTTTTTTTATTCTATATGGAAGATCCTAAAACAGTGCCATGGACCAATGATGAGGTCCAGACCTTACTGTCTTTATTGCTGGATCACAGTGCGAGCTGGACAGCACTCCAGAACTACAAGAAACAAAGAAAGTTACCACAAGACATCAGAGGTGATGGCGTTGAATGGCTACACCCAGCCCTTGAAGCAGTGCTGGGATAAGCTACAAAGATTGAAGTCAGTTTACAGTTACAATGCCTGCCCACTTTGCATAATGCCCACAGAGTGGGGAAACAAGTCGCAATGGTGATTCACCTGCACTTGAGAAAAACCACTAAGACAAGAGCTGACTCAAGTCGTACTTATCAATGGCAAAGCTGTTTTAAAATCACCGTGAGGTTGTTGTACAAGTTTTACATATGTTATATGTAAAACTTGTGACGTTGGCGCTTCAGGTGTACAGTTCTTTGAAGGCCCTGTCAGACAGTGATGCATAGCATCAGCTCAAGCCAACAAATGGGAAAAAATCAAAAAGATAAACATGCTGGTGTAAGTCTCATAAGTTTGCTGTAAGCTTTGAATAAGTTATCAACATGCTGATTTATGATGGTCAGCCAACAAGTTTTTACATTCACAACATTTTCAGCAAATGCTGACGTGTTGCTCATAAGCTAGGTATAAGGTATGCGACAGGTAAGTTATGCATAAGGTCACGTTATAAGTTACTCATAAGTTGACGTGTCAGAAACCAGCTGGGCAATTTTGTACGTACACGTAATGCATTTATATCCTAAAAGCACCTTTACTTTTGCTGAACTTATCAGTTTGACTTTAGTGTAACTTATGCTGAATTTATGCATAGCATGTTGGAGCATGGGCAGCACGGTGGCGCAGTTGGTAGAGCTGCCGCCTCTCAACAAGCTGGTCGCCCCAGATCAAATCCCAGCCGGGGGGCCTTTCTTGGTGCAGTTTGCATGTTCTGTTCGTGCATGCGTGGGTTTTCTCCAGGTACTCCGGTTTCCTCCCACAGACCAAAAACATGCCTGTTAGGCTGTTTTTTTTTTTTACTCTAAATTGTCCCTAAGTGTAAGTGAGAGAGTGAATGGTTGTTTGTTTCGTTTATCTTTGTCTCTGTGATGGACTGGAGACCTGTCCAGGGTGTCCTCTGCCTCTCGCACAGTGATTGCTGGATATGGCGACCAGTGACCCCTGTGGCCCAAAAAGGAAGAAGGGGGTAAAAGATAATGGATGGATGGAAGATTTTTATACTTGGTTAAAATATTTGCTTAGTAACTGTCCTGAATCTTTTGGCGTTGAGCTGCAAAGAAAGCATTGCCTTCACACAGTTTTTCCTTTGTGCTTACTTGTTTTGTCTTCTCTGTAAATTTGTGTTTTATCATGTTTGTGTTTACTTTCATGGTTTGACATGCTTGACTTCTGTTTTAAATAAATCACTACATTCATTGGGTGGTTTTACTTTCAGTCCACACATGCCCAGATTCAATTGAACAATTACAGTTTTTTGGTTCATTGTTACTTACCTCCCAGTTTACTTCATATTCTTTCAGTTGTCACTTGTCAGAGCCTTATCATTGTTTGTGTTGTCTTCTTCCACTAACTTTTTTTTTTACTTGCCCACAGTTTTAGTTGCAAGGTTTCCTGTCAGTAATGTTATTTCTTGTCATGCATTGAGGTACTTACTGGTGGTTGGAGGACTCAAATGCAGGAGACTGGGAACAGGAAATTGTGATAAGCAAAATATTTTAATACACATACTTGGTGTTGTTGTGCCATTAAGGTAGATCATACATAAATGAAAGTAACAGTTAATAAAAAAAACATATCACAAAAGACAAAAAATAAACTAAGTGAAAATACACAAAAAAAAAAAGGCAGAACTTCACAACATAAATATATAAACAGACACATCGAAGGAGAAAACAGGGACATACAAATATACTGAGGCTGACAAGCTGCGCACGTGAAATCATTCAAGAAAACCAAAGGGGCATTCCAGCTGGGGTGGTAAAATAGTATGCAACAAGTACGGATCAAAACTATCAAAGATAAACAGACACAATCAATAGAGCTAACAAAATGAAAGAAAATAGACTGAAGAATATATAAGCCAAGAAAACATTAACAAAATGTCTCCAGGAGCACAAGTGACACCATGTAACATTTATAACATTTAGCCTTTCCAGCATGTGGGTTGTTCCCATCAACACAGCACACAGCTTTTCAAGACAAACTCTAGACATTCCCAGTATCACACATTACAATCTGAAAAGTATTTATTCACTGTCAATAAGTTTTAACAATAAATTGGTTACTTTTTTGTACATTTCATCAGGCAATTTTCTACACTGGGGCTGATAATAAAACACATTTTTTGAGAAATTAACACAAACATGCCATTGTAAATCTTACTTATTGCATGGCCATTTTTGACATTATAACATATTTTTTTTATTTTTACTTTTGCCTTAACTCTGATAGTAGAGTTTATGCGAGTGATGTTTTGCTGTATTAAAGTATATACTTTATTTGTTATTTTGCAACTTCTTTTATCTCAATACAAACCAGATTGCACATAAGTATGTAACTATAATACCAAATATAGATTGTTCGTCAAAGAAAACCTTATAACATACATTTTTTTAAATTACTTGCAGTATGTAATGTCTTTGCAATAAAAGTGGGAATGTGACATAAACTTATAACTGTTATGATATACTTCTTAATAAACACATGACTGGTATATTAGGTAGAGCTTTGTTTTACACAAGAGTCAACAATTCTACACAAGATAATGGCTAATAAACTGTTGTTTAAATATCTGACACCACCCAGATGTTTCTGTGATTTAAAAGAAATTTACATTTTTTGTAAAGTTTCACTTTTAAAATAGGAACAATCTATCCGACAGTGCAAATGCAGACCCATGACTATGCAGTTATAATTTGATTAAAGTGTATTTGAATTGTTTATAAATTTATCACATTTTGTGTCCTATATAAAATTTGATATTCATTACATTTCAATGTATTAGTTTTTCTTTTACTTACAATAAGTATATCCAAAGTTGAAGCCACTGACCTCAGGACGTTCATCTTTATATTAGTTTTTTAAATTTTTTTTATTAGATTTTGAGTAACATGTTCTTATTCTACTTCTTTCCTATTTTGACAAAAAAAAAAAAAAAAACTAAAACACATGGTGGAAAATAATTAAATAAATCAGTTTTGAGTTAAGGCAAGATTGGATAATTTACATGCTTTTCTCCCTAAAAGATAAAAAAAAGTTGCTGCTACCATCATGTTTTAGTTACACGTAGACAGTCTTATTTAAAGCAGCTTTGGACATTCTGCCAGCCTGTCAGCCAGGAGTCACATCCAGCTCACTCTGACGTGTCATTTCCCAATCAGAGCAGGAGCAACAACGCTGATGGATCTGGCAAAATCAGACAGCTTCAGACAAAGTTGGACATAAAGCACTTGCTAATATTTTTGGCTCAAATACCTTTTTAAAGAGTATTATCATCTCTAGTGCCAAATCTCTCCGCTCACAGTTATGAAGCCATAAGCATTATCATTTAAGCTTCTACATCTGGGACACTTCTCATATGTCTCCAAAATGGCTTGAGGTAAAATGTATTTTCATTTTTCTACATAGAAAAAATCATGGCCTATACGCACTGTTTTTTTCCCCTTTTTTCAAAATCATATCTGCACATATACACACACACACATGCACACAAGTGTGTGAGAGTGTCTTACATTTTATATTTCATTGCAATGTAATTCTGAAAGAATATGAATTAGACAAGTTTAAAAGTTGAACTCTATGATGTAACTAATGCCACCAACTATCAATGCTATGTTTACATGGACATAAGTAATTGGGTTAAATGGCTCTTCGGAATAAAAATGTGTCATGTAAACTCCCTGTTCGGGCTATTTTTTTCATTCAGCGCAATCCAAAATAATTTTTGGTGGTTTACACTTATCTATAATCCGAACGGTGCGCATGTAAACGCATAATCTGTTCATTTTTTTCCGATTGTGAAAAACTGACCTAACTGCGCATGTGCGACCCATGTCATATCCACCTGGCTAATGCTAATAATATTAGCATGCCGGGGAAGCAAAACTGGTCGGTGTACGACACAACATTTCTACTAGAAACTTTGAAAGAGCTCAAAATGATCTGTATTACCTGTAGCTCAGTCAGGGAGTGCAGTAATGTGTCCACCATCATTAAAACCTGTCGTGGATCCATTTTGGGCACTCAGGTTTGTTTACGTTCATCCCGGAAATAAACCGTAAGTAGAACTTATTCTTCTGTGTTTTTTTTAAGGAGAGTTTACCACTCTGCACATGTCAGTACTTCTGTTCAGAAGAATAAAAGCCCGCTGCATGTAAACGCTCAGCGTGAACGGACTGTGCCCATGTAAACGATACATTTGAATTATTTAACCTGAAAACATTTCAGCCTGGTCAAATAATTTTGTGCATGTAAACATAGCTAGTGGCAGGTAAGAATTTGTTTTTCAAACAGAGATTTGTATCAGTTACGTTCCTTTCTACAAAGTACCAATGTTTGTCAGTTTTATATTAAATTAAAAACTTCAGAGAGTAACCATTGGAAGTATATCTACAACTGATTTCCTGTCGGGCTCACTGTGATTGAAGAATGCACAAAATGCACACACTGACCAAGTCAATTTACCTATAGTGACCTAAATATTTTTGTGGTAGTTGAGAGACCATTAACAGATCAAGACTTTTGATTGAAACTTGGCATGGAAGGTGCTAAGCAATATGCATTCCTTTGAAACAAGCTAGTTTCCTCTTTTTTTCAGAGATCACATTAACTGGTAACAAAGATGCAAGAAAATAATTTGACTATATATATTTGTTTTCAATTATTATAAGTCAGATACAGATGCCAGTTTAAAATGTATGAGTAATTCTTATAGTTGGACTCTACCAGCGCCGACTGTTGTCACCGATCAGTTCATATCTTTTAGGGCCAGAGTTTGTCAGTGCAGCCAGGGGCAGAGGGATACCTGTTTGATGGCCTCAGGTTTCTATCTCTGCTCTTTGCAGATGATGTGGTCTTTTGGCATCATTGTGCTGTGATCTTCAGCTCTCACTGGAGTGGTTTGCAGCCGTGTGAAGCAGCTGGGATGAAAATCAGCACCAACAAATCTAAGGCCATGGTCCTCATTTGGAAAAAGGTGGATTGCTCTCTTCAGGTCGAGGGTGAGGTTCTGCTTCAAGTGGAGGCGTTCAAGTATCTCGAGGTTTTGTTCATGAGTGAGCGAAAAATGGCGTGTGAGACTGACAGATATATTGATGCAGCATCTGCAGTATTGCGAACTCTGTGCTGGTCCGTTGTGGTGAAGAGGCTGCTGAGCTGTAAGGCAAAGCTCTCTGTTTACTGGTCAGTCTACATTCCTACCCTCACCTATGGTCACAAGCTCTGGGTAGTGACTGAAAGAATGACATTGTGGATGCAGGTGGTTGAAATGAGTTTCCTCTGCAGGGTAGCTGGACTCTCTCTTAGCGATAGGGTGAGAAGTTATCCGGGAGAGGCTCTGAGTAGAACTGCTGCTCCTCCACATTGAGAGGAGCCAGTTGAGGTGTTTCAGGCATGTGGTAAGGATGCCCCCTGGGCATGTTTAACTGGAAGGAGACCCCGGGGAAGACCCAGAACATGCTGGAGAGACTACGTCTCTTGATTGGCCTGGGAATGCCTTGGAGTCCTCCCAGAAGATCTGGAAGAGGTGGTTGTGGAAAGAGATGTCTGGGCTTTCCTGCTCAAGCTTCTGCCCCCGTGACCGACTTCGTAACAAGTGGAAGATGATGGATGGATGGATGAATTCTTACAATTTTTTTATTGATAATTGCTCATTTAAATTATTATTATTATTATTATTATTATTATTATTATTATTATTAAATGCAAGTGAATTTATTGAGTAAAAGCTTTTAATGTTATCCTGCTGAAATAAAAGTTGTAATAAATTATTGTCATAAAACCTTTTATTAGTATATTACTGAAAACGTTTGAATAAAGGCTATGTTGATTTACTGTTCAAAATTGTCAAGAGATTTCATCAGTGTTTGCATAGTTGGTGTTTTCAAAGTGAAACAACACTGAAGAGGCT
>NC_056499.1:17612921-17621084 GCF_014905685.2 Nematolebias whitei | reverse complement strand
TTTAAGAGACTGAGCTGAATACAGCTCCTCAGACTGAGGAAGTCTCTCGGATGAGAGACGAAACGTTTCTACATTTTTTTGTTGATTTGCTTTCTTTTGTGTTTTTGAATGTCCAGAGGACCAGATTTAACTTTTTTAGATTTTTCTACCTGGATTGAGCATGCATCAGGATATTATTACGATGTATTTTACCAGCAGGTGAGCCTTTGATTGGATGGTCGCCGGTTTGATCCCCCAGATCGGCAACATCAAAAATGTGGGTGGGAAAAGTGAAGCAAAACACCTGCCTCTACCGTCATATGCTCCGCTCTGGGCCCTTAACTCCCACCATCTGACTCCCTGGATGCCCTAGTTGACTCCACAGAGAGGGCTGTGGTAGCTTGGTGGTCTGTGGTTGTGTCAGGAAGGGCATCCGGTATAAAAACAATTGTCAAGTCTTCAAGCGAGTTGGTTCATTGTGGCGAGCCCTGAGGAAGGTAGCAGCTGAAAGACAAATAAAAATCTGAAACGTGATGCCTTTTCATTATGCTGTTAGGCTTTTGGCCCTTCTGAGTTAACTAATACACTGGTAAATAAAAGCCAATTGTCCTAGTATATTTATTGCACATAGCATCAATAAGATGGCTTCCAGTATATGGCAAATATACCATGATATCTGCTGTCCTTTGCAGTAAATCCTAAAGGCACTTACAAAGAACCTTGATGGTCATCACTCAAAATTTGAGCATTTCATAACACAACTTAAGCGGTTGTCTTTTATCACCGCTTTCAAAAGTATGATCAAATTTGTGATTGAACATAAAGAGAAGTTTAACATTTTATTTCCTCATGCATTATGGGGACGAGATGGTGTAGAGGCAGGGCAGCCGACTCGGGACCCGAAGGTCCTGGGCTCGATCACCGGTCATTGCACATCTCATGGTGTCTCTGAGCAGGATACCCTATCCCCAGCTGCTCCCCAGGCAGCCCTCCATAGCCGCCCACCGCCTCACCTGGTGGTGGATGGGTTAAAAGCAGAGAGCCAATTTCACCATTGTATTGGGAACATACAATGATGACAATTCACAACACATTATTATTTTTATAAATAGCAACACCTTATTTTATTTGTCACTGACATAATCTGTGTTTTGGTGTGTTTTCTTTGTGTTTCTTTCGTCTTTATTTCCTTTTCTGATCCTTGTATTTGACTCTGTGCTCACTGCTATTTTTCACCCTCTCCAGTCAGTCTCTCCAGCCACTCATCACTCTCACCAGTTTGCAATTAGTAATCACTCCAGGTGCCTTTCATTCCTCACTCTCCTCTGCCTTATTTAAACTTCACCACAACATAGGCTCATTGCTCTGTAAGTCCTACAGATGTCCCAAACCTCTTCGTGTTCCCCCTCAGTCTGTCATGTTCGCTCCATTTTACCATATAAGTTTGCTGCCTCGTCAAACCTTTGTTTTTGTTTAAATAAATACCTTTTTATTTGATTCCTGCTCCCCGTGTCTGCCTCCACTTCGGTCTAACCACCTTGGACCACAATAGTCTCTAAATGATTCTATTAGCTGGCTCTAAAATGTACAAGTCAGAACTTTAAGGTGTTTAGCAAGAACCAAAAAAGCGTCATATTTATGCCTTAGCCTTCAAGCACTGACTCCCAGTATATTGTAGAATTATTTTTTCTTCATATTTACTTTTTTGTCTGATCATGACCTCTCTACTTCTTATGATATTTTAGCGCCATATGAGCCTATACATAGACTTTAGACTCTGAACAGATCTTTTACTCTACCAGGAACATGGCTAAAGTCAAGAAGTTGCAAAGAAAATGTTTTCAAAACCCTTAAATTGAGAGAAGGACTCAAGTAAGTGGGCTCAGTGACTTATTTTGTATGTTTAATAAACATGTGTTTATGGTATACCGGTGACTCTTGAAGCCTGGTCTTCAAGTTGGGTCAGAAATGACTTGTTAATCTCTTTAGACTAAAGGCGAGTTTTGATCTAGCTCAACCTTCTTATCACAACCTTTATCTCCAATTTTAAGCCGTATCCAGTGGATGTGATTTTGTTTTCTTGGCTGCTCTCTTTTAAAGCTGTCCTACTGATACAAAGATTACGGTTTTAATATACTGGATATTGGAAGATCGGTGCTGATGCTGGTTCTTCAACAGATGCTTGGAAGCTGCTCAATTACCTGATTGTGCTGGTGTAGCAGCTTTGGGATAACTGCTGTTTAGTAGTCAGTAAGATTATGACTGAGTTTAAATGGTTGAATTGGATGCTCATAATCCCTCTAGTTTTGGTTATTAAGGATGGAAATATGTGTATGTTTTTCTGAAGCTGAATTTACTTCTAAAGAAGCTTTCATTTAAGTTTGTTTTGTTCACTCAAAATATTTTTACCTGCTCTTATTTCAATTGTAAGATTGCATTTGTGTAAAAAAGCCTTCATTTGCTTATCTGTTTGGTTTCATCTGACAAATGTTGTCTTGCTCTTGAGAGCTAATGGTTTCTGTAAATTCTCAGGTGGACCCCCTTTTCATTTCTTATCAATCTGAGTGCAGCTGACCCAGTTCTGTCCTCATGATGTGTTTTTAAATCTTGAAAAACACCAGGAAACCTAAAAAAATACTGCAGATCTCCAGTGTGCTTTCAGAGGTTTATTGACTCTACTGATTTTCTCAGCTGGGCAATGCAAGTTTGTTGATCCTGATAACCTTATATGTGTCTGATCTGCCTGTGGTTATTCTGCAGCAGGCTGTAATGCTATAAAATAGGCTAACCATAGGTTTATTTGTTTATTTATGTATTTATTTGTTTGTTTGTTTTGTGTGTAAGCCATTTTTTGGCAGTCCAGTAGCTTGGCTACTATGTAATTTGTTTTGTTTTGAGAACGAGTTTGCATACTTTTTTTGTTTATTGTTCTAAACCATATATTTTTTGGATATTTACTAAACAATGTATGATATCTACTAAACATATTTCATTAACATGAAAAAAAGGCTATTTTTCTAAAACGTGTGTATTTTGACTCTTCATCAAATGTCTTCAAAGCAAAAAAACCCTGAAATCTTGATCAGATAATATTATCACATATTCTGTGGATGTTTAAATATTAATGACCACATTGCTGTCAGCTTTTTAATATTCATAGAAAAAAGATGGACAGTTGAGGGTGACAAAGGTCAAGTGCTACAGTTGCATTCACTTCTACGTAGATCTCATTGACAGATGTGGATTGTGATGTATTTTACATGAGTTCATCATCACAGCTACTATCCATCCATTCATCCATCCATCCATCCATCCATTTTCTTCTGCTTATCTGGGTTCGGGTCGTGGGGGTAACAGCTTAAGTAGGGAGGCCCAGATTTCCCTCTCCCCAGCCACTTGGGCCAGCTCCTCCAGGGGAATCCCGAGGCGTTCCCAGGCCAGCCGAGAAACACAGTCCCTCCAGCGTGTCCTGGGTCTTCCTCTGGGTCTACTCCCGGTGGGATGTGTCCGGAACACCTCACCAGGGATGCATCCAGGAGGTATCCTAACCAGATGCCTGAGCCACCTCAACTGGCTCCTCTTGAAGTGGAGAAGCAGCAGCTCTACTCTGAGTCCTTCCTGGATGGCCAAGCTTCTCACCCTATCTCTAAGGGAGAGCCCAGACACCCTGCGGACAAAACTTATTTCGGCCACTTGTATCCGAGATCTCGTTCTTTTGGTCACAACCCAAAGCTCATGACCATAGATGAGGGTAGGAACGTAGATTGATCGGTAAATTGAGAGCTTCGTCTTTTGACTTATCTCTTTCTTCAACATGAAAGACATGTACCGCGCCCGCTTCACTGCAGATGCTGCACCTATCCACCTATCGATCTCACGCTCCATTTTTCCCTCATTCGTGAACAAGACCCCAAGATACTTGAACTCCTACACTTGGGGCAGGACCTCCTCCCTGACCCGGAGAGGGCACTCAATCCTTCTCCTGCTCAAGACCATGGCCTCAGATTTGGAGGAACTGATCTTAATCCCGGCTGTGTCGCACTCGGCTGCGAACCACTCCAGCGAAAGCTGTAGATAACGATCTGACAAAGCCAATAGTCCACATCATCTGCAAAAAGCAGAGACGCGATCCTAAGGCCACCAAAACGGATCCCCTCAACACCTTGGCTGCGCCTAGAAATTCTGTCCATAAAAGTTATGAATAGAATCGGTGACAAAGGGCAACCTTGGCGGAGTCCAACTGTCCCCGGGAACGAACCTGACTTACTGCCGGCAATGCGGACCAGACTCTGATACCGGTCATACAGGGACCTAACAGCCCGTATCAAAGGGCCCGGTACCCCATACTCCCAGAGTATCCCCCACAGGGTTCCCCGAGGGACGCGGTCGAACGCCTTCTCCAAGTCCACAAAGCACATGTTGACCAGTTGGGCAAACTCCCACGCACCCTCCAGGACCCTGCTGAGAGAGTAGAGCTTGTCCAGTGTTCCATGACTAGGACAAAAACTGCACTGCTCCTCCTGAAACCGAGGTTCGACTATCCAATGGACCCTCCTCTCCAGAACCCCCGAATAGACCTTACCAGGGAGGCTTAAGAGCGTGATCCACCTATAGTTGGAACACACTCTACGGCCCCCCTTATTGAATACTGCCAATCCAGGGGAACTTCCCCCGATGTCCACGCAATATTGCAGAGCCACATAAGCCAAAACAACCCTACAACATCCAGAGCCCTTATGAACTCCGGGCGAATCTCATCCACCCCTGGGGTCCTGCCACCGAGGAACTTTTTAACCACCTCGGTGACCTCAGCACCAGAGATTGGAGGGACCAACCCAGAGTCCCCAGGCTCCGCTTCCTCAGTGGAAGACGTACCAGTGGGACTGAGGAGGTCTTCAAAGTATTCCACCCACCGACCCATAGCATCCCGAGTTGAGGGCCGCAGCACACCACCCCCACTATAAACAGTGTTGTTGGTATACCGCTTTCCCCCTGAGACGCCAGATGGCGGACCAGAATCGCCTCAAAGCCATGCGGAAGTCTTTCTCCATGGCCTCTCTGAACTCCTCCCATGCCCGAGTTTTTGCATCAGTGACCACCTGTGTCACATGTCGCTTGGACTGCCGGTACCCATCAGCTGCTTCCGGGGTCCTGCAGGCCAAAAAGGCCCGACAGGACTCCTCCTTCAGCCTGACAGCATCCCTCACCGCCGGTGTCCACCGTCGGGTTCGAGGGTTGCCACCGCGACAGGCACCAACAACCTTGTGTCCGCAGCTCCGGTAAGCCACCTTGACAATAGAGGCACGGAACATGGCCCACTCGGACTCAATGTCACCTACCTCCCCCAGAACATGTCCAAAGTTCTCCTGGAGGTGGGAGTTAAAGCTCCATCTCACAGGAGACTCTGCCAGATGTTCCTAGCAAACCCTCACAATACGTTTGGGCCTGCCAGGTTTGAGCAGCATCCTCCCCCACCATCGGAGCCAACTCACCACCAGGTAGTGATCAGTGGACAGCTCCGCCCCTTTCTTCACAGCTACTAAATTAGGGCATCTTGGTCCTTTCACGCATCTGCACCGTATTTATTACAGACAGCGGTTAGGTTTTTGAAGTACCTAATAAAATAGTTTGTGTGAAAAACTAACAGTATTCTTTGATACACAATATAGCTCGTTTGGCTCAGACATCAAAATATGATTAATCTGTGTCTAGTTTTTTTTGGATGGGTGTTTGCTCAGTAGGCCTGTCACAATAACAAATTTTACTGGGCAATTAATTTTCTCAAAAATTATTGCGATAAACGTTAATATTGATTGACATTTGAAAATAATCAGTAATTCTTGTCAAATTGAAGAAGAAATGTTTAATTTGTTTTGCGTGTAGTACCTTTTTTCGACCACCTGACAGCAGTATAACACTGTCTGAACCGAAGGATGGATAGTAAAAGAGCGAGCAGCGGGTCTATTTAAGAAAAATGGGAGAGAGGCCCCTTGACGTGACATGGGCTGTCTCTTCGGTTCTCAAAATGGCGGACGGTTGGTGTTGCTTGAGCTCTTTAGCATAGCATTTTTCACACAAAGCTTTTAATAAAAAATCAGTAAACAAGTTCTCAGCTTCTTTTTGCAGAGAAAAAAAACAACTTTTTATATAAAAGCACGGGCTTCAACCGTGAATTTTGCAGCTTCGACAAGACAGGTTTTTTTTCCCCGAGTTTGGCCTGTTAGCTTAGGTCGTAGCTTGGCTTCTCAGTTTAGCTGTTTTTAATGATCCAGAAATGCAATTTTGGACAGTTAAAACAGGTTTTAAAGAGATATGAGAAAGAGAGGGGTCAGTGAAGAGCACCGGAGTTGAGCTTTTTGTCATCCAGTGTCTAGTAGAAAGAAGAAAGAAGAAGAAGAAGAAGAAACGATAAAGCCAATAAATGAAAATAAGGTTGATCCATCCATTATCTATTATCCGCTTCTTCCATTTTGGGTCACAGGGGTCGCCCATGTCCAGCAATCAATAATCGTGGGGCGGGGTACACCCTGGACAGGTCGCAAGTCCATCACAGAAAATCAGGTTGATAATTTTTATTTATCATGCGATCAATTGATTTATTGTTTATCGTGACAGGCCTATTGTTCAGTACATTATTTTAAACTAAGTTGAACTGCAGCTTCATTAGTGCTGAAATGTGTTGTGTATATTTCTGTTTGCTGTTTAGGAAATAGTCAAATAACATTCAGAACATTTTTTGGGTGTATCCCCAACCTCCTCAAATCAGAAGCGCAACTGCTTATGATCGCCACATATTGGATGAAGTAATTTGTGTTTTCTTTATGTTTATTTTGTCTTTATTTCCCCTTTCTGATCCTTACGTTTTGACTCTTTGTTCCTGTGCCATCCTTCATCTCCTCCTCTGTCGGTCTTTTCAGCCACTCATCACTCACACCAGTTTGTAATTAGTAATAATCCCAGGTGCACTCATTTCTCACTCTCCCTGTCTTATTACACCTCTCCTGTTCACCACTCAATGTCGGCTCGTTGTTCTGTACAGCTACAGATGTCCCACCCTCCTCGTATTTCCCTTAGTCTGCCGTGTTCCTGTTTGCTCTATGTCCTAAGTTTTGCTGCTATGTCAACTTTTTGTTTTTGTTTATTTAAACTATCTATTTTTATTTACTTCCTGCTCCATGTGTCTGCCTGCACTTGGGTCTAACCACCACAGACTGCAATACTGGAGACCTGGAATACCAGTCTTTTTTTTCTTATTTTTTTACACCACCAAAGAAAGTTTTTTTTTTTTTTTTTTTTTCTCAAAATACAAAACTTATTTTTTAAAGAGAGAGAACTTCATACTTGGACATGAAAAGCATTGTGTGGGTGGCCACACATGTTTAATTATAATCTGTTTCAAGCATTCATCATATTATTGCATACAGAAGCTTGTTTAAAAGTAATCTTTTTTTTTTTCTTGAAGCATCATCTTCAGCTTTTTTTTATTTAGTCCAGCTTTATGTATATCTGAAAGAGCATAGGTTTACTTTGTGTTTAAGTTAATTATAGTCATAGTTAAGTTTGCATTTCTATGAAATACCATCATCTTATTCCAATATATCACTCTGAAGTCCACTAGCTCTTAAAGCTTCTTACTTTGACTGCATTTGTCATCCACTTATGTCTGGTTTGTCAGTCAAAAACTTAGAAACTCAAAGTGTGTGGGTCTTTGAGTATGTGGATATGCATTTGGTGTGGCAAAGTGCATGAATCTCCAGTTTTCCCACGTGTCTGTTTGGTTGGGAGGGTGTGCATGTGCTCTATCTGGTGAAACCAGGCTTGTGTAATCTGACGTGCTTGGTTGATGTTCTTTAGTTGAAACTTTGCATGACTCTACAACAATCTCTGCTTAAGCTGAAATACATTCAAAAACCATGGGTGTGTGAGAGGAGAGAATATAGGTATGGAAACGAGTCAGACACAGAGAAAAAAGAAAAATGCAAAAGGCAAAACTGAGAAGGATGGCAACAATATCGTCAAACATGTATTTAAAGAAAAGAGGAAGGGATAGTTTTAAATTTGTATGTTTAAGGGTTTAAACGTATGTTTAAGGGTTTAAACCAGGCCATTGTTGAATCAGTTTACATGTGCTTCTGTTTATATATATATATATATATATATATATATATATATATATATATATAT
>NC_056499.1:17598120-17612911 GCF_014905685.2 Nematolebias whitei | reverse complement strand
TATATATATATATATATATATATATATATATATATATATATATATATGTATAGCAGAAGCAACAGTAATAGTGATTTCCAATTATATGTTTTAATGTGAATGGCAGCATAACTGTAGATCTCACACTACCCTCAATTTTAAGCATCATTTCATCTGTACATCTACACTGTTCTTTTTGCACAATGATTCTATGACAGATTCTTTGTGAATATTCCTGAATGGGTTTTGAATCCTTTTTCTTGCTCTTTAAAAATCAGTGCTGGCTGGTACTTTCAGGTATGAAGAAAAATCTTTTTCAAAGGTATTCACACATACGGGATTTGTATGTGTACGAGATTTGTATGCGTACAAAACATTCCAAAAGCATACCATCAAGTTTTATGAATGCTACAAGATTCACAAATGCATAAAGTTTTTCAAATGTACACATTTTAATTTGCGCATGTATGAGCCATGGAGTGGTAAGAAAGTCACAAAAGTCATATTCACAGATAAGCTGACCTGTCCCACTCATGTTGACTTATTCTACCACAGCAGGGGATTTGTGCACGTGTACTTGCAATTTGTATGTGCAGACTATTCCTATTTGTGCAAATTCTTCACCAGCTATTAATGACACAATCTGCTTGCCATCGTCAACCCCACGTTCGTTCTGCTGGCTGCTTGGAGCAAGTCAAACCAGCTGCACCACCCCGGCGAAATGCAGCTATTTTAACCATTAAAGTGCATTTATTAAGTAAAAGTTCAACTGAGACACACCTTTGCAATAATTTAGAGCAAGGAAATAATTGTTTTAGGTGCTTTTTTTGTTAAATTTTGAAGAAACGCGCAGCGTTCCTATTTTTTTTTTCCTCCCTCTGCGCACTCCCGGAGCACTGAAGCAGCAAATATACAGCTGATTTGACCATTAAAATCCTTTTATTAAGCAAACATTAGACTGAGACACACCTTTACTATCGGTCTGTCGTGGTGAAGAGAGAACTGAGTCAAAAAGCTAAGCTCTCAATTTGCCGAATGATCTACAGTACATTCCTACCCTCATCTATGGTCATGAGCTTTGGGTTGTGGCCGAAAGAACGAGATCTCAGATACAAGCGGCCAAAATTAGTTTTCTCTGCAGGGTGTCTGCGCTCTCCCTTAGAGATAGGGTGAGAAGCTCTGTCATCCAGGAGGGACTCAGAGTAGAGCCGCTGCTTCTCTACTTCAAGAGGAGCCAGTTGAGGTGGCTCGGGCATCTGGTTAGGATGCCTCATGGATGCCTCCCTGGTGAGGTGTTCCGGGCACGTCCCACCGGGAGGAAACCCAGCGGAAGACCCAGGACATGCTGGAGGGACTATGTTTCTTGGCTGGTCTGGAAACGCCTTGGGATTCCCCTGGAGGAGTTGGCCCAAGTGGCTGGGGAGAGGGAAGTCTGGGCCTCCCTACTTAGGCTGCTACCCCCGCGACCCAACCCCGGATAAGCGGAAGAGAATGGATGGATGGACACCTTTACTATAATTTCAAGCAAACAAATAATTGTTTTTAAGTGCTAATCTTGTTAAACTCTTGTTAAAGTCCTCCTGTGCACGCTCCCACGGCCGCCATTTGGCAGACAATCGATTTTTGGCACAACACCAGCCCACATTTCCGGGTTATCAACGGTGACGCGTAACAAACGCAACACATCAGTGGTGACACATAATAGATGCAACGTATACAGCGAAGCAACATATTTATGGATTTTTCCACTTTTTTAAGACATATTTGGACTGATGCGACTTATACGGTGATGCAATGGGTACGACGGAAAATACACCAAACCCATCACACAAATATGTGGAATTAGCCGTGACCAAATTGAGATCTATATTTTTTTCAGTAGTTTGGACATTACCATGTCAATAACAATGGCCTTTGTATCTAAATCTGCATGGTCCTACTGTCACCATTTTATGTAAAACAGATGACGAAGGCTTTATCATATGAAATCTGACTTACGCAGCTTCCCTTTAAGCACCGAACCCCCCAGAGGAAACTGATGAATATAAAAATCAGTCAAAATGAATCAGCAGGGGGGTTAAAAATTCACAACTGTGGGATTGTGGAAAGCACTGCCTATACACCTTTAACAAGTGGTGAGTTTTCAAGATCAGTAAAGTCGACGAGGTAATTGCAAAGCCTCGTCGCTTTCCTGCTGTGAAAGAGTCAGCATGTGCCAGTTTAATTGCCCTTCAATGTTTCTGACCTCGAGCAGGACATCCCGTTTGTTATCAAACAGACTTTATGCTGTCTTTAGGGGAAGTTGGACTAAAACTGTGAAAGAGAAGAACTGTCAGTGCAGTGAACATGGGGACAAAAATTATATTACACGAGCCAATCGATCACGAGTTGGAAGACAAACTTGTCTGTTACTACACAGCAGCAAATGCCATATTCTAACCTTTTGATTGTACACTCTTTCCTTTAAAGACATCAGTCCTATACGGTCATAGATTTTCTTAGACAAGTATGATATTTTTCGTCCTCTTATGAATGGAACAGTAGGATTTATCCAAATTATTTTTTTATGCAAACACCTCCAAACATTTAATCTCAACAGCAAAAGGTTAAAAAGCAAAACCATTCTGAAGTTGAAGACATTCCAGATCCAATCTAGGAGGCTTTATCAATTCAAAAGCTGGAGTGTGTGCAATTGCTTTATAGAACTGCATGAGAGGCCTGGTTATGTACTTAGATTCACATGTTCATTCGAATGGAACGTCTCGCCCCACAGGAGGCTTGTCACACTCTTTGTCTGCCTGGCTCATGAGAGATGTTTTGGTCACCTGCATGAATGTGTGATTGGGAGTGTTGAGTGAGCACAGTAGGTTTTTGAAAGTTGAAATCTGAGTCTTCCTTCACCCTCTCTCAAACCATTTGTCTTCTCTGTCCAAAATATGAACATTTTGGTCCTCAAAATAGTGTCCTTTATCCTTGAGGTGTAGGTGGACAGCTGAGTCTTGTCCTGAAGAGTTAGTTTTCCGGTGTTGAGCCATGTGTCTGTGGAAAGGTTGTCCTGTTGGGTTTAAAATGTACTGAGATGTTGTGTTTGGAGAAAATCCTTCTGAGTTTTTCAGATACTCCTGCAACATAAGGGATGACTATGTTTTTGTGTTTGCTTTTCTCTCTGTTCTGTTCTGCAGCACATTTTTTTTTCCGATTTATTTGTTGATTTGACAAGGCCCAGATAGAATATCCTCAGGTTTGGAGTTTCTTTGATGCGTTTCTCTTCCTCCAAACACTGATGTGCATGTGCCTATTGCTATTTCAAGTTACTTTCATCTATTTAAGTCCAGTACCTAATGTTCACGTGAACTTTAACTAAAATGTGTTCACATCCAAAGTAAGGAAGGCATATTTTCTTCACTTTTTATTGGCTTTTTGAGTTACATGAGTGGTTTGGGCCAAAATGGCAAACATCTATAAATGTGCAACAAAGTTAAGTCGGGTTCTCTCGATGGTTTCTTTCGATTGAAACGTTTCATTTTTCATCCAAAAGACTTCATCAGTCCAAGGAGCCACAGCAAACTCAGTCCCACAAGTAGCACACTCACATAGTGGGCCAACCAGTTTGATGGTGATAAGATGGTTTCTTGAGACGAAACATTTCAACAAAAAGAAACCGTCCAGAGGACCTGACTTAACTTTGTTGGATTTTTTTTTTCACCTGGATTATTGAGCATGAACTTTGACGTCATGTGCTTACCTTATATTGAAGAGAAGAATACAATTGTTCTTAGAAATAATGGAATCATGAGCATTTCAGTTTAGCTTGTTTTTAGACCTTGTTTGAATCATCAAAATCTGAAAAAACAAACAAACAAAAAAAAAAAAACTAACAAAAAACACGTGAAAGGTTTTTTTTTCTTTTTTTTCTGTTTGCTTTCAAGAGAAGGGATTTTTGTTACATGTGAGAGCAGCTATCACACACTGGGAATGGCCAGACTGGATTAAATAAGATTAAAATTTTAGAAAAATTGTGGAAAATTTGGGAACTACAGCAGCATCAAGACAGACAGACAAATGAAAATGCACATAAAGTTGTTAAACTTTACACAGCGTTTTTTTTTTTTTTAAATTACGTGTAAACTGTTCCGGTGGAAATCATATTCACAAGACAGGTTGTTGCTTCTGTATACAGTTTACCTATTTACACTTTATTAGGTTTTGGAAATAAAATTGCTTCTGAAAAAGATGGCAGTTGGGTAAAGTATGACGAGAATCACGTAAAAGACACTGTTCTTTGTTTACCTAAGTTGAAATCTGATGGCAAGTCTCTTTATGACTTTGTAAAGTCAAATGTTCCTGTCATGATTGTAAAAGTTAATGTTTTAAATTCTAAATATTTCCAAAAAACAAATACTATCATGAGGAATCCACAGTTTATTGTGATGAAAACTACAATTATTTGTACATTTTACTCCCAAATTTTCAGTTCTACCCCTTAAACCAACTTTCAATATCTTAACTATACTACTAGAGCCACTGCTGCTCCCATGCAACGTAACCACCTTGTTTTCACAGTAAGAATATAATTTAATCAGGAAGTGATCACTGAATTTAAAAATCCAATAAGATACGATAAGCTAGAACTTAATTAAACCTGCAGGAAATATTCAAATCGTAATGACAGTTTACAAAGTAAAATTAAAAAGCAAGCAAACAGAAATAATCACACGTGAGGGTCAATGCAGTCTAAAGAAGAAATCTTTAAATAATTTTTGTATTTGTTATTTGCATCTATGCTGATGTGATTTCAGAAGACCCCTAAAGGACTTTTTTCGGCTGCACTTATGATTGATACAATCAACATGTTACACATGGAAGCACAATGTGTTCACTCACTCTTCTGGGTCAAATATTTTAGTTTATGAATGAACAGGTTTAAGAGTAGTGCTTCATTCAAGATCGTTTGGGGTCACGTAGACTTGCCCAGGCCCTAAGGCTTGACTCAATGGGAATTGAACTGCCAACCTTCTAGGTCAGGCAGTCTGAATCTTTTCCTGGCCCCTCTAAGCGTTTTGGATAACGAGCCCTTTGAGAGTAGATACGTGTGTAGATTAGCATAAATTTACATAAATTAGGAAGGCAATTAATATTCTGTTCAAACTGTTTCAGAAGTTATCTGACACTTGGAAAGACAAGAAGAACAAAACAAGATGCTTAATGGAGACACATTGAAAAGTATTTCTCTGTTATTGTACTGTCCAAAACATGGTTACAGGATTATGATATGATATATGATTGCTCTATTGTCATCATTTGAAACTATAAGGAATATTGTAGTGTAACAATTATCATTAATTAGACTGACATCAACTGATATATTAAGAACATCTATAGCTAACTAATATATTTTAATTTACTGTAAATAGTATTGGTTTTAACTACGTGTTATTTTATGATTTGTTTACATTATATGCTTTTGACCTGATTCTGATTTTGTTTAGTGACAAAATAGTTACATTGTGCTCTTCCCTGACACTTGGTCTTTTTTTTTTTTTTTATTGCTCACAACTTCATCATCTCAGTCTTTTTCTTACTCCAGTGTATAGTCCGAAGTTTTCAGAAGTTTCTTCTCATATTTTCATTCTTGTTTTGTTTCACGCTCGTGAAGATTCTCAGTCATCCAGGACATGGTAAATTCAAAAAAAGTTTTGTCGTGAACTTTTTTTGAAATTTTTTCGTGCTCACATCAAGATATGACCGAGTTTATTATTTTACTCATGCACCTGTATCTGGGGCTTGGTTTGAAAATGGCTTCTTCCACAACCATCGCACAGCTTCATGTACCAGATGTTCAAAAATGCATGCTCCCCTGTGTTTTGACTGTGGAGTTCATGGGATTCTTACTACAAAATACTTTTCCTACCCTCAGTGGACTAGAAACAGTATAGACAATGTGCAGGTACATGACAATGCTTTGGGCTTTTTTCTTTCAACATTGCTATCAATAAGTGTTCAGTGAGGTCATTTATATATTTTTCATTTTAAAAACTGTTTTATTTTCCTATTAAAATTTATTTTAGTCATTGTTTTTATTTTTATAGATTTTATAAATAATGAACGCCATGCTCTTTACCAGTCAAACCTCACTGAGGCCACAGATTTCTTTTGCAAGGGAGGCCTGAAGGCCACCTAACATGGACTGTGGGAGGAACACAAAGTACCTAGAGAAAACCCATGCAAACACAAGGAGAACATGAAGACTCCACACAGGAAGACCCAGGTCTAAACTGGGGATTCAACCCAGGACTTTCTTGTTGTGAGGGTTAGTGCTAAAGTTGATGTTAACCACTAATTCATTATTCTACTATATGAACTATGTGTAATCAGTGTTGGACACATTCTCCACAATTAAAAATAGTCGTAAACTACAACTCACACTAAATTTTTCTGAATTAAATCATATTCACATTTTTATTTGACAATTCTGAATGAAATGTGCATGCTTAAGATGAACATGTTTCCACTTATTTATATTTTCTTCATTAAATACAGTCTTTAAAATGTTGTTAAATGTTGATAAATGACAATGTACCCACTACAGTAGTAATTGTTGCATCCCAAAGTACTTTCTGTCGAAATCTTTGACAACTTTTATATGCCATTACATATTGTTAGCTTGTCCAGTAGTATACAATATAAATCAGGTTTAATTCAAATTTAATAACTGCGGAAACGGCAAATATTAATATGCAAAGCAATTTCCACTTTAAGTGCATTATCTTATAGCCCTCGTGAGGCGAAAAAAAAAAAAAAAAACACTTTTATAATAGGTTTTCTGATAGTGATGTCCCCATGCTCTGTTGTGTGTGAATATAGCACACGTTAACATCAACTTTCCCCTGAGGAAGATAGCACGTATTAATCAATACAACATGCTTTTGAACCAAAAAAAAAAAAAAAACATTACAAGATGCCTGTTTGGTTTCATCTAAATAAGTACAAACACAGTCTCTTTTACACCCAGCCCCCCCCCCCCCCCCCCAAAAAAAAAAACACCCCCACGCAATGGAATTGAAACAACACATATAACAGCTAGGAAAGAAAATGATATTCTGCCATCATTATATTACAAACCTGGCAAGGGGATTAATCAAAACCAAAGTCTCGGTTTACCGTACCTCGTTAAAATGAAGGCTTAGATAATGAAAGGGCAGTTCCTGCTACTTTAGCAAGATACTGCTGAAGTACCTAGTTCTGAATAAATGTTTTTATAATGATGAGGGCGATTACGTGGATAACACATATTTGGTCAAGCCAATAATACAGTTATTGCTTGTGTAAAGTTAAAACACATAGATAGGCTTTGCTTATTAATTCATTGCATCACATTCTGTCTTTTTTCCAACCCACATCTACTCATCCCAGAAACCCAAGAGAAAAATGTCATGAATGGGATGCACACTTTTTAACCTTTGAAAAGAATCACTTCTCTCATTTCCCCGTTGGGGCATTTTTAATCAGTCAAGCATCACTGGAAAACAAGATTTATTTTTTATTTTTACTTTCAGTTGTATCCACTGACACAAAGGTTCATGTGTTTGCATATGTGTGTGTGTGTATACACACACACACACACGTATATATATATATATATATATATATATATATAATTATATATATATATATATATATATGAATCATTGTTAATGAAAGAAAAGCAAATAGTTTGCAAGGAAGAGGAAAAAATAATATATTTGATATAAGATCAGTAACTAAAAAATCATTTAAAAGCAAGGCTTTACAAATAGAGGTTGAAGCAGAATGGATCTAGAATGTGTCAGAAAGGTGAGCAGGAGAATAAGAACAAAAAGAAAAACAGACAAAATGACCAAGAATGTTGATGGAAAAATAAAATGTTATAGAAGAGGCCATGGAGTTTATTATGAAAATTATATTGGCATACTATTCTGAAATGTGAAAGCATAAACAGAAAACAATGCCAAAATAAAAAAAATGTGCAGAAAATGAAGGTGAAAAGATGGCGACTAATGTATGGGGTACATGGAGATGAAACACAATCTAGTTATTAAGAAATGCTTTAAAGGTAATAACTGAAGGTGAAGCAATGTGAATACTAAAATGCTAAATGCTAACTAATACATGGAGACAGTTTATAAAAGGAAGAACAGAATCACCAAAAATGGGGGAGACAAAATAAAGCTCTAAATGTTAATGCAGAATCTAAAAGGAAAGCGAGAGTGAGACAAAAACATGTGAAGATGGGGTATTGACTCATGGTAAGAAAGGGCAGCTAAAACGAGTAAAATAGGAAAAGAATTGGAACAATAGAGAAAATGACGTGCGTAACAGAGTGTTGTCCCCTTGTTCCCTCACTTTCCCTTTTGTATTTTATCCACTTTATTTTTCAGCAATCAGTAAAATTGCCTGAGTTTTGGTGCATGGCTTCTGTATATGCATGTGTATGAGAGTTGGTGTGTGACTTGCTGTGAGATACAAGTGCCGTGTGCTGTTTGCTAGTCGGAGTCATGCAGTGAACAATAAGAATCCTTGATCATACATCAAAGACTTCCCAGTGACACAAACTCACACTCACTTTGACACACGCCACACACGCACGCACATACACACATGGATGATGCATCTGAAGCAGGAGCAAGAAAGTTTAAACATCCTCTCACAGGAATGTACAGTGTACTGGGCACCTGAGTCAAACCCCGGCGAGTTGAACCTTAAATGTAAAACTGGTTTAAGAATAAAAGCATAACTTGTGTAAATCCCTTTTTCTAAGGGTTCATAAAGAAAATGATCAATTTTCATTAATTTAATTGTCATTGTGTGCAAGCTGCAGCACAATTGGTAGAGTTGTCGCCTCTCAGCGCGCAGGTCGCCCCAGTTCAAATCCCAGCCAGGGGCCTTTCTGGGTGGAGTTTGCATGTTTACTCCGTGCATGCATGGGCTTTCTCCGGGTACTGTACTTTGGTTTCTTCCTACAGACCAAAAATATGCATTTTAGGCTGACTGGCAACTCTAAATTATCTCTAGGTGTGAGTGAGAGAGTGAATGGTTGTTTTTCTCATTTGTCCCCGTGTTCCTGATGGACTTGAGACTTGTTTAGGGTGACTCCGTCTCTCACAGTGATGGCTGGACATGGGCACCTGTGACCCCCCATGATTCAAAAAGGAAGAAGTGGGTAAAGATAATGGATAGATGGATGGATGGATGGATGTGTACAAGCTAAAGAACAAAGAAGCAGGACAGGTTAGAAATGACAGCTCTAGGACAAAGGCAGGTGAAGGGTAAAAACAAATGTTATAACTTTGTTTTAACACTGTGATGCAGGATAATGCAAACTAAGCCAGTTTTTACTCTAATGTAGAGCTTTGTTTGATTTTAAAGATAGAACATTCTTATTGACTGCAAAGACAACATTTTTTTTTGGTATTTGTATTCATCTTAAAGTCAAGGCAAAATGAAAGAAAACAATTTGTTAGAGAAGCACATATTCCTAAATTTCAAACGGGACCATTCTGTGTGCAGTTACCATGTTGTCCTACATAGATTTTTTTCAATGTTCCATTTTTTCTCCACAGTTCAAAACATGCATAATGCGTAAACAGAGAATTCTAAAATTTATAGCTGGTATTCACTTAGTTTCATTTGTTGACCCTATCTTCAAGATATAGTTCTTATATCATACTCAACAAAAAACAAGTGCACTGTGTTGGGAACATTACTCTACAATGATGTATTGGAATCCCAAAACATAAGCTGGGGAAACGAGAGTAAAAAGTATGGAGTTATGAGTCTAATCTGATAGAAACAAAACAGTATAGATCAAGTATTTAAAGAGAGACAAGACACCTTTTTACATAAAAATTGTAATCGGTAACTGTGATCAAAGGTATGAAAAAATAGTTAAAAAAAAAAAAAAAGAGAAAGAAAATCCTCTATGTCCTTCTCTTTAAGCTCTTTTTACTGACCTCTTTGGAAAAAGTCATGACAATAATTTATAAGGACTTAAAAAAAGACCATCTTACCTGGAACGTTATACGATTTGAGCACCTCCTATCCCAGCTCCACTGAAGTATTTCTGGATGCTTTAACTCAGTTAGAAATCTGACTGAAATGATCTGGAACCTCATGATACTTTTAAATGAGGTCAAGGTAAATGCTTAAAAAAAAAAAAAAAAAAAAAAAAAAAAACTACAGAAGGTCTTTTTTTTTTACTTTCCAGTAGTAGCTGTGGTTGAGCCTTCAACACAGAGTAAAGGGATAAGGGAAACCACTAGCTACGTAAAATAAAACATTAATCTGACCAAGGTATAAATTGAAAAAAATTTTTGAGTAAAACTAAAATAAATCTAACAAGGAAATTCAATTCAATTCATCCACCCATTACCTTAATCACTTCTTCCTTTTTGGATCATCGGGTCACTGGTGCCCATGTCCAGTCATCACTGTGGGAGGGGCAGGGTACACCCTGGACAAATCTCCAGTCCATCACAGGGACACATAGAGACAAACAAGACAAACAACCATTCACTCTCTCACTCATTCCTAGGGACAATTTAGTTACCAGTCAGCCTAACATGCATGTTTTTTGGTCTCTGGGAGGAAACCGGAGAACCCGGAGAAAACTTATGCATGAACGGCGAGAACATACAAACTCTAACCAGAAAGGTCCCAGTCCAGGATTTGAACTGGCAACCTTCTTGCTTAGAAGCGGTAGTTCCACCAACTGTGGTACTGGGCTGCCCGTAATTCAATTCATTTCATTTATATAGCACCCATTCACAACATAAGTTCTCTCAGGGCACTGTACAAAAACATTCACATACACAAAAAGTCAATTAGTAACATTATCTCGCTAAGGAAGCCAGCAGATTGCGTTGAATGTTCATTTCATTGCGGTCTCCCATACTGAGCAAGCACAAAGGCAACAGTGGAAAGGAAAAACTCCCTCTTAACAGAAATAATCCTTCAGCAGAACCAGGCGCAGTACAAGTGGCCATCTGCTTCGACTGGTTGGGTTTGAGAGGACAGGAAGGAGGAACGGACAGAATGGAGGCGAGCAAGTCCCTCTCTAGGAGGAAAGACAAACAAATAAAAAAAATAATTAAAATATTTATACAAACTATTCATTTGTATTCATTTGTAACTATTTATTTGATCAAATTTGGTAAATTTGTCCTGCAGTATCCGGGGGCCTTTCTGGGTGGAGTTTGCATGTTCTCTCCGTGCATGCGTGGGTTTTCTCCGGGTGCTCCGGTTTCCTCCCACAGACCAAAAACCATGCATGTTAGGCTGATTGGTAACTCTAAATTGTCCCTAGGTGTGAGTGAGCGAGTGAATGGTTGTTTGTCTCGTTTGTCTCTATGTGGCCCTGTGATGGACTTGCAACCCTTCCAGGGTGTACCCCGCCCCTCGCACAGTGATTGCTGGACATGGGCACCAGCGACCCCCGTGACCCTAAATGGAATAAGCAGGTAAAGATAATGGATGGATGGATGTCCTCCAGTAGTCTAAGCAAATAGCAGCATAACTAAGGGATAGCTCAGGAAACCAAGCCAACCCTAATTATTGGATTTATCAAAAAGGAAAGATTTAACCTCAATCTTAAAACTGGACAATATGTCAGCCTCACAGACAGAAATTGGAAGTTGGTTCCAAAAGAGAGGAGCCTGATAAATGAAAGATCTTCCTCCCATTCTGCTTTTGGAAACTCTAGGAACCACAAGTAAACCTGCAGTCTGAGAGCAAAGTTCTCTGTTAGGAAAATATGGAACAAAATTATCTGTAATATGATGATGATGATGATGATGATGATGATGATAATAATAACAATAATAATATAATATAAGATGGAGTTTGGTTTTTGAGAGCTTTGTAAGTTAGAAGTAAGTTTTTAATTTCTATTCTGAATTTAACAGGGAGCAACTGGAGAGAAGCTAAAACTGGAGAAATAGGATCTCTCCTACTAACTCCAGTTAAGACTCTGGCAGCAGCATTTTGGATCAACTGAAGATTTTTTTATCAAAGTTTATGGGCACCCAGATAACAAACCATTGTAATAGTCCAGCCTAGATGTGACAAATGTATGGACCAGTTGTTTTTTTTTTGTATCATTTTTTGATAAGATGTGTCTAATTTTAGTGATATTATGCAGGTGGAAGAAAGCAGTCCTGGTAACTTTTTAATGTGGGGGTTAAAAGACATACCCTGATCAACCCCCCCCCCCTCCCCCCCACAAAGGTTTGACTTTAGAACTGGAGGCCAAATTAATGTCATCCAGAGAAAGTGCAAGACTACAAAGTGTATTCCTAAGATGATCAGGTCCAAAAACCACCTCTGTGTTTCAATTTAAAAGCAGAAAAGTTACGGTAATCCAGGTTTTTATGTCTTTAAGACATTCATTCATTCAACCTTTATTTAAACAGATAAATCACATTGAGCCTCGAAGACTCATTTACAAGTGAGACCTGTTTGGACAGACAAAAAACAGTGGTTAACAGGACACATATAGGAATTGGAGGTGAAAAAAATTCCTATCAGACTTTTTTCTTGGCTGAGAAAAACCCCTAATATTGAAAAAACACTTCGCACAAACAAGCACATATTTACGTAGACATTCTGCAGAGCAGAACAGGAAGAAGGAAGAGACAAGACCGGTCAACAACGCCTACAGATGCTCTCGAGGGTACTGTAATCAGACAATGTCCTCCGGTGTGATCCATAAACATTCTCGAGGTATGTCGAGAAATGGCCAAGGATAACCTCTATAAGAATCCAGAGTCCTGAAATGATGACAAAGTTTTTTCAGCGGGGTTTCATCTGGTTATCAGTTGGAAATTCCTCAGGGAGGGGGTGGTGAGCGTCATATCACATTTTCTTCAGGCGACTTTAGATAAGATGGCCTTCAAGGACACCCAAAATTTAGATAAACACACAGTTGTTTTGGGGACAGGCAGAACTTAATGACATCAACCTTGAGTCTGTGTTTGGTCCACTCGGTTCCGAAATGTCCAAATTAACATGGCCAACACCGATGGAAACGTGTCTGAGTGTATCCCCAAGATCTGATCCATTCAGCCCAAAGCATTTGAGTCTGGGTACTCCAGACATGAACCCAATAAAGGCAAGCAGCATGATCGGGTCCAAATTTGCTGCTGACGACTTCCTTGATTGTAGATAAAACCGGCACCAGCTGAATCCAAAAAGCAGGAACCAATTATCAAAAATCCAATTAAATATGCGTCCTTAAAATCCACAGATGGCAGCAGAGATAGACACGTCATCAAGTTTTCCAGTCGATGAGATAGCCAGCTGCATACGTGCCAACAGGTTAAAACGGCTCGCCCAAAGCCAGTCTTCTCTTCGAAGAAATGTTGTAAATTGAGATGAGGGACCAACTGGTCAAAAAAACAAGTCCATAATTATGGTTCGGAAGAAATGCAAGAGAGTCTCACAGCAATTTCACAGACAGACAGAGCAGCAAAGCAAAGCGGAGAGGGAGGGGGAGAAGCATCCGATTGCGTGGGGAGAGAGTGGTGAAAATGCTACATGCTACATGCTTGTAGTCTAAGTAACTGATTGGATTCATGAGGTTTCATGGACAAATATAACTGAATATCATCAGCATAACAATGAAAATTTATCCCAGGCTGTTTAATAATGTTACCTAATGGAAGCGCATATAAAGTAAAGAGTATTGGTCCAAGCACTGAACCCTGAAGAACTACAAGAGTAACTTTGGTGTATGAATAAGATTAATTATTTACATTTACAAACTGGAAAATATCAAATAAATATGATTTAAATACTTTTAGAGCTGTTCCTGTAATCCCAATATCATCCTTCCATCCATCCATCCATCCATCCATTATCTTTTACCCGCTTCTTCCATTTTGGGTCACGGGGGTCATCCCAATATCATAGCCAAGTAAAATGTGATTATCTGTATCAAATGCAGCACTGAGGTCTAACAGGACCATTGTAGACACAAGTCCATTGTCCGAGGCCATGAGAATATCATTAGTAACTGTCACCAGCGCAGTCACTGTGCTCTAAACCTCGATTGAAATCCCTTAAAAAGGAGTATTTATTTGCAGATATTCATGCAACTGACCTGCAACTATTTTCTCTTGAATTTTTAAGATGAGTGTTAGAACATTCATCTGAAGCACAAAATAAAATAATGAAAAAACAAAAGTAATAAAACAAATGTACAAAATTCATAAATCATGATGAGACTAATTTTGCTTTCCAAAAGATCCTTCATTAGCACTTTAATGTTATTTTGATCCCCAAAGAAGTGAGCACAGAAACAAACAGTTCCCCCAAAACATTACAAAAAAACATTTGTTGTGTCAGTTTGCTTTCAGTCCTAAATAACCAAAATAACAAATAAAAGTGTGCACAGTAACATTTTGGAGTTCTTTTGAAAAATTTAGATAAGTTGCTCTCATAAAAAACAAATATTTTACAAATTGTAAATTGCAAGACTTAAAACCAAAATGATTAAACATTAGCTAAAACAGAGCTAAAGCACAGAGCTAAAGTACTGCACTGTGGGGAGTGGTGGTGCAGAGGTTAGAGAGGTGGGCCTGAGATCGGAAGATCGCCAGTTCACGCCCCGGTACCGACAACATCAAAAATGTGGGTGGGGCAGGTGAAGCACCCACACTTGCCCCCACCCTCATTTGCCCCACTTTGGGCCCATGAGCAGGGCCCTTGACCCCCCAATATATATATGTATGTATATATATATATATATATATATATATATATATATATATATATATAT
>NC_056499.1:17584524-17598110 GCF_014905685.2 Nematolebias whitei | reverse complement strand
TATATATATATATATATATATATATATATATATATATATATATATATATATATATATATATATACAGTGGCATCAGAGAAAGCTGAGCTTAAGTTATTCACATAAAATAAAATGGCATCAGCATAAAAAAAGGTATGTGAAGTTTGAGCTTAATCCAGTTTTTGTTGTCTGTCCAGAAACGTTGTGAGTACTGACATGATAAAAACAAATGCTCAAGGAATTCATCTTCTGATTTACAAAAGGCACACAAATCAACATCATATTTAAATCTTCTTTTGCAGAAACATGGCTACAGAATATAACTTATTTTAAAATGATTCTCCTTCACATTAGGAGATATAGGCCATTTGACAAATTCAGAATGAGCAGAAGTCATTATGGCTTTATGATTTATATTGGGAGCTTTCTTGAAGGAATCTGTTATAAATGTAGTAAATATTTTGTCACTTACATTCATTGATAATCTTGTTGGATTTGAAGTCATCTAAGTTAAAGTAATTTATTTTTAATGTGGGCATCAAAACGGGATCCTTTGAATATATGATCATATTTTGAATTAATTGAATCAAAGTTAAGGGCTTATATTCCTTCTTAAAATCTTTGACAACAACTATGGTTATATTTTCCAACAAAGAATGAGACATTTAAAAGATCTCCATTACAATCTAAAAGATCCTTTACATCTTGGTTTTGCTTTACAGAACACTTTGCGTTCACAGGAATTTCATGAAAAATCATCAGAAAAAATGGCACAACGTTGTCAGTGGGGAACATGTAATTCAGACATGTGTTACCCTGAGTTTAGAAGGTGGAATACAGTTGATTACATTTCAAAAACTAAATGGAGTTTGAAAAAAATGTAAAAAGTCGGCAGCCTGCCCCATGAGCAGCTGATTACAACAGATATAAACAGGAAGTAGTTACCACATGTCCATCTGTACAAAAAGAACTGCAGATAAATCCTCCATTTTCTGTTATAATTACATTGCATGCTTAATGTTTAAATTAAAGGTTAATGCTTAAAGCTAGTTGTGTTTTGTTTGGTTTGTTTTACACGTAGATGTATGTTGCAACCTCTGGTTGCATAAGTTTAGTCTTTGTTAAACCTAAACTGATTTTGTACAAAGTGGTTAATAGGTTGTGTAATGTAACATTTACACTCTTGCATACTAAATTTCACTGTGAGTTCTTGCCCTGTGTCACTCTGGCATGAAAACATCCACTGCGGTAACTATTTTAAGTTATTAGTAGCTTAATTTTTTATTTTATTTTATTTTTGCCTGTCTTCTTTGACTTAATGTTGACTGATAAGGCATAAATGCCTCAGGTACTACAGCTATCTTTGTTTGTCTGAGGTTAGTTCACCCCGAGTTACATTTTCTGGTGGGCAGAGCGGTTTTACCGTTCACGTAAAATATTTGATAATGTTCTTATAGAAACAATTCTTGAATGTTGTTCATACTTTGTTAATGCTACATGTTTGTCTCTTGACCCTACGACTGGGTAAGGTTACAGTAGACCTAGCACACTACTGGGATTTTAGTAATGTATATTAAGCTGCTGTGGGATAGTTAGACTGTGGGGTGAGCGATAGAAGCGAAGCATGCTCTCTCCACACAAGGAGAGATGTTGGTCAGGGTACTTCTTTTTGTGCCATTAACTCTAAAATGGTTGTTGAATCAAGTGTTTTCTTATGTAGGTAAAACTAGATGTTAAAAAAACCATTAAAATACACCAGAATGCAGGAAATGGCTTCTACTTTATTCAATATTTTCTGGGGGAGGACCCCCAGATTCCCCCCACCTGTGTGTACCCCCCACATTACAAATGCTTCTGACGTCAATGTTGTTCAAGCCAAGAGCCATTGTCAGAACTGCGGGCTAAGCACCCCTAGGGAGCATATTCTAAAAGTTCCCCTCATGTAAGGTTTGTGGGGAGTGGTGGCGCAGAGGTTAGAGAGGTGGGCCTGTGATCCGAAGATCGCCGGTTCACGCCCCGGCCCCGACAACATCAAAATTGTGGGTGGGGTAGGTGAAACACCCACACTTGCCCCCACCCTCATTCGCCCCACTCTGGGCCCATGAGCAAGGCCCTTAACCCCCACCATGTGCTCCCTAAACAGGTCTCTCTTGAAAATGAGTTCTCGTGGCTCAATGAGACTACCTGTATAAATAAAGGCTAAATGAAAAAAAAAAAAAAAAAAGGTTATAATTTTATGATTTTAATGAAACTCCAGGGCTGAAAATTGAACAGTTTAACTGATACACTGTTTAAATATTGTGTCAGCTCACATAATTCAATTGGCAAGGCGATGGCACAGAATCACTAACATTTTTTTATTGATGTTTATATGGACTTTGCACTACTACTGTGTGGGATGTCAGATGTAGAATTGGACCATCAACAGTTTTATTGAATCTATGAGGCCATCAAATCTTTCTATTTCTATATTGGTTGCATTCATATTGTATTGTCCTTACATCCCTGACCTTGAGGTGTTGTTAGTCTTGTACTACCTTTGGCTTAACCATAATTACTGGTTAGGTGTTAATCAAAGAAACAATGATGAAAATAATAATAATCTTGTTAATTTTATTTTAATGGTGTAATCTTCAAAAATGGCTTCTAAAACAATTGTGAATGGGTAATTATGTGTCTTCCCTGAAAAAAAAACATAATTAAAAAAAGAAAGCCAGGCTAAATGTTTAGCACAGCCTTTGTGTTTTGAAGACATTGCTTGTGTTTTTCAAGTCATACACATAGACCCTGATATATTTAGTCTAATTACAAATTATTTATTTTATACCATACCACATTTTACCATCTTGTCAACTCTTAATAGTTGTGCTGTTATTTATGAAATAAACCTAAAAAGAAATAAACATGTACAAAGTGTATCCTCACAAAAGCACTACAATGTGAGCAAACACAACAAAGCATATTCTTAAGACACAAAGACATACAAAGATTTGTGAAAACCTAAGGAAATGCTATTACTTGATTCTTACAAACCTTGAGTTTTATTATACACAATGATATGCAATCTTTGAAGCCATTCTGTTCAAGACTTTTACAACATAAAATACTTAACATGCTTTATTGTCTTGACTTTGCATTTCTTTATTGCTGCTCTTCCATACTCTATCTTTATTTATTTTTTGTTTTCCAATTTCTTTTTCACTTTTCACATGATTTTATATATATGTTATTTCTCTTCTAATTCCCAGCTTTTTTCTTGCATGTTTAAAACATATCCCTATTTTCTGTGTTCTTGTGTATTACCAGGAAAATTCTTGGTCATTTTCTACTTTGTGTTTGTATATTTTTATGTTTGTCCTTATTTTGTTCTTCTTTCTTTCGTTTTTCCTCACAGTCATTTCACTCTGTTGAAAGAAAGATGGATGAAACATTGTGGTTAATGAATCAATAAATGATTGTAGGTGTGTGAGAGTGAGCGTGTGATAGATTTAAAGTGAGAAGATGTGTGCGTGTGTACAAATCACATCTTTCTCTTTGTGTATGGGCCAGATTGTCATGTGCTTAAAGTGTGTTTAATAGTACTGAAAGATTGTCTGTCATTTAGCCCACTAGAGCATGCCACAATGTCAAACGTGTTTTTTTGGGTTTTTTTTTTAACAACCACGTGTGTATGCATGTGCATTTATGCACTTGTGTTTTTGCCTGTACTGATATGCATGTGTGATACAGGACATGAGTTATTCCAAGTGTGGAAACTGTTTTCTCTGACTGAACACCATTTAAATGGAAACATTGTAAAATGTTACAAAGTGCTGCAAAATGCTGTGAAACAAAGGTCCAGTCAACATTGAATAGCTTCATGGTCCAGACAAAACCCATCAATCACCTAAGATTGTCTCTTATTGCTGCTCTATAAGCACATCTAAGCACAGTCATGCTATGGTCATGAAGCTACTTAAATTTATCGCAGGCTCATTATTGGAAATAGTTAACATATGTTCAGTCACAGATCTTTAATTTCACATTCTTTTCCATATGTGCTCATTCATACATGGTAAAATACATTTGTGCATGCTCCTTTTCCCCCCTCTTATTTAAACTGTTCACACACACTAATGTGCTACAAAATCTTACAACTTAATAGATACTCATAGTACATGTAACTTGAATAAATTATACCTATTTACCCATTCATTCATCCATGTTTGGCAGATAATGAGTTGCAGCCAAACTCAGATGTAAGCATTAAAGAATGGGTTTTCAGGAACCTATCAGCATTTTTAAGAATATAACTACGAGAAACATAGAAGTACCAACAATTAAAATGCATGTAAGTTAACAGACTAACAAACAAGTGAAGAAAACCAGGGATTATATGTGCAGGTAAGTTTATTTATTTATTTTTGTTGTTTTTGAGTGATAACAGGTCTGCTTGTAGAAGTCATAGAAACAGTGGACCAGAAAGTAGGAAATATTAGTGAGGGTGAAGTCTGGAAAGGTCTGAAAAGAATGAAGACTGGGAAGACAGTTGGACCTGATGACATACCAGTGGAGGTTTGGAAATGTCTTGGAGAGATGGCAGTGAGGTTTTTGACTCAAATATTCAATGACATATTTGCGGGTGAGAAAATGCCTGATGAATGGAGAACAAGTGTGCTGGTGCACATTTTTAAGAACAAGGGTGATATACAGAGTTGTAGCAGCTACAGGGGATTTAAGTTGATGAGTCACACAATGAAAATCTGGGAGAGAGTTGTGGAAGCAAGACTTAGACAAGAGATGACTATGTGTGAGAAGCAGTATGATTTCAGGCCAAGAAAGTGCACCACAGATGACATATTTGCTTTGAGAATGCTGATGGAGAAGTACATATAGGGTCAGAAATAATTCCATTGTGTCTTTGTGGATTTATATAAAAAAAAAAAGACAGGAAAATGAGGAAGGAGGTGTGGTATTGCATGAGGAAATCTGGAGTGGCAGAGAAGTATGTTAGACTGGTACAGGGCATGTATGAGGACAGCAGGACAGTGGTGAGATGTGCTGTAGGAGTGACAGCTTCAAGGTGGAGGTGGGATTACATCAAGGATCGGTTTGAGCCCCTTCTTGTTTGCTCTTGTGATACCAACTAACATATATGGTCAGTCAGAAATCCCCATGGACTATGATGTTTGTAGATGACATGATATGTGGTGAGAACAGGGAACAGGTGGAAGACAAATGGGAGAGGTGGAGGTAGGCACTGGAAAGAAGAGGAATGAAAGTCAGCCGTAGTAAGACAGTGTACATGTGTGTGAATGAGAGGGAGGCCGGTGGAAAAGTGAGGCTACAAGGAGCAGAGGCCACAAAGGTGCAGGACTTCCAAATATTTGGGGTTTGTCAGGAAAAATGGGGAGTGTGGTAAAGAGGTGAAAAAGAGAGTCCAGGCAGAATTGAGTGAATGGAGAAAAGTTTCAGGAGTGATTTGCGACAAAAGAATAGCAGCAAAGATCAAAGGAAAAGCTTACAAGACAGTGGTGAGACCAGCTATCTTGTATGGTCTGGAGACAGAGACATGGACAAAAAGACAGGAGGAATAACTGGAAGTAGCAGATATGAAAATGTTGAGGTTCTCCTAAGAAGTGACAAGGAAGGATAAGATTAGGAATGAGATCATCAGAGGTACAGCACAGGTTGAACAACTGGGAGATAAAGTTAGGGAGGCCAGACTGAGATGGTTTGGACATCTCCGGAGAAGGTCCCTTCAGTGGGTATATTGGTAGAAGGATGTTAGAAATGCAGCTGCCAGGAAAAAGACAAAGAGGAGATATATGGATCAAGTTAGAGAGGACATGAAGGTAGTTGGAGTGAGGACAGAGGATGCAGAGGACTGAAAGAAATGGAAAAGGATGACTTGCTATGGCGACCCCTAAAGAGGGAAAAGCCAAACGAATAAGCAGAAGAAAAAGAAGAACATGTGTGTTTGTCACAAATGAAATGCAGGTGTTATGAAGAAATATAAGAAAACAGCAAAAGTTAGTGTTTCTTGTTGGTACAAAAACACTAAAAGCACTGATAGCAGCATAGTTAACTCTTTTTTCAAAATAAAATTGAATTTACAAGGACAGTGAATGCAGCATGATTTGGAAGGGTGGTAATTTGGTACAGGCTCCAGAAACAGAAATGTATGTTACTGAGTGCTTAAACTTAATTATTAAAGAATGTGCACCATTTAAATAAGCCACATAATCAAGCTGCAGATTGGACTGATATATATTTTTTTTTTTTAGCAGAGAGCTACATACCACAAATGTCTCCCTGATATACTGCACTGCCATAACACACTTTGTTTTTTAGTAGCCTCTCATGCTTCCTTTGAAATAACACATTTTTAGCTTTTAGTCCTTCTCTTAGATAAAACTTTCACATCAAAGACATGCTAAGCTAGCATGTGTGAGTGTGGCTTTGGCACATAAAGCATATTTTGACAAATATACACACACATAAAAAAAAAATAAAAATCCTGGAGATTGCCTACTGTTCAAATGGATCAAGCTTAAATTGTCATTTTTTTGTCACCAGCCAGATAGTATCAGTAAAATCTACTTTGCTATCTAATAAAAGTCTGTAAAGTGTCCTCACACCTCTCAAATCATGTACTTAATGCTTTCATATATTGCAATCGGTGATAGCAGATCAAACAGTGACTTGTCTTTGATCTGGATCATTTGTCTGTGACCTCCGAAATATGTGTGTGGTGTAAAAATGAGACTTAAAATAATCTCATCTACATCTAGCTTTAGGTGTGTCTGGAACCAGACTGACCTAAGTACTAGACTGAAGTTCTCTTGTCCCTCTTCAATATATGGCCTGAACATGATGTTTAAAACAGTTCAGTGGTATTGGTTACTAAGAAATTAGCAGTAGACCTTAAAAAAATCAGCTAATGTTTAACCTTTTTTTGTTTAAAAACTCAGGAGGGGGTTTGTAGAAATCAGAGGCAAAAATAACTTGTTGAACCCTTTGGTGCATTCAGACTATTCTGTCTTTTCACCGTGTGGCAGACTGCATTGTTTATCTGATAGAGGCCATTGCCATTAGGTAACAGTTCAGCCATGAAGCAGTCTGCATGGTGTTGAACTGGTTTTGGAGTTGGCATGTGTCAACTAAACATCCGAGCAGTGTATTTTCTTGCTCTTAAACACAGAAAACTAAGTGCATGAATAGGGTATGTCTATTTTTGTTTGCATACATGTTTTCATGTGTATGTGTGTTTGTATTCAGCCAAAGCACAAAAAGCCCTAAAAGGGCTCTTTATTTCCCCCAAACACAACACATATTGATCTGGAATACAAGAAATGCACACAAAGCCAGACTGATTCAAAAACACAAACACTAAGGCTATCTGTCTCCCACACAGAAAAATCTGACCACACACATTTAGCTGAGATAGAGATGAGAGTGTTAAAGTTGAAATATGGGGAGGTTTAACAGGAATCAGTGTTTTTATGGTTAACACCCACATAAGTGCACACACACACACACACACACACACACACACATACAGGTGGGCAGATAGAACAGGAAAGCTCGGGATAAGTTGGGATATCACACACATTCATACACACAGTAGCAGTCAAACAGCTGGTCTGCTAGCTACATCAAAGGAATTTACCAGAACGACCAAATGTAATGAATAAAGATGGCCTCTATGCCACTACAAAAAGTTTGTTTTGATTTATATCACTTCTCTTGGGTGAAACTGCCAGGAAGTGAAATGTTTGCTACCTTAGTTAACACATGTTTTACATTCATCAAAAGAGCAGAGGGTTTTATTTATTTATTAATATTATCATTATTTTACTATTAGGCTTGAGTCTAACTCTCTCTCTCTTGCTCTCTCGCTCTAAGAAGATTGTCTTATTGGATTATTGAGCATGGACTTTTTTGGTTTTGCACCAGTTTGACATGACTGTCGACAAGGAAGAGGGCCGGTACAAGAGGAGGGGCGTGCCAAAGATACCATCTTAGCACCATCATAACTGGTTTGTTCCACGTTGGAGTAAGCTGTTTGGGGGAAGAATCAGGTTTGTGTTGTGTGTTTCCTTGACTGATGAAGCCTTCCGGATGGAAGGTGAAACATTTCAGCACAAAAAAAGAAACTGTCCAGATGACCTGACTGAAAAATGTTGGATTGTATACCTGGATTACTGAGCATGGACTTTGTTGTTTTCAACCAGTTTGACATGATTGTCAACAAGGAAGAGGGCTGGCAATGGAGGAGGGGGCGTGACAAAGAGACCATCTTAGCACCAACATAACTGGTTTGTTCCACGTTGGAGTAAGCTGTTTGGGGGAAGAATCAGTTTTGTGTTGTGTGTTTCCTTGACTGATGAAGCCTTCCGGATGGAAGGTGAAACATTTCAGCACAAAAAGAAACTGTCCAGATGACCTGACTCAAAATTGTTGGATTGTATACCTGGATTATTGAGCATGGACTTTTTTGGTTAAGATCGTCTTGTCTTTTGATAAAATGACTGAATTGAAATGTACATTTTCAGTACATTGATTTCTTAAGTGTTTTCCAAACTCAGAAAATATTGCAATAAACATCCATCCATCCATTTTCTTTACCCGCTTGTTCTATTTTGGGTCACGGGGGTCGCCGGTGCCCATGTCCAGCAATTGTTTGAAATTTGACAATAATTAGTAATTGTCAAATTTAAGAAGAAATGCTTATTTTTTGTGTGTAGTACCTTTTTTGACGACTGGATGGCATTAGAAGTCAGAACTGAAGGATGGATAGTGAGGGAGCAAGCAGCGTGTCTCTTTAAGAAAAATGAGAGGGAGGCCCCTTGACGTGACATGGGCTGTCTCTCGTTCCTTTTTAACAGTTGTCACGATGGTGGACGCTCGGTGTGGTTTGAGCTCTTTAGCATAGCATTTGTCACACAAAGCTTTTTATTAAAAAACAAATAATCAATAAACACGTTCTCATCTTTTGTTTGCAGAGAAAAACAACTTTTTTACACAAAGACATGGGTTTCAACTGTGAATTTTGGAGCTTTGACAAGACAAAGTTTTTTTTTTTTTTTTTTCCTGAGGTCAGCCTGTTAGCCTAGCTCATAGCTTAGCTTCTCAGCTTAGCTGCTTTTAATGATCCAAAAACGAGATTTTGGATGGTTAAAACAGATTTTAAAGAGAAAGGAAGAAGTGAGGGGTCAATGAAGAGAACCGGAGTTGAGCCTTTTTGTCATCCAGTGTCTTCAGTAGAGACATGAAGAAATGATAAAGCCGATAAATGAAAATGAGGTCGATAATTTTCATTCATCATGCGATTAATTCATTTATTGTTTATTGCGACAGGCCTATCCATGCGTACTCATCTAACAAAACGTGAAATTGATATTAGATGGCCAATCACTATGAATTAAAGAAAGCCGAATATTTGTACAAGTAAATAAAAATATATCTACAAAAAAAAGTTCTGTAACAGTTCAAAACAATTAGATATGGTGATTTATTTTTGATAAATGAATCTGCTTTAGGTGTTGCCGTTTATTGATGCAACAGAGAATGTATCAGCCTTATTCTTTCAGATGCAATCCTGGCTGATTTGAATGTTCTTTGGACTAAAAATGGAACTGAGATTAAAATAATCTGATACAGACAGTGGGCCTAATTTAAATGTCTAAATTTATTTTCTGTCATTCTGGCTTTAGAAGCTTCCTTATATAAGTGTTTTGATTGTCAAGTGATTTTGATTAGTCTTTAAAACATGTAAAAAATGTTAGAAAGGAAATGAATATGAGCACAGAGCATCAATATGAGGCAGTTAAAGAAATTCGATCTGCTGTTCTCTTATTTATTCATAGTTGCTCTGTGAACGAGTAAACCTTCAGAGGCCAATAATAACTTAATAAAGAAACATTGTCTAACTGATAATGTTTGAGAGTTAAGAGATGCATATTAAAATCAGCTTCAAGATTAAATATTAATTTACTAACTTACACTACCTGCATTCCTATATTTGACTTGCATTGAAAGATGAGTTCATGTGAAACGTAAACTCAAGAGTTGTCAAAGACTTGCTGGCACTTCAATGCTATTGCATGTCTTTAATGCTTTTAGATAAATTAAAAGTTTGATATTGTATCCTGTATGTTAACTATTGTGGTATAAGTTTTTATTAAATAGTTTTAGTTGGGTGAGTGGTGGCGCAGATGTTGGAGAAGGCAAGTCTGTGATCTGAAGATCACCTGTTTGACTCCCTGGACCAACATCAAAATGTGGCTGGGAAAGGTGAAGCATGCACACCTGCCTTCACCCTCATTTGCCCCACTCTGGGCCCTTGAGCAAGACCCTTAACCCCCACAATCTGCTCCCCTGGTCGCCCTAGATGGCAACTCTCTAATCCACACAGAAGGCTGTGGTAGCTCGGTGGTCTGTGGTTACGTCAGGAATGGCATTCGGCGTAAAAACAATTGCCAAGTCTTCTTGCAAGTTAGTTCGCTGTGGCGACCCTTGAAGAAGGGAGCAGCCAAATGTAAAATAAAATAATTAAATAGTTTTAGTGCATTTGTAAGAAACGATTACAAATTTCTCCATTATGTGGGTACATGTACAGCTTTAAGGTATTAATACTACAAATTCTTATTATTAGGTGATAGAAAACAAAAATATTTTTAAATGCTGGACTAGAGTATTATTACTTAAAAAAATGTGTTTGCCTCTCCAAAACATTTATTTTTCCATGCACAGAGTGCAGCTCATTAACCTTCAAGAGACAATAACATAGAACTTTTTTTGCCCTGGAAAGCCAAGGCTTGAATGCCTTAACACAATTACAAAGATAAATAGCAGTGCTTATTTAGCATTTTCTCATCTAAGCAGAAACTTGAAATAAATGCATAATCACAAGTCAAAATTGTGTTTTTTTAGTAGAATAATTAATTTGGTTTGCTATTTTAGAAAATCTAGTTGTACTGAGATCTGATCTGCAATTTTTTTTAAACTTACCTTCAACAATGATTGTTTAAAATATGTACCTTCTCATAATGGCTCAACCAGTTGGTTGATCATTTTTCCACTATTTTATAAGACTGAGTTTATCGCAGCTCCTCAGACTGACAGTCTTTTGGATAAAAGACAAAATGTTTCAACTTTTTACTTTTTTTTCTTCTTAATTTTTTAATCCGTCCAGAGGATCTGACTTAACTTTGTGAGATCACACAGCTTACTTGTCTGAGGATCTGCACTCGGGTATACCAACCGGAGTGTAGTCTGAATGGCAACAGAGCTGAGACAGAACAATCATTCAGTTTTTTTTCTAATGTGATTTCGTTCTTTCAAATGTAATTCTGTTCTTTTTAATTTGATTCCGGCCACTTCCGTTTTGCCCACTTCCATTTTAGCCACTTCCATTTTGGCTTAATGTAATTCTGTTTTTTTAAATGTAATTCTGTTTTTTCAACTGCAATTCAGTTTTTTCTAATGTAATTCAGTTTTTTCTAATGTAATTCCGTTTTCTCTAATGCGATTTGGGCCATTTCCACTTGGGCTTAATGTAATTCCGTTTTTTTTTTAACGTAATTCCGTTTTTTCAAATGTAATTCCGTTTTTTCTAATGTAATTCAGTTTTTTCTCATGCAATTTGGTCCACTTCCGCGTTGGCTTAATGTAATTCCATTTTTTTCTAATGTGATCCCATTTTTTCAAATGCAATTCTGTTTTTTCAAATGTGATTCTGGCAATTTCCACTTTGGCCTCTTCCGCTTGCCACTTCCACTTTGGCTTGATGTAATTCTGTTTTTTTTCCAAATGCAATTCTGTTTTTGCAAGTTTAATTCTGTTTATTCAAATGTAATTCCGTTTTTTTCAAATGTTGTTCATTTACACCTTAGGGCCACTGTATGATCCAGGCAGGCAAAACATACATGGAACACCATAACTAAGTGACTTAAAGTTAACTTAAATTATTGTTACTTAAATTTTAATATTAATATACGTGTAATTTCCTGTCTACAAAAAATAATTTCACTTGCATCTGATGCCTGGCAGTTTTTTTTTTCTCCTTCTTCTCCATAATGCATTATTCTTCAATGTTTTGTAAAATAGTTATTATAAAATTAGACTGGAATTGTCTGACAATGCCAGATAATGAAATGAAAGTGTGTAGAAAATAATGAGTCTAAATTGTATTAAATTGTATTCATCCATTATCGTCATTATGTGTGTCATTTTATCCCATTCTGTTGGACCCCACCCCCACCCCCCAAAAAAACAAAACAAAAAAAAACATACTAGGTCACACTAATATGATTCAAGGGTGAATCACATTGTTTTGTTGTGGTTTTGTTGCTTATAACTTTATTGCATTGGATCAGTTTTTGTTCGGGGAATACATGATAGAATATCAGATATAGGCTTCAGTCTCTCTGCAGTTGATTCTTCTTTATTTATTCTTCAAAGTAAGCTGAAGTGTTGCAAATCTCAAAGTAAGTTGAGGCTCTTCTCATTTTAGATTGTAAGAAACCCCACTTTGTACTGACAGTCTTTCAGTCTGACTTCTCAATGTTTGCTAACCGTAATGGCATTGTCAACACTTTCAGAGTGGTTCATAAGACCTACTGCTGCTTTCACATTCATTCTTAAAAACACTTGCAGTACGTGTTGAGTTAATATCAGCAGTAGCTTGCAGCCAAGCAGAACAGAAAACAGTGGAGCTCCTGCTGCGACAGTGCTGCTTGAGTGACATAACGACTGTGCAAAAATAGTGATGAATAAGGCTGTATAAATTATAAAGGAGGACGTGATGGAGCTGAACGTTCAAGAACAGGATGTGAAAGAAGAAGGCAGAAACACAAAGTTTGTTTTAAGTTCCCAAGTGCAGTATGGGGCCAATATCAGCAACAGATTTGAAGGCTGAAGTGTAGTCAGCATAATCTGCTGTCTATATCTATTAGTATCTTGATGAATGCCACACCTTATATTGGGTGTAAGAGTCTTTGGATGTACCATTATCAGTGAGTTATTGTATAACATGTCATTTCAATTATGTCTCCTGACCTATTCTTTGCAGATTTTTGTCAGCATATTTACAGACAAGAAGAGCACTTTTTTTTTTTTTTAATGCCTCATTTGTAGGTCCATGATAAAAAGAAAATGTAGCAATTTGTCACAATACTGGACATGCTAGGTATTTTCTACTCACTGAGCATGTCTTATAGGGGAATTTATATTTGATCATTGGTGAGGAGATTTGTTATCTTGTAGTGTGCTGAGTAAACTTTTTAATAATTGGTTCATGTGTGAGCATGTGTTTGGCAGCTGTAGTGACAAATTATTAAAAATGTTTTATTTTCTTAGTGTGAGGCTCATTCTGATGAGAAAAATAAGAATAATTTTGCTTGTATTTTGACTTAAGAGAGAGCAGACAAATGTGAATTTAGCCAAATCACATGACTCTAGCTGGATATGTTTTTTACTTGTATATGGAAAAATGGAGGAAAAAAAAGTTGCAATGTAATCTAACATAATAAACACAACTAAATTACTATTGCAATTTAGTTGTAATGAGTATTTTATATATATATATATATATATATATATATATATATATATATATATAT
>NC_056499.1:17582416-17584514 GCF_014905685.2 Nematolebias whitei | reverse complement strand
TATATATATATATATATATATATATATATATATATATATATATATATGTATATATATGTATATATATATATATATGTATGTATATCGTGTAGAAAGTACTTTTATCTTACAATGCAAAATTGTCTGAACAAAAATTACTGCTTTTATTTCAGAATTTGATGTAAAAATTGCAGACATACATGAATTAAAGTACACAAAGTAATGGCTTGGTTTCTTTTAAATCATTATTCCACAATTCAAGAGAAATAGCTTTTGTCATTGCCCTGAAAACGTCTGTCAAAGTGACTTAAATTGTGCAATTTGCACAATTTCTTTCGCTGTAGACAGAAAAAGTTATTCCTTTTTTTTTGGGGGGGGGGTACATCAGCTTGGAAACCTTTTTTTTTTTTTTTTTTTGTCGTATCAGTAAATCTCTATCCAGATCTCACACCACCTGTGCCTTTGAGCATGCAACACATTGACTTCAGCAGTAGGACAATAAATAGATGTGGAAAAAAATAAAATGTTTATTAAAACATTGACACCTAATTTCGTCATTTATGCTGCCCATTGAATGTGTCACACAACTAAAGCAATGCATGCCTTAGTGAGTTTGTGTTTGCTCGTGTCACTCGAGATGATGTACGGTAATAGTTACGACAGTGAATTTACCCACATTCCCATACAGAGCACGGAACCATGAACTGTCACCTACCAAGGAAATTGACTTTGTGCACACACATACCCCCCCCCCACCCCCACCCACACACACACACACACATACTCACACACCTGTAAACATACCATCATTAGTGTTTATTTCTTCAGACATGGTAGATACCAAGATTGACTTGAGTTTAATGATAGACAAATACAGCTACATGACCTGTGCACACAAAACCTCACAGGCAGAGTGATGAGACTCACACATATACACCATCATACAGTCAAGCACACAAACCACAACCTTGTTCATCCATTCTGAATGTTGGGCTGACAGATGTAAATGTGCCCATGAGGACAGGAAGACTAAATGAAGATGCATTAGACCTGTGTTTGTGTATGTGTGTGTGTATAAAAAATAGAAATGGACAGGCAGCAGGGGCAGCCATGATTAATGTCCTTTTGAGCATCTGAGCAATCAGCACACCATGGCTTTACTCACCGCTGTATTTTCTATCATTGCTTTTTAAATATAGCATTGTTTTGTTGTTCATTTTGTAATCTTGTGTTTACAGTATTGGAGTATCATTGCAAAATGTTTAAGTTGGGAATCCTGTGCTATTTATCTGATTTAAATGCAGTTGTTAAGACAGCCAGTGATTTGTTTAGTCTTTAAATGAATGTATGCTTACACGAATGAATGAATGAATGATGGTATATATCAAGCTTAAAAAATACACTAGAGAAAAAAGAAATTAACTTGTTATTAAAAAAAAACACTCACAGAAGCATATTATTCAACATTTACTTAAGAATAGTAGGCAAGTAAGTATATATTTAACTATAGATCAATGAATATAACAATACATTGTATTTGTTGCACTTGATTAATTGTGTTACAGATACATTGTACAACTTGTTTTCATTTTTTTTTTTAATTTACCCTTTATTCATACAGGTAGTCTCAGTGAGTCACGAGAACTCATTTTCAAGAGAGACCTGTTTTTTGGGAGCAAATGGTGGGGGTTAAGGACCTTGCAATTCAACTCAGTTGGTGACTGTTGTCCCATGGTCAAGTTCAAATATTCTTGTATAGTGTAAATCTACCAGGAACTCGTCTTAAGCGCAGAGGGGACAGGGCCTTCTCTGTAACAGGACCAAGACTTTGGAACGAGTTACCTCTGCTTGTCAGACAGGCCCCTCCCTCTCGGTTTTCAAGTCCCGTTTAAAAACCCACTACTATTCAATAGCTTTCAACACCAGAGGATCTGTGTTTTGATCCTGTATGCTCCACACTGGTTAGTCGTCATTATCTGCATCGTTTGTATGTCTATATTTCTGATTTACTTAATTTTGTATATTGCTTTGTGTGTTACCTGTTCTTCTGTCTGTACATCACTTTGGTTGGCCTTGTCGCTGTTTTAAGTGCTCTATAAATAAAATGATATGGTATGGT
>NC_056499.1:17579651-17582316 GCF_014905685.2 Nematolebias whitei | reverse complement strand
TCTGGTCCTCTGGACATTCAAAAACACAAAACAAAGCAAATCAACAACAAAAAAATTTTTTTTTTGTTGATTTGCTTTGTTTTGTGTTTTTGAATGTCCAGAGGACCAGATTTAACTTTTTTAGACATCGTAACAATGATTTTATACAAGGGTGGCGCAGTTGGTAGCGCTGCCGCCTCTCAGCGAGAAGATTGCCAGCTCCAATCTGGACCAGGGGGCTTTCTGGGTGGAGTTTATATCTTCTCTCTGTGCATGCGTGGGTTTTCTCCAGTTACTACAGTTTCCTCCCACAGACCAAAATCATGAATGTTGGCTAATTGGTAACTTTAAATTGTCCTTAGGTGTGAGTGAGAGAGTGAATTCAAAAAGCGTTCAATACATAAACAGAGAGAGTGAATAGTTGTTTGTCTCATTTATCTCATTTATCATTTATCTCATGTGCGTGCTGCTGTTCGGTGTATTGTTTTTATGCTATTTTATGCTACTAGTGCTTGGTGTATTTTTATTAACGTTTTTCTTAGTTCATATCTTAGCTCTTATTACTATTTTTATTTTACTTTTTAATACTTTTGGTGGATGTAACTGGGACTCTGTATTAGGGGTTGGATGAGTATATAATTTTTAAACTCGACATTAACATAATAAAACCCGAGTAGAACTCGAATATTTGATGACGTCATAGATCTCAAGATACAAAAATAAATAAATAAATAAAAACGCAAAAAACGGTAATTATTTACAAAAAAAAGACCAACAAAACATTGAGAGCGTATATTATGCTCCTATCATTTATCATACTGCAAATAAGTCACAGGAAAAACTAAACTATTAGTTATTATTATTAAACTGCAAACGTGAAGAAATGCAGCGCGTCAAAAACGAAACTTAAACCGAAACTGGTTCTGATTCGGTGGACCCGGTGTTACACCATACTCTGTTACCTGCAACAGTGCAACACCACCCCCTACGGTCATACGGTGGTCACATAATATGACGTCACTACGGATACCCGACTTTACATTTTTAACCTCGATAGATGTCCTAGCAATCGATGTGTAGATTACTCGAGTACTCTGTTAATGCCCTACTCTGTATACATAATTTCGTTCCACCACATGTACCACATGTGATGGAATGACAAATAAAGAACCTTGAATCCTTGAATCTCTGTGGGTCCCTGTGATGGACTGGAGACCTTTACAGGTGCCCCCCTGCATTGCCTCAGAAATTAAGTAACAAAAAAAAAAAGAAAAACAACATGTATGCCCAGACATGAAAGTCTGAGGAATTTTAAACCCCTTGTGTTTATTTCTTTAGCCCAAAACGAATAAAATTTAAGTCTCCCTTTACTCATAAAAATTGCATTTTGGCCCCAGTGGCACTGAAGTCAGAGCACTTTTAGATAGACATCTTAGGTTTGCTGACTGGCTCTAAATGGATTTGTTGCATGAGCAGGCAGAAAACAACCAACCAACTGCTGGCAATCTGTTGGTCTGGTTTCTACAAGTATAGATGTGCACACACATACACAAACCCACAGACACATAAAAACTTCACACACAGAAAACACAGAAAAAGCCTCAACTGAATTCATTTCTAAAAATGAAAGCTGTCAACACAGGCCTCTTCTCTACAATCTAACCAGCAGAACAGTGAAAGTGAATTGTGTGTGTGTGTGTGTTTGGGAGGCTGTTGTGTTTGGCGAATTTGTTGCACTTCAGTTGCAGAGTAAATTTGACTGCCGAGATGCTCATTGCAGCCCACGGCAAGACAAGTGTGTCAGTCTATGTGTTGGAATTTTTGTGTGTGGCTGTGCCTTATTTTTGGTGAGAGAAAGCAACTTTTGGGTAGACAGGACTTGACCTGTTTCTCTGACAGAGAGCAACACAACAGGTGACCACACAAATACTGACACTATGCTTGCTTTTTGTATCGCTCGTTTTATTTGGGCCATAATTGGATGAACTGTAAAATAAGACTAGTAGAAATATGGTAGGAAGAGAAAACAGTATTGAGGTTTGGTAGTAGGGTAGTTTATTTTTGACGGAATATGCAGTGACTTAATTGACCATCAACTGATTATATCATCAACAAGGATATGTATGCAAAGGGAGAGCTGTATCTTATATAGAGGCATGTACATATGCAGCATTTTAAAAGTGACCTATTTTCCAGTCTGTTTAAATAGTTGTACCACTCATATATATATATATATATATATATATTTATAATTTCCAAGATTTTTACCTCCAACATATTTCATGTACACAAATTATAAATAAGACAAAACATAAAGTAAACAGTGGGTTGAAATAAATCACCCACATCCTTCTTTAGCCATCTGCTTGGGTTGTTTAGATAGGTCGTCTGATGATTTAAATATCTGCCCAAGTTGATAAAAAGGGGAAGAGTAACAGAGATTTGAATAAAGAGGGATGTGGGTAAAGACTCATGCATAGCCTCCTAATGTGTTTGTGAAAATGAGTGTATTTTTATCTTTTTGCAAAGCATCATTCAGTCAGCCTTGTTGTGTCTAGCTAAGGAATGGCCCTTAAGGCAGAAGGAAGGACAGATGCATTATAGAAGTTAAAAAATATACATGAAAAGAGAGAAAACACTATTTTTTTAACTTTGTGACTTCATTCCAGAACAACCTTTCTATATG
>NC_056499.1:17577480-17579551 GCF_014905685.2 Nematolebias whitei | reverse complement strand
CAGCCTATTCGTTCAGCAATTTCTTTCTGTGTCTTACCCTCTTGCTTGAGGGTGTCAATGACGGCCTTCTGGACAGCAGTCAGGTCGGCATGCTTACCCAGATTGTGGTTTTGAGTAATGAACAAGGCTGGGAGTTTTTAAAAGCCTCAGGAATCTTTTGCAGGTGTTTAGAGTTACGTCGTTGATTCAGATGGTTAGGTTAATAGCTTGTTTAGAGAACCTTTTCATGATATGCTAATTTTTTGGGACAGGCATTTTGGGTTTTCATGAGCTGTATGCCATAATCATCAGTATTAAAACAATGAAAGACCTGAAATATTTCAGTTGGTGTGCAATGAACCTGAAATATATGAAAGTTTCTTTTTTATCATTACATTATGGAAAATAATTACCTTTATCACAATATGCTAATTTTTTTAGAAGGACCTGTATACGTATATATTTTTATAAAATGTGGACCAACATAACGATAAACTGAAAAACAGGACCCGTTTTTTTTTTCCCCAAACACACTGACTTTTTTAAAGAGATAGCAGCATCTCTTAATCCGGGCTCCTATAACATCTGCAGGCTATAATATTTAGAAAAACAATCTGTCATACACAAGTCAAAGACAAGATCAATGTACACTCACAAATAAGTATTACAATTCACTGCCATGCTCTCAGAGAGCATTTGGCATCTTTTTGCCAGTTCTATTTACAAACCACACTTGTACAGTAGATGTATGCCATTGGTTCAAACTATTTGTTTTAACATGTCATTCTGGGACATAATCCATTTTTTAAGATTGTGTCGTGGAAGAGTAGTCTATCAGTGACAGCACAGCTCCGAGGAAAAGGACAGACAACAGGCACGTCGTGTGGAGAAGACACAAAGAGAAGGTGCATAAAGCAACTTGAAATAAAATTAACAATTAAGAAAAATTAATTATATGAATGCATGAAAGCAGCAGATAAATCATGGATAACAATTTAAGCACGTGGACAGCCATTTGGAGATTAAATTACCGGGCATAGTAAATATGGCTAAGAAATCAATTATGAAGTGGAATAAGTCTTAGGTAACTGGATACAGCATTTCAAGAAGGTTTATCATGTTTTGTTGTGCTCGACACATCCCCAAAGTAAAGAGAAAAATTAAACAAAATGTAATCGCTTAGTAAATATGGAAATTTTCCATTTTTGTAGTTTTTGTGGATGCTGAGATTTATGCACAATACTATGGTCTTTTGAAACCTTTGTGACTTCAGGAAATAATCCCTACTTGGTGACATTTTGAAGAAGCATGGCATATAAGCTAATAAAAAAAATTGGCAGGTGGAGTTACTTATTTCAACTGTAGCAATATTAGTTTAAATTTTTAAACAAATGTATGTTGTACATATTTAGATTGTATTTATGGATAATTAGTCCCAAAACTTCATTGTAGAGCCCTGACTACCAAAGGCTTTCTATTATTGTTTTTGTTTTGTTTTTTTTCCCACGGCATAGAATAAAAACTGGTTTTAAATCTACCTGATATACTTAATACTACCAAGCCTTTCCTTCAGATAGAACAGAAGAGAAATGTTAACATTTTTTCAAGGTCTTTGTTATTCTGAAGAGGAATTACAGTTGTTTTGCCACTGGGAGTGTAAGTTACCCGCTAAGATACTTAAACCCATTCAAACTCTCTCGGTCTCACACACACCTCCACACACACATAAAAGTGTGAAATATACAATATGACCCAGATCGTAGTCACAGCGGTGTTGTATTTCTGTGAGGAATTAAGTGCCTTGCTGAGGTGCACTGTGGCAGTGGGCGGTACTTCTCCGAAACAATAAATATGTAAGAACCCTGCTGATTCTTTGGTAGCCTTGAGCAACACCTTCATGTATAATCCTCATTTATCCAAAGCAGAAACTCCACACAAACCTAATGGTATCTGTCAAGAAATTTGTCTACCAGAGGGGAATATTCTCTGGGGGGCCATGTGTGTTTTATGGGTGTAAGCCTACCACATGCTGGTATGTTAATAAAGACTTTGGAGCAAAACACATTTGGAAATGGTTTACCCCCCCCCCCCC
>NC_056499.1:17572624-17577380 GCF_014905685.2 Nematolebias whitei | reverse complement strand
ATGATGTTATGCATGGTTGATGATGATAACTTAAAAGTCTTTGCTATTTTACGCTTGGTAACACCATTCTGGTATTGCTGCACTATCTTTCTGCGCAACAATGGTGGAATTAGTGATCCTCTTACCATCTTGGCTTCTGAGAGACACTGACACTCCAAGAAGCTCTTTTTATACACAATCATGTTGTCAATTGACCTAATTGGTGTTAATTGGTCATCCAGCTGTTTGTTATATGTTCAATTTCCTTTTTCCAGCCACTTATTGCTACTTGTCCCAACTTTTTTTGGGATTTGTTGACAATGAAATTTTGAATCAACATATTTTTCCTTTAAAATGTTACATTTACTCAGATTAAACTTTTGATCTGTAATCTATGTTATATTATGAATAAAATATTGACATTTGCCATCTCCAGATCATTGCATTCAGTTTTTAGTCACAATTTGTTTAGTGTCCCAACTTTTTTGGAATCTGGTTTGTAATTGGATTGAATTATACCTTTAATTACTGTTCATTAACAAAAGCTACATTAACTTATCAAAACTTTAACAAAACGAGTTTATTTTGGTATTTGTTGTGCTGACCCTGGGTTTAGGATTGCCCATTAAGAGAGAAACCAAATAAGAGTCGTTTTGAACAAACTTTTCTCTCAAAAGATTTAAAAGTTGAGTACTTGATTTTCTCCAGAGGGTTTTTGTGATGAGCAGCACAAGAATGATCAGAGTTAATGAATAACTACGAGTCATCTCATGACGCTTGGTTATGCATCACCTCCAAATATTATTCCTGTTAACTTACATAACTACTACACTGACACTTTCTTTTAGCTGACTTGCAATTATCACCCAGTATTATGAGCAGATATTAAAATGTTAATTGTTTTGCCACTTTTGGGAAAAGTTTCCATGATTTGAGATCCCACAAAGTCTAAAAAAGCACAATAAAATCCCAGAGGGACCAATTAGTCGGAGCTGCGATAGGGAACAGGAGTAAGGAGTGGGAAGGTGACGAGTCTCTTCGAGTTGTAAGACTGGTGTTTTTCTAATTGCATGTCTGTTTTTAACACAGGTAATTGTTTGAAGCCAACATAGCCTTGGAAATATGGTATTTTATTGCAATCACACAAGCCAGTGGTGAATGGTTAACACAAAGTACAAACTGGTGTTTAAATGAGAAAACGCATTTAGTCATCACACAATTAAATAACTTTTTTTTTGGGGGGGGGGGGGGGTATTTATTTTAGCTTTCGTGTAAAAGGTTACGCAAAGCCAACTAAGAACATTTATTTATGTATTTATTTATTTATAGGCATCATGTTTGGCCTTTGGCAGATGAAGCTTTGGACACCAGATTCAGTAAGACATCTGAAATCATGAAACAAACAAACATCTGTAGCAGCAGCAAAAACAAAAAAAAAAATGAAGCAACACTTGTCTGAGTGCTTGTTCTGCCCAGCAGCAGTATCAGCAAATGTTTGTGGCTACCCAGATTGTTGGCTGTTAGCCAAGACTGTTTTTTTTTTCTTTATGCTTTACTCAAGGAAATAATCTAGCATGTATTGGTTTTCAAGATTACAGAGGAATAATATATCTGTACATGTTCTCCAAACATCTGAAAGTTCACAAATCATCGTCAACTCTATCACATACCTACTGTATATATATATATATATATATATATAGGAGTTGTCTGATTTTGGCATTAAAAAAAATGTAATTCAGCCAAAAACCTTAAAAAATGTATTTAATTAAAAAAATGTAGTATATGATAAATTGGGGATCATTGCGAACTGTTGGTACTTTGATGCCACAAATCTGTTACAGGCTTTATGCAATACTGTTCACATTGAAGATACAAAATGCACTGCCTGGCCAAAAAAAAAAGTCACCACCAAAAGAAAAAGGTCACATTAATATTTAGTTGGACCAACTTTGGCTTTGATTACAGCATGCATTCTCTGTGGCATTGTTTGGATAAGCTTGTGCAATGTCACAAGATCAATTTCTATCCAATGTTGCATTAATTTTTCACCATACCATACCATTTTATTTATGGAGCACTTAAAACAGCGACAAGGCCAACCAAAGTGCTGTACAGACAGAACAACAGGTAACACACAAAGCAAAATACAAAATGAAGTAAATCAGAATATAGACATAAAAACAATGCAGATAATGACGAAAAACCGGTGTGAAGCATACAGGTTCAAAACACAGATCATCTGGTGTTGAAAGCCACCAAATAGTAGTGGGTTTTTAAACGGGACTTGAAAACCGAGAGGGAGGGGGCCTGCCTGACACCAAGATCTTGCATTAATGACTAGGCACTAGGCATGATGGGTGCATCACTTCATCTGCCTCTCCTTGCCCTGATGCACCCATCACTCTGGAACAGGGTAAATCTGGACTAATCAGACCACATGACCTTCTTCCATTGCTCCAGAGTCCAATCTTTATGGTCCCTAGCAAACTGAAGCCTTTTTTTTTTTCTGGTCAGCCTCACTGATTCATGGTTTTCTTAAGGTTACAAAGCTGTTCAGTCCCAATCCCTTGACTTCCTTTCACATTGTGTGTGTGGAAATGATCTTACTTTCACTATTAAACATAGCCCTATGTGCTACTGTTGTTTGTCTTCTATTTGATTTCACCAAACACTTAAGTGATCGCCAATCACCATCATTCAGGATTTCTTTCCAGCCACATTTCTTCCTCGAAGACGATGGGTCCCCACCATCCTTCCAGTTTTTAATAATGCGTTGGACAGTTCTTAACCCAGCTTTAGTAATTTCTGCAATCTCCTTAGATGTTTTCGCTGCTTGATGCATGAGAATGATTTGACCCTTCTCAAACAGACGGACAGCTTTTCCACGACCACACAATGTGTCTTTCAACATGGTTGTTTAAGAAATGAGAAGCAACTCATTGCACCTGTTGGGGTTAAATAACTTGTTGCTGAAAGATAATTGCCCATGCAGTAATTATCCAAAAGGAGGCTTGTACCTATTTGCTTAGTTAAATCCAGGTGGCAACATTTTTTTTTTGTCCAGGCAGTGTAAATAAATGAGGTTGATCAGACACCTTTTTATTTTTTTTCTTGCATCAACACAAGCACTTGTACTACTGTGTCTTGGGGACTTTAAGATTAATATTGCTGAAAGAGTCAATGCAGGGAAAATGTTTGAATTACTCTTGTGTGTTTGTTTTTCCTCTTTTCTTTCATTTCCTGTCAGTAATCCAGCGTAAAAAATGTGATCTGTTAATCGCTTTTTTATATTCCATAAACTGGACAAATCATATCTACTCTATGTTTAAGTCCAACTAAGACTTAGCAGCCATATTATTCCTTGTGCACACAGCGGCAGCGGTGGGGGAAAAAAAAAAAACAACACAAATGAAACCTGGCTCAAAGCCTGACACCAGCTCTTTTCCTTAGTAATGTAGAGCACTTGGAACAAATACAAAAAACTAAAAGGTGTAAATGTGAGTAAAGGATCAATGCCAAAAATTGTAACTCTTGACAAATTAGTTTACTCAAAACAACATAAAACTTAAACAATGAAATAATTTTGTACTGATGATCTAGAATCGATTGTGTAGCTATGAACAGCTGGTAATGGATATAACAGTTTTTGAGCCACACTGGCTTTATCTTGAAGATATTCTCAAGGGGATGAAGTATTTTCCGGCAGCGACGAGGCATTCTGAACTTTATATGACTGGAATACCACAAAGAAGCTATGCATGTGCAAATGCATGCCTACAACCAACTTAAAAGTTCAGTTTAGACATGCATCTCTTTGGATTTTGAAGCTTGAGCACCTGGAGAAAAGCCATTGAGTAAAGGGAAAACGATAAAAAAGGGTGCATTACAAAGAGAGGTCCCAAATGACCACTGAGTCAAAATCGCAAATTTTCCTGCATCAAGGCAACTTTTTTTTTTGGCCTACTCTACCTTGCTGCTTGTTCTTGTAGACTTGATAAAGCAAGAACTCCACAATACAAGGATGGTCTACTGAGATTTTTAAAACAAAGACATCAAAAGCAGACCATTTAAGTCCTGTAAGCTGTGATATGACACCTCTGTGGAGTGAGTTTGTTTGTTTGGCACATCTCTCACACACCTGATCCAATCAAAAATGGAAGAATTTGAAGGTAAATTAAACACGGTATATTTGCTTTGTTTTTTTAAACCTTTTTAAACCTTATTTGCCACATGGTAGGCAGTGGCGATTTTAGCCTCTTTTTAGGGGTGCTGAAGCACCCCTAAACTTTAGCTTAGCACCCCTAAAAATTTTAGAAAACCATTTTGTAAGGAAACTCGGTTCTTAAACTTTAGATTCACCAAAATCTTGAATAAATATGGAATGACACGCATTAAACGGGCCAGTAAAATCTATGATTTATTTTTTTACGAGTCGGATGCTGAACGCCAGCTGTCAATCATTCCAGTAAGCTCCTCATCTAACCAATCGGTGATCGCATTTGTCTCAAAGGGAACGCCCCTTACCTTCAGGCGCTGCATGTTTTTATCTGACTGCGTTGTCGGGGTTTTGTATTACGATCGATTTGCGGTCTGAGCGATTTCATTTAAAAAATATATCATTGGAAAAAATGTCTAAAGTCCAGCGGCCGACCTCATGAGCAGCTGAATTTAACAGTGATCAACAGAAAATACCTCATGTTCACCTGTACAAAGTAACTGCAAGTAAAATCCTCCATTTTCTGTCATAATCACTTCGTATATATATATATATATA
>NC_056499.1:17567836-17572524 GCF_014905685.2 Nematolebias whitei | reverse complement strand
ACACACACACACGTATATATATATATATATATATATATATATATATATATATATATATATATATATATATATATACTATATGGGTAATTAAAGTTTAATGCTAAAGCTAGCTGTGCTTTGTTTTGTGTGTTAATGTAGATATATGTTGCAACTTATTACAGCTCCATTTCATATTGACTAGTGATTTTTTTATCTTAAAGTTAGCTTACACTACATCTCTTAAACTGTGGTGGCTAGCTAGAAATTAAAAAGTTAGGTAGCCTACTTTATGCCACTGCGTTATATGTAGACCTACTAGTGACTTTTTAAAAAAAAGTTTAACCTTAAGCTACATTTGTTTGCCTGTGAATAGAAATTTGATTTGTACTTTAACTTTGATAGGCCCACCTCATGGAGAGTGAACTGAAACAGTGGAACAGCAGAACCCTGACCCATAATTTCTACTTTTCCATAGATGGACATTCGCTCTTTCTTTAAAAAAATAGGCCCACCACAGCCAGGTTCAGGTAAGGGAATATAAAACATCCCCACTGAGCAGCCTAGTAACCCAATATTAAAAAAGCAAACATGTAAATATAATGTTGATGAGTGTAACCTGCCTGTACTTATTGGATTGATAAATTATTGACATTACTTACTGGTTGACACTGACAGCACAAGGAGGAGGAGAGGAGGATAGAGAGCGAGCCCAGGAGAGAGAGCAAGATGAACCAGGTTAGAAATAAAAAACAATCGTCAAGACCATTGCATATATATTTTTTAAACACATTTATGAGGGAGACTCATATTATCTGCACCTTTTTTTCTAATGGCAATTTGCTGACTATTTGAAATAGTGAATTACAAACAAGTTATTAATCTATTTGCCTTTGATTGATACATTTGATTTATATGTGTGATCAACATTAAAAGCTTTTAAAAATGTTTAGACCACCATCTACCTTGTGGACAATGTTTTTTGAGCCATGAAGGCAAGAACAGTCAGTTATGTTCAAGTTTCTTTATTGTCATTCACATCACATGTGGTATGAGGTAGAACAAAATTATGTACACAAGGTCCCAGTTACATCCAAAAATAGCAAAAGTATAAAATATAAAAAGTAAAGGTATATAAGGATCTAAGATATGCTAAACTGTACTTTAAACGGTACGCTAAAACTTCTAAGATATACTCTGTTGTTGCAGTCGTGAAACTACTCACAGTCAGTCACCTGGATTCATGGTAAAATACCACTACAGTACTTATACTTAGATGTATTATTTTTCAGGTTATAAAATTGTTTAATCTTCCCCAACCTACTTCAGAGCAATTATTGCATTAGACTTTTGCTTTTGCTGTACTCTTATCCAGGGTGATGTACAGTGAGCCCACTACAACTGCTCCCTCTGGAGAAACTAAGAGCAAAAATACAATTTATCATAGGGTGAAGTGCTTCCTTACCACTTTACCATCACCACTCTTTATCAGAGAATTAAAACCCAAAAAGTGATACAATGTTAGATTTGTCATGCAATATTAATTTATTTTTCACTTATTTTGGACAGTTCTAATCATTATGATTAAGCCCTTCAACAACTTCCTGTGGGAACAATAAAGTTCTGTCTTATTTTTTCTTGTCTTCTCAGTTTATAGACCTTTTGCCTTTGTTTTCTGTGATGGTTCAGAAACAAAACAGAAGTTTAAGAAACAATCATCTGATCCATTGAAATAACTGTTTACTATTGAACTTATATGATCGCCGTGTCATTCAAGCAAAGAGCCATTTTCAGCACTGGGGGCTAAGCACCCCTAAAGGTCAAATCCTAGAATCGCCCCTGATGGTAGGATAAAATATTGTAATTAAAGGAGCCACTACTACAAAGTATTAGGAACTTTCTCTATGAAGGATGTACTGTAATACCGGTAATACAAATATTGGTAATAATACTTAAGTTGGTGTCAAAGTTGCTACTATGAAGACGTCAGGAACAAAGGTTTTTGAGTTTAATGATAACATATTCATAAGTTCAAGGTGTTTCTCTTAAGTCAGGTGTTGGCAACCTGCAGCTCTGGAGCCACATGCTGCTCTTTGGTCCCTCTGCAGCGGCTCTTTCAAGCTTTGATCAAAACTGACATAAAGCTGAATTTTATTGGTTATTATACAAACAACAAAAAAGGACTAGTTTTAGCAGTTTTCCTGACATTTCTTTTGCAATTATGTGAATAATGGAATTAGTACGAGGAGTAAGACATACTCACTCTAACTTTATGTTTTATTTCGAGACTTATTTTTTTCTAGAATTAAAAAAAATACATAGGTATTGACTCCAATGAGTCATGTCGAGTCCAACTTGTGTTTTCCAGATTAATTTTAAAACTAACACCATGACCTTTTGCCATCCATCAAACAGCAACTGTGTTTATTTCCATCACTTGTATGACTGACAATTACAATAAAGGTGTTGATCAAATATGTGACGTTCAAAAGTGACGGTCAATAGAAAAGTTTACAAACGTGACCACACCCCTCATGCAATTACTTCAAGGGTAGGACAAATCTGAACACCTGTGCCACCATAACAGTTAAACACCACATACGTCATTTTGGCTCTTATAGTTCATAGTTTTTATTAAAGAAACTACTACCCCCCCACCCCCCCACCCCACCACCACCCAAGAATCTGGTCCTTCCATTTGTGGTAAATTGTAAAAATATCAATACATGTTAAAAATCATAAGATATTTTTTTGTTTTATAATGTCACCCCTAGTGGCCAAAAAAGCCTCCTCCAACAAACCTAAAGTGGCCCACGGGCCACCAGTTGATAACAGTTGTAGCAAGTTCTTTCGGCTCTTAACACTTTTAATTCAGTGAACAAAGGTGTAAAAATGTCTCTTGATCGTAAAGGTTGCAGACCCAAGTTTTAAATTGTTATACCAGGTTTCATACAGTCATGGCTGATTAGTGTATAACAATAAATTAGCAAATGAAAAAAAACTGTGTATTTTGTTGATTGCAGGAAAAAAAAAAAGAGCTAAATCATGTTTTCACACCAACGCAAAAGTGTTTTCATTAACCCAGTCAACCTGAATCATTACATGAACATCTATTCCATTCAGGAAGATTGTTGCATTGAATACCAGTCATGATTTGTAAACTGTTTGTTGAATAGACTAACTAAAAGTAAAAATCTACAAGAAAACAAACAGTTTTTGTTACTGACAACAAAATATTTTTTCTTCTTCTTTGGGCTGCTCCCTTCTTGAGGGTCGATGCTCTTCCTGATGCAACCACAGACCACCGAGCTACCACAGCTCTCTGTTTGGAGCAGGGAGCTGCTATCTAGGGCACCTGGAGGAGCAAATGGTGGGGGTTAAGGACCTTGCTCAAGGGCCCAGAGTGGGGCAAATGAGGGTGGAGGCAGGTGTGGGTGCTTCATCTATCCCACCCACATTATGATGTTGTCAGCACCGGGAGTTGAACCAGTGATCTTCTGATCACAGGCCCACCTTCTCTAACCTCTGCACCTCAACTCTCCTAACTGACAACAAAAGAAATAACCTGCAAAAATGGAAAAACCAAAATAATTCAGAAAGTGAACTTTTACCCTTTCTGTCCATTGTTTATCTCTTAATGTGTTCACTCCTTTTGTCTGAGTCAGTAACTCTCCATTTCTCTGCTTCCATAACACTCGTTCTGTCTTTTTGATTTTGTACAGTTGAATATATACGATATACAAGGAACCATCCATCACAAAGCTTACAGGTGAACAAATGTTACACACATACAGCTGCTGTTCTTGAGGTATATTGCTATATCCATCATTCACACACACACACACACACACGGAGTTTTTTATAAGGTGTTTCAACCTTGACTCCACACTCACTGTTACATCAATTTCACACTCTTAGTCTCACACAGACTGTTCATAACTACCCTTCAGAGTCAAATTGACAACACATAGTCTCAGGCACACACATACACGCTCAGAGTCATACAAAAATAACAAAGCCAAACAAAAGGAGTCAGTGAAGACTCGGTTCATTGAGCTTGTAAGCACAGGTATTATTGACATGATAAATTATTATTCCAGATAAAGTATATCAAACAAAGATATGCATGCAGGAAAGTGTGTCACAATGAACAGGATACCCATCTACCCTAAAAAGCACCCTATAGCAAAGGTTTAAAAACAGACATTAACACACCGTGACGCACTTTTTGAACTTATATGGTGGTGCTTAAGCAGATGTTTTTGCAATCTGTGTCTAAATGAGCACACGAAACAAAAAAAATATTTTTGCCACTTCCTCTGCATGTGTGTGTGTGCGCAGACGTGCATGCATGCACTTACGTATGTGTGTTGTATTACTGTAGCGTTGACTTAAAAATGCATGCAAGTGTGCACGTGTTTTGTTTTGTGAGTACGAATGTGTGTGCTTGACCACATTGAAAAGCATATAATCCAATGCCACTGGCAACATCAGCAGTGGAAACCACTCTTCTAAAGTAGGCCAAGCTTCTCTTTAAAATACACACACACACACACACACACACACACACACACACACACACACACACGTACGTTTAGGTCTAGCTGTGTGCACAGCTAACACAAACACCACTTAACCAGTCTACTGTCGAGGAGAAAAGCATTATTTGGCAAACCATTAAAACTGATTCTCTATGGCTCCGAGAGACAGTG